>NC_056747.1:589062664-589317664 GCF_019279795.1 Protopterus annectens | reverse complement strand
AAAGTCACAGATTACAGAATCAGCCTACAGTTGCCACAGATACACTCGACAGCAACATTAATAACAGCCTTACTGTCTGCCCCACATATAATCTACAGTAACATTAATGGCAGTATTTTCAGCAGGTATGTTTGCTGATCTGACACATGCTTGTGTAACAGTTAATCATAGCCATATCATTAACAAATTGCAAAAACGTAATTTCAGAGATACTATTCTTTGATTCAAAAACTACCTACATGACGGACTTTTTCAAATCTACTCCAATAATGTACTTTCTGCAAAACATATTCTGAATGCTGGATTCTCTCAAGGCTCAGTACTAAGTCCTCTAGTGTTCTCAGACTTTGCAATCTGTGATGCAATCTAAATGCTCTGAAGTATGGAAGCGGCTAAATTCAAACAAATATTTGATTATATCCAACAAAACAAAGGTCATAATCTTCTCAACCAACAAATAACCTCCTACATTTCCTACACTGACAATAACAGACATTAAAGGAAACAGTACTCCTAATGTCAGAAAGCAAAAATATTTAAGCATAATATTTGTCTCCCCTTGTAAACCGTACTGACACTATCATAGCTTAAGAACTGATACAGTTGAAACTGTTAACACATTTCTATTCTTCTCTCCCTTGCAGCATGGTTGACAGTAGTCAAAAATGTCCTAAAACATAGCTGGAAAATGCTCCAGCATTAATTGCTTTTTACTCCACACACAACCGAATACTTAAAAGTAGTAGAAATCCCATCAGTCAGCACTACTTCCCTGTAGAAAAAGCTAACCATTTCCCCATTACATAAAGATGCACTTTCCCACTTGGCACTCTCATATATACAATTGCAACACTAGGTTACTGCCACCCCCCCCAAAAAAAAAAAAAAAAAAAACTTCAAATAAGACACCAAAACTACTCAAAGAAAAACTGTCAAGAAAGATAACCTAATAGTTGTGTGAAAAGGATTTAAGCTCACTACTAGAGAAAAAGACTTTCTCCAAGATAGTACCACACCATGGAATAAACTACCCCCATACATTACAAAATAAAATCAGTTAAGTTATTCAAAATAAACCTCAAGCAGCACCTGGTGACCAGAGTTAAAGCCAACTGCTTTGACACAATTTAATTCAAAGTCTTAGACTACATACTCCTGTATTCTAATGGCAAAAATGTATATTCTGTAAATGGGGATTAAATTCATAGGTGTGTACTAGGCTGATGACCCTGGAGCCTTTACAAGCCTAGCCCATAGGATTACCCTGGCATCGTGCCACCTGACCTTACTTCCCAGTGAACCACTGGAGTGATCCCCAAGGTGAATTTTCTATTTCCCATCCACTCATCAAGATTTCTCTTGAAGAGGGCCAGTGAGGCACTCTGCTTGACATGTATGGGAAGTCTATTCCATAGCATGGGCAGTCTCTGGGTTATGAACCTGCCCCTCCAGCTTGTTCTGTTGATTGTGGTAATAAGGTTGAGGTCTCTGGAGTGTGTAGTGTGGAGGGATTGGGATTTGTTTAGATGCAGCATTTCTAACAGAGCTGGGTCAGACATGGCTTTGTAAGTCAAGCAGAGATTGCCTCTAAGTAGGCGATATGAGACAGAGAATAGCTGGATTTTTATGAGTCTATCCATAGAGGACAAGTGTTTAAGGCCTATGATCCTCTTTGTGAGGTGCTTTTACGGCCTCTCCAGTTGTTGCAGGTGTCTAGTGAGATACATGGCAAATGGGGCATTGTACTCAATGATTGGCCTAATGAGGGAAGAGTAGATTGAGACAATGACCTCTTTCTTCCTGGATGCAAAACCCTTAGTAATGAGATGTGCCACATAGAAGGACTTTCTGACCACACTGGCAATATGGTGGTCAAAAGAGAGGTTGCTGTCAGCCTGTGTTCCCAGCTCTCCTATGATGCCTTCTGTGTTCAGTGGACTACCATCGATGTGGTAATTCATGGGAAACATGTTTTTCTCAAAGGGGATGACAGCACATTTTTTGGCATTGAGCTTAAGGCCATGGTTCTGAAACCAGTCATTGGTCTCAGTGAGGCCTTTCTGTAAGATGTCAGCATCACTTGGGGAGTTAACTATGGCTCCCAACTTGGAATTGTCTGTGAACTTTTTCAGCCAGAGTCCATTTGTGGTGGCATGGACTTCAGAGAAGTAGATACCAAACAGGAGAGGACCCAGGACCGAACCCTTTTGGACTTGACTAGTGACTGGTCGGCAGTCTGACCTGGAGTCAGCTACTTTCACACTGTAGGTTCTACCTGTGAGCCAGTTTGCAACCCACCTGGTGATACAGGGGGTTGATGCCTAGCTTAGTGAGTTTTTCTACGATTCCTGAGTGGGGAATGGTATCAAAGGCATTGGCCAGATCAAGGTAGGCTGTATGAACCACCTTGCTTTCATCCACAGCTCTGGTGACTGACTCAAAGAAGTCAACCAAGTTGAGCAGGCATGATTTACACTTCAGAAAACCAAACTGTGTGAGATCCAGAGTTTGGAGATTCCCTATATCCTTGTTTATTAGGTCCATGATGATGTGTTCCTTAGCTTTGCATATCAGGCTTGTCAGGCTAATGGGGCAATAGTTCCCAGGGTCTGTTGTCACTCCTTCTTTGTGGAGAGGGATGACTGCAGCAGTGTGCCATTCAGTAGGGACAAAGCCTGAGATGAGGTTGTGATTGAACAGGGCACACAGGTGAGGTGCCAGTTCACTCTGTGGTTCATGTAGAACATGGACAGAGATATTGTCAGGTCCCATAGAAGCTGTATTTTTGGCTTTGGACAGTGCTCTTTTAACCTGTGCAGCAGTAATATTGGGTGCCTGCAATCTACCGGTATTGTGATTGGTCCTTTGGGGGGGTGGGAGAGGGGTAAAGTTAGCACTGAATCTGTCAGCCAGTATATTGGCAATATCTGCTGGCTTGGTATAGGAGGTGCCATTGTGCAACAGCTCTGAGCAAATCTGGGTATTGCCGTGGAGATTCTTTACATAACTATAGAAGGACTTGTGGTTCTCTTTACTATCTGCTGCAATTCTGTTTTCATAGCTAGCTTTAGAGGATTTGATGAGGGATCTCAACTTTTTGCTGAGGCTGATAAAAGAGTTTTTCCAGTCTTGGGACTTCACCTTATTTCACATCAGTTTCCTCCTTCTGTTGTAGAGTTTGTTTATGGCAGGGGACCAGCAGATTGGCTTTCTTTTTTTGGAGGAGAGCGTCTTGGTTCTATTGGGTATGGCGAGATCCATGCATTTGTGTACGTGTTCATACAGGATATTATTGTATGATTTGGCAGTCATTCAGCTGTTCTCCAATTGCATGGGTGCCGTGAAGTTTGCCACCTCTGTTTTTAGGAGCCCAAAGTTAGCTTTGGAAAAGTTTTTCATGGTGGTTACCTTTGTGGGGGCTGGGGGGGGATAGGAGGGATGTGGATTTCCAAGGTGATTAGTTTGTGGCCGGATCTAACCAGGGAGGAGTTGACTATTGGTATAAAGCAATGGTCGCCCAGGCTAGTAATGACCAGGTCAAAGATGTTGCTACCTCTAGTGGTGGTAAGAACGAGCTGGTCCAGGGCATTAAAATTAATTAATTCCAGGAAAGGTTAGGCAAGCGTATTGGTACATGAGTAGTTTTCCCAGTTAATGGAGGGTTAATTGAAGTTGCCGAGTATGAGTGTGTTAGGTTGGACCCTAAGATTCTCCAGGGTGCTTAGGAACGTGGAGTGTGAGTCTTGGGTCATGGTTGGGGACCTATAGCAGGCTACAACCTCAATTGCTGTCTTACCCAATGTTAGCTGCACCAGAAGTATCACTGATGCGTTATGTTGGGCTACAAGTCTGGAGGTGTGCGCATCCTTTATGAATATGGAAACACCACTACCTTTGGAGCTTCGGTTCAAGTTCTGGGTCCGAAAGGTGTGGAATGAGTTATAGCCTGGTAGTGCAGGGGTGCTTTTTGCTGCCTTGAACCAGGTCTCTGTTACAGCCCAAATGTCATTATGCATTCATATTGTTAATACTGTTTAAGATATGTACTTGAACAATGTTATAATTTAGTCCAAGTGATTGATTTTATGTCGATTCTCAGGTCTTCAAATGAATTGTACTTTGTACCTGGGTTGTGGCTGAAAAGGGTGTCTAGTCCAGTTCACTTACACAGTCATCAAATCATAAAATAAAAATGCCCATCTAATGATGTTATAAGCAGTAGTATGAATTGAAAGAAAGCTGAGCAGACACTGATTTCAGTAGCATCCTTGTGGGATGTGGTGGACATCATTTATTTGGACTTTGTTAAGTTCTAGATGAGACCAGAGTTGGCCTTCTACATTTGCAGTTTGGGTAAATCCAGATTGTACCTTGGTTTAACTATCTGTAATGTCAGACTTATTGCTCAGATGTATTCACTTTGCAGTAGCTTTGCAGATAAACTGTGCTTGTGCATAATCAGTGATAGGCACTGCAACTAGGAGAGGTCCAAAAATGACTATTGTATGTTGTTAGTAACCTTGTTTAGAGATGCTTCCATTCCAGGTTATTTCGAGCACTGTTGGTCTGTTTGTCTGCCACAACATATCTTGAACTGCTGTACTGCAGTCAAGTGAAGTCCATTGGGTTTCACCCTTTGAAAAAGTTGTGCATACTTCAAAGCCAAATACTTTGAATAAATTAAGGTATAAAACCCAGGTATTGGTTCTGCATTCCTTTTTTTGTTTCTATTATGTTGTTTAAGGGAAAACAATACCGTGTCTACTACATTTCCTTATCTAAAGCTGTGCTGGGTATTCTCACAGCACTGTTTTTGGTGTAGAAGGAAAAATGACTGTATATTTTAGAACTGTGATGTACAGTGTGTGGATTACAATGGTCCTGACATTCCACTCTATAGTGACTGACTCACCATTTTGAATGAGAAGGATTTAAGTAGCCTTCAAAAATGAGGAATGCATTTCTAATATATTCCTGTTGATGATTCAGGGTATATACTTTTGATTACTAAATCACAAGTAGAAAATACCTGAATGAAATACTATTTGGTCTAGCATTAGAGAAAGGTTTCCTCCTAACAGGTAGCTTGTTTAGTGCACTCTAGTCCACTGCAGCAAGGGAAAGCTTATTCAAAGCCTATGCAAGGCAGGTCACTGCATTCACTGACATTGTGGGGAGTTATATAAATGGTAGCTGCTTAGCGTTTATTGTATTTGGTCTAGAAAGTAAGATGATTCATGCAGGAAACTTATTGCGTATGTATTTTGGTATCATTTTGTCTTCTGCATAGTTTGTTAATGGCTTGCCAAAACTAATTAGGGAATCTGTACATTGTAGCCTGCAGATCATGGGGTCTACCTTTTACAAAAAAGAAGGGTCAAATTAATTTGGCTGCATACAAATAAGGGCCAACTACAATTTAGTAATAAAGAGCACAAAACCACGATCTTATTAGGAACATAATGACTCATCTGGTAGCAAAACAACACTGTGAAGTTAACAGTTAAACTTGATACAAAATAAACTCCCTTTTTTCTTTTCAGTAGTATAACAACAAGCCTTAAGCTACGCAATGAATGCAGGAGGGAAAATCATTTTTAAAGGACAATACTGACCGATTTGTTTTGAGAATTGCCCTAATGCAGTAAGGCATAGTTGTGCATATGTACACAAACTTTTCAAGAAGCACTACAGTTCCTTCACACCCTCCCCCAACCTGGTGGACTACCTGCAGGAGAATGAATATCCTATGACACTCCACAATCTGATATGACACTCCCCAACAACCTGTGCCTCTCAAAAAAGTGTCCATTCCTTGATCTGGCACTCTTCACCTAAATGAGATCCGGATCTAATATTCCTGATATGTGACCCTCAACATCTAGAGTGAGAAGAAAAAATATAGTCTGGCATGGCTGAAAAAAAATGTTTCTTTGTACTTTAACTGACTGAACAACTGTAGAAAACTGCTTCCTATATTTGAAATAAGTGGCTTGTTACAACTTAATACCACACATGAAGTGAGAAAGCACTTCAGTCCTTTCTCTTGACTGGAAAAGCAATAATAACATTCATTTCTGTACTGGCAGAAAGGCCGGTATGGAAAAGAATGCCTTTACCACTCTCCTAATTGTGTCCCTTAATACCCTGCACCCGGAGTGGTGGTGGCCACCTTCACCCCACCCTAGCTACGCTTCTGGCAGAACATACCAATATATGGACACATTTCTCCAGTTTCTCCTCATTTTGTTATTTAATGAAAGCTTCTCTAACTGTAAACAATGAATTTTTAGAAGTTATCTTAAATTAAATTCTTATTTTAAAGTGACATTCAGCTTAAAATAAATAATTAGTATGACCACATGTTAATTTATCTGCCACCAATGCAACATAATGCAACTTTGTGCTTTCTTAACTGTAGTGTAGAGTTGTAGCCAAAGGCTCCAGCATGGAAGGAAGCATATAATGCCTTTTCCTATAATACTTGACTAGCATTTATTTATTTTTGCACTACAAACAAAATACCTATTCCAAAGGTCCACCAAACTACTTTTTTACTAACCTGTGATAAACAGTCCAGTTTTCCAAACCTTCAATCTTGAAGGGCACATTTTTTAACTGATTTTGCAATAAGCACTCTAGTTTCCCTAACACTAGGACACAAAATCAGTGGTTTTCCTAATTATAATCTTAATTTCTTATTCTAAAGCCTCCCCGAAAAAAGTTATATTTCTTCTTCTACAGTCAAAAAAATGTTACTGTACTGAACTAAGCGAGTCTGGAGTTGTACAGGGTGGGGTTACTATACTGACACACCTTTCATGCATAATAACATTCATTTATGTACTGGCAGAAAGAACATACCAAAGAAACAAGAGAAAACACCCTTACAGAAAACACAGCAACAGAGCACCAATTCGATAAGAGTGTGAAGGCATTGTGCCAACCTGCAAAGACAAGGATTTCTCAAACGGCATTTGAATTACAACCCTTTTTTAAAAATATTTTTACACATAATTAAATAATTAAAAAGTACTTCATGGACTGGATTAGCTGGATTAAACATATTTATCTATTGGCATACCAAAAAAAGAAAAGGTGAAAAGGACACTTGCATAAATTCCCACAGATGTGTGTGTGTGTGTGTGTGTGTGTGTGTGTGTGTGTGTGTGTGTGTGTGTGTGTGTGTGTGTGTAAACATTTAAAGAGGATCTGGAGTACATGTCAACTTTGACTCTTTGTGGTATTTGCATCTTGCACTGTGTGATTATCCACAATTGTGATTTTTTCTCTTACTGCACAGTGTGGAATGCAGCATAATGAAGTGACATAGCTACGAGCATTCCCTCAGTCAGAGTGCATTCGGTGAACAGCCTGAACACACTTTTGTTTTCTTCAGAGTTTATGTGAGGTATTCTGTTTTCCATATCACAAAGACATGCTTCAGGTAAATTGGCATTCTACTGGACTGGTCACAAGTGTGCTTGCTGTGTGAGAATGAGTGAAGGCTTTAAACGATGGATCGGTGACCTACTCATAGGTTCATAAGAGGTTACTAGGCTAATGGTCCTAGAGCCCTTACAAGCCTTGCCATATATACCCATAGTTGCCCCATTTGTCAGTGGTTAGCTGAGTGAAGCTTGCAGAAGAAAGGGTCTATGATAGCTAATACCAACTTTCTTTGTCCAGGAGGTACAAGGGCACCACCTCAGGACTGAATTTGCCATTCCATTGATCTAGGTTGGGCTTGAAGATGGTCAGGGAGGAGCTCTGTTTCACATGAACTGGAGGCTTGTTCCAGAGAAGTGGCAGTCTCTGGGAGATGTATCATTCTCTCCAGCATGACCTGTTCATGTCAAAGACTAGGTTAAGATCCCTGGAGCAAGTGACCCTCCTGCAGTTTGATTTATGAATGTGTAGCATACCCATCAAAGCTGGGTCAGAGAGTGGCCTGTAAACCATGCACAGGTCACCCCGTAGCAACCTGTAGGTGACAGAATATACTGAGAGAGCTTTTAGTCATTCTGCATACAACTCTTTTTTTTGTACCCTGTAATTTCTTGGGGAGAAACCTCTGTGGCCTCTCCTGTTGTTGCAAGTGTCTGGTGAGGTACATGTAAAAGGGGGCATTGTACTATGTTATTGGTCTGATGAGGGTTGGGTATAATGGAATTATAACATCGTTAGATCTAGATGTGATGCCTTTACTTATAAGATATGCCACAAAGAAGGATTTCCTTACTAGTGCGGATACTTGGTGTTCAAAGTTTAGATTGCGATCAACTTCAGTATCCAGATTATGTCCTACTCAGTATACACTTGGGGGGGTGATTAGTTTCTCCCTTATTCTGCACAGTGAATGTCCTGATAGGCTTCACCTTTCCCAAAAACCTACATGGTATTAAGTGAAATGAATGAATGAACAAATGAATAAATATTATAGTGACATACAGATAAGAACTACTACAACTTGTTATTAAAAAGTTACAGTGTGCCTTCAGTAGCAGAGGCTGTGCTTACAGCACCAAGACAAGTGGCCTTTTTCAGAACATAGACACAACTGTCAGCTTTGAAGTGCCTCAAGGTCCTAGCATTGATGCTGTCTAGGGTTTGTAGGGCCTCAGAGTTTTCCAGATAAATGACAAACATGGGTGCATGACAAGACATGGTGTCTGACTTAACTGCAACTACTTAGTAACCAATAAGAAGAATCAGATATGCCAGTGGCTTTTCTTACTGAGATGAAAGAATAATTGTATTATTCCATACTAACTATGAATCTAGTCCATATGATCTGTTTCCAGAGGCTTTCAGCTTATGATGACATCTCAAAAATTATAAGGTGTCTCTTAATGTTACTGTGAAACCAGCTGAGGATGCAGTCTATTTGTGTAGTCTACATGTTAAGATTTCTCTTTTCCCAGATGAACTGAATCACAGCTTCGTTTTTTGTAGTACCATGTGGCTGCTTATGGAATTATTTTGCTTTTTTAGTGGATTCCAGAAAGTAATATGGATGACATAGGCTATTCATGAGGTCACTGTAGGAGACAGATATGAGTCAACAGCACTGAGTGGAACAATAAATGATAAACTGCACACCTTTCTGTAGGTATGGACTTGCCTGCAGTACACGCATCTTCTCTGGAGAAATTAAGAGTTACAATGTTGAATCTCAGCTTGATTTCTGAGAAGTAGATGACGTGGTTTGCAATGATTTCTGCAAACATTAACTTCTATGATTTTTGTACGCCATTTCTCTTTACATGTAATGTTTTCTTGCTGTTTCTGATTGTCCAACAAGTGTCAGGGTAAGGTTAGAAGATATCTGAGTGCTGCCCCAGGATTTGTGAGGACAGGTTCTTGATGAACATGTTAAACTTCTTTTTGTTTAGGAGCTGTTTGCTGTGCAAGTGTCAGAATATATTACATAATGCTTTATATTTCTTAAACTTCATTATTGTTAGTTATTATCGTGTTGATGTTGATGAATGTTGAAGGCAGGATTAATTCTGGAGGATTAATAATTGATATGTTTTGTGACACAGAGGCCTAGCTACCTGTGAAAGTTAAGTGTCTGATTAGAAAAAGAATATCATGAAGCAGAGGAGTGTGAAAAAGCTAAAGAGGAGGGTTCTATCAAGAAACAGTGATGTTAGAAGATGTAAGAACACGGGGCAAGGAGTAATAGATATAAAAGTGTCATGAGACTTGGACTGAGTAGTCCTCACCAAGATCAACTAAGACCAACTAGTCCTAGCACCAGCAATGAATCAGCTAATATTGATTTCCAAAAGAGTAGTAGGATAGACTATTACAAGAGTTTTGAAAACAGAATGCATTGTTCTTTTAAATGAGAGCTGAGTGAATAGTGGATACAGTTGTAAAATGTACTGCATTGGTATGGAACTGCTAAAGTTACACCACGTACGTTAAGATGGACTGAGATGGGGTAAGGTAAGAGAAAATACTAGGAAAGTGATTTACTAGGATGTAAAAGAAAAATAAAGAGTGAGAAGGTCACACAGTAAAACCAATCAGTAAAAACTCAAAGAAAACTCCAGCCAAGCTAGAACTTCCACTGAGTGACCTCTCAATCCTCCTGTATTAGAGGCACATGGAATAGATACAAATGACCATTATGAACATCAGGTGTTTTAGCTATATGGTAATTCTGAATGCCCATGACTTGTTTTCTTTTTAAGTTGTTTTAATGAACAGTTTCAGGCCAATAAAGGCAAACCTCACTAGCTGTGGATATCCATATTTTGGCCTTGTTATGGCCTCAGCAGCACAGCACAAGTAGAGTGTTTGACTAAGCATAAGAAATACAGGGCTGTTATACCCAGCTGATGTCCATGACCATTAGAGTAACTGCAAAATATCCCAACTAACAAACTAAAACAAAGAGTGAGAAGGTCACACAGAAAAAACAGTCAGTAAAAACTAAATGAAAACTCCAAACAAGCTAGAGCTTCCACAGAGTGACCTCTCAATCTTCCTGTATCAGAGGCACATGGGATATAGTCAAATGACCCTTATGAACATCATGTGTTTCAGCTGTATTGCGATTTTGAATGCCCATGATTTTTTCTTTTTAAGTCATTTTAATGGACAATTTCAGACCAATAAAGCCAGACCTCATTAACTGTAGATATGTATATTTCGGCCGTGTTATGACCCCATCAACACAGCACAAGCAGTGTGTTTGACTAAGCATAAGAAACACAGGGCTGTTATATCCATCTGATGTCCATTACCATTAGGGTAACTGCAAAATATCCCAACTAACAAACTAAAATGCCTCTGATACAGGAGGTTTGAGAGGTCACTCAGTGGAAGTTCTAGCTTGGCTGGAGTTTTCATTTAGTTTTTACTGATTGGGATGTAAAAGAAAGAAAGAAAGAGAGACTGCAGCAAAAAAGTTAGACAAAAAAGAAAAACAGACCACAAGATTATGAAAACCAGCTACTGATAGTCTAGAGATACACGTAGACACTGTAAATTCTTATTTATTAGAAGGGTTATGGGTTGGTATAAAGGTTAAGGTGTTTACCTCCTAGACACAAGTTACAGAGGTTGATTCTCACACTTACGGGTAATTAGCTATGCTGAAAATGGCCCACAAGAGCAGCTATTCTAGTACTTACCTACGAACCTAGAATGGCTGAGAAACAAAGTACATTTAGTAGGTTTAATTTCTCCTAGTCTTTTGGGTTTTTAATACCATGATGGGAATTCACCCCATTCTTAAGTTAGAATATGATGAAATTAGTATTGTTTCAGTCTTTGATGTTAGCAAATAATGCTCTTTTCAGCACCCACAATGTGCCCAAAATTATCTCCTTCTGTAATTCATAAAGGGTTCCATTTATTGGTTGTAAATTCTTTTTTATTAGACCCATTGCTCCTACTACTATTGACATTGTCTTGATATCTGTCTTCCACATAGCTCTCATTTCTGCGTAAAAATCCTGATATTTTATGACTTTGGGTTTCTGTCTGTACATAAGACACTGTAATCATTGGATGTAGCAATTTCATTGATCAATACAACTTTTGTCTTCTTCAGGGACCACTATATCTCATTTACTCATTTGTTTTTTTACTATTGGTAATGCATGATAATATGCATATCATCATTTTCTGTAATGCTTTGTGGTTCATGTTTCCAATGCTTCTCGGCTACTTCTATATTTTCATGTTTGCACAATCTACAATGCAATAGTCTTGCCACATTATTGTGTTTTTCAGTATATAGGCCCCCTGCCATGAGTGTCTCACACTGTGGGACCTTATGTGTGACAGTTTCCTACTTTTTTTTTTTTTTTTTACAGAACCTGTATTTGTTTGTTTCTCCCACCTTTCCAATCGATTCTGTAAACCACTCTGTACATAGTCTACTATCCTGGGCCACAATTATTAGTCTTTCAGTTTTTGGTTTTAATTCATGTCTCCTTAACCATTTCTGTATCTAATCTTGGTCAACATGAGGTTGTTCCAGGAAATCTCTATACTTGTCATTATATTTATGTCTTTTCCACTTTTCTTTCCTTTTCATCTTATCCTTCGCCTTATATTCTTTCTTTTGGTTTTAGCACATTCAGTTGCTGTCTGATTTTTGTCTACATCTGGTTTGATTTCCATTCCCACTTGACAACAAAATGCTTCTGCTACAGTAAGCAGATGTCATCTTAAGACTTCTTCACCTCATGTTTTAAAACGTTCACTATGTTTAACTACCTTATATTTTCTCTATTTAATGCTTCCATGGTGACATTGTACTCATTTCCTTTCTTTCCTTTGCTACTCTATGGTTTTGTGGTAACACTTTATCCATTATTAGTTTAGCTGCACAGTAATATATTCTATTTATTTCTATTATACCATATCAGTTTCTGTAAATAGTCTTGATTACTGTATTTATCAGTTTTACCAGTCTTCTCACATTTTGGGTTATATTACTTTCTGCAATCTATTTCTTTCATCTTATTTGAATAGGTCTATCCATCTTAATTAAATCAAGCAGGTCTTCTCTTAATTCATTTTCTTCTGGATTGAGATCATCATCTTTGCTCTCTGTTTCCTGCAAGTAACCTACAGAAAGTTCCAGAAAATCTATCTGTGACATTTGCTGTTCAGATACAGCCTGCTTCAACTTACTGTTCCTAAATACAGGAACCCACTGGCCCATCACTCCACAACATTACCTTTGTCTGTCAGAGCTAGGGCTGCTTTGTTGTGCAACTTCAGCTCTACTTCTGTACCAATTTCCTGCAGAAGAATTCACAGCATCATTATGGTGCAAATCTTTTTCAGATGTCTCCTGATCCACTTGTTGCTCCTTAATCTTGGGATCCATAATGCCTTCAGGATTCTACATTAGCTGTTTCGGATTCTCCATGCTAAATCCTTCATTTTGCAGAAAATCTGTAACTTCAGTTTCTATTCTTTTAATTTCTACCTTAATAAACTTTTTTTTCTGCATTCCTCCATTTTCTTTCTTTCTTTTTTGTTTTTGTTATTGTGATATTGTCCATATCTAGGTGCCTTTAGCTATACTTATTTTCAAATGTATTTGGATGGTTTTTTTTTTGTACTGATAATTTTGAATTTCTCCTTTGTATAAATATTACACCATATCAGATCTATTTCTCTTTCCCATATCCATGTTTCTTTTTTATAAATGTAAAAAAACTGTGTGTTTTGTTCTTTATACCTTCACACTTCATATCTTGCTTCTTTTTCCAGGTGTCCCTAAGTTTCATCTATGTAATGCTTTTCATAAGTCTGTTGTATAGATGAATATGCATTTTTATTTTAGGCTTTTGCAGTTTTTCATGTGCAACTATTTTTCTTTCCTCTAGTTTTCTCTTAATCTTTCTAAATTTCTTCGATCTGGAAATTCTGGGCTTTTTGCGTAATAATAACAGTATATAATTTCTTCCTTATTTTCAATGGTCCACTTTGCCATTCTAATGACTCATTTTTTTTGCCTGTCAGATTTTGTACACTGCTTCTACAACAGGGGGCTATATTCTCCATGATCCTAGCCTATCTCTGTTATGTGACAATTTCAATATCTCTGTGTCTTGAGGATTGTACACTTTTTTTTTTCTGTCCTGGTCCATTTTATATATATCATATATTTATATATATATATATATATATATATATATATATATATTTATATATATATATGGATTCACTTTAGAAGCACGAAATTCAGTATTTCGTGTCCATAAAGTGGAATCCTGAAAAGAACGAAAACTCAGAAGCTTGAAATTAAAAACCTCGTATACCAGAGATTTTGAATTAGAGCGCCTGGTGTTTCGCTGTGGTTATGGATTCAGGTAAGTGTTTATGTGCTAAGGGTTTTGGGTAGGGGTTGTGGTGTGTGTGTTAGTGTGTTTTGTTGCTGTAATGTGTGTGTGCGAGGAGAATGTAGCTTGTGTGGTGGTGTTTTGTGTGTTTTTGTATGTAGTGTGACCTTGGAGTTAGAATATTTAAGTAGGGGTTGTGGGGGGCACAGCCCCACTGCTTTTATGTAGGACAGAGTTTGTGTTTGTGTGTGGGGAGGAAGGTGTGTTTTTGTGTACAGCAGAAGCACTAATTCAAAATCTCTGATAAGTGAGATTTTGAATTTCACTCTTCTGAATTTTCGTTCTTTTCAGGATTCCCCTTTATGGGCTCGAAATACTGAATTTCGATATTTCAGTATTAAGAGCTTCTAAAGTGAGTGAATATATA
The DNA here is from genome assembly GCF_019279795.1 of Protopterus annectens. Classification (NCBI taxonomy): domain Eukaryota; kingdom Metazoa; phylum Chordata; order Ceratodontiformes; family Protopteridae; genus Protopterus; species Protopterus annectens. The sequence continues at coordinate 589,303,414 of NC_056747.1, read as the reverse complement.
TATATATATATATATATATATATATATATATATATATTATGAAAAATAAACCTAGATTGAGCTTCCTAGTAAAAACTTTTAGCTCCAAAATAGTCCTACTAATGTCCATATTAGTCCAAGGGACATAAGTGTACCCCTTTGATAAAAAATCAACTAGTTCTGTCGTTACAACATTGTCAGAAAAGTTATAAACTTTAAAGTCGTTGTCCTTGTTAAGTATTATAACTGGATGCTCGGTAACAGACTCATTAACAAGTGGTTAAAGACTCATTAACAAGTGGTTCAACCATTGACATGGTTGAACCACTTGTTAATGAGTCTGTTACCGAGCGTCCAGTTATAATACTTAACAAGGACAACGACTTTAAAGTTTATAACTTTTCTGACAGTGTTTTAATGACAGAACTAGTTGATTTTTTATCAAAGGGGTACACTTATGTCCCTTGGACTAATATGGACATTAGTAGGACTATTTTGGAGCTAAAAGTTTTTACTAGGAAGCTCAATCTAGGTTTATTTTTCATAAATAATAATGATCCTGTAGTGAAAAGTCAGTTTCATGTACTTAGCACTTTTAATCCACTTCTCCAAATTTTTGAACAAATATGTGAACTTGACTTGAGGAACCTAGCTACTAGTAAAAGGAGCATCAAAGGGAATTTCTCAGGTCTAGAAAGGGACTTCTTGAGTTATATACAATCTCAAGATATTAGAATCTGTAAACCTGACAAAGGGGCTGGTCTTGTGGTGTTTGATAATCTTGACTACACAGTTCGTATGTTAGCTCTCCTTGACAATGAGACATACCAGGTCAGCTCTAGGACTGAAGTAAACAGGGCCTATAATCTTATAAAATCATGTATTTATGACTTTTTCATAGATGGTTGTATTGATCAATCTATGTTTAACTACATGTGTACCATCTTTCCTAGGTACCCAACATTGTTTGGGATACCTAAAATCCACAAAGATGAAAAAAATCTCCCTATGAGACCTCTCATTGATGGGTGTGGTTCCCCCACTTATGCCATTTCAAAAGTAGTGGATGTTATCCTGCAAAAATACGTGGCCCTTGAGTCTCAGATTTGTAAAGACTCTTGGTCTTTCTTGTCTAAGATCAATGAGTTAACTTTTAACAGTGACCTCAATTTTTTGACAATCGACGTTAAAGATCTCTATACCTGTATCCCTCATGACATTGCTATGGATTGGGTGGCTGATTTAATGAAAAAGCATGGAGCTTTATCATCTGATATTTCTTTAATTTCTGAAATGCTTGATTTAATTTTAACTAATAATTATTTTATGTATGACAACAAGTTTTTTCTTCAAAAAATTGGTTTAGCTATGGGCTCTCCATGTGGTGCCAGTGTGGCAAATTTGGTTATGGCCCAATGGGAGTCCCAGTTTGTTTTTTCATCGACTTACAGATCGGATGTCATCATTTATTACACCCGATTTCTTGACGACATCTTTATTCTTTTGAACGGCGACAAATCTTTGGCTACGGAAATTGTTAACTATTTCAATTCTTCCACTAACTTTTTACAGTTTACTTTTACATTTAATGTCAACTCTATTGCCTATTTGTATATTTTGTTAGTTAAAAATTTGAATTTGTGTTGTTTTACTGCTCAGGTTTATAGAAAACCGACTTACTCCAACTCTTTCTTACATTTTTCGAGTTGCCACCCATTCCACCAGAAAAGATCGGTCGTAAAAGGTCAATTAGTGAGGGCATCACGTATTTGTAGTTTACAACATGACTTTATTAATGAATGCAATCTTTTGAAACACATGTTTCTACATCGTGGCTACCCGGAGCTGTTAGTCGATTCACTTATTGAAGAAGTTAAACTTAAAAGACTATCTAATCAATCTCAACCACTGTTAAACTCAAATCAGTTGTTGGTGGATGAAGTACCTTTTGTTGAACAAGGTACTACCCTTCACGAGGTTTCTAGTTTGGATATTGAACAAACTTTCCAGCGTTCATTTATAACAACATTCAATTCTCAATCAAAATCTATTATTGGAATCTTATTAAAAAAAACTGGGAACTGTTTAGGAGTAACCCATCAATTTTTGTTTTTTTGGGTTCAAAACCACATTTTGTTTTTAGTAAGGGCAAAAATATTAAAAACTTTATTGAGAGTGGTAATAAGCCTGTCCCTAGATCAACGGGAATGTTTAAGTGTGAGAACTGTAACTATTGTAGACACACAGATTGTACTAATCAATTTACTATTAATGGTATCTGTTACAAGTTGAAATCAAAATTCAACTGTAACAGTAAATTTTTAGTCTACTTAGCCAAATGCTCTGACTGTTTTGCATTTTATGTAGGCAAAACTGAGCAGCGGCTCAGGGACAGAGTCTATGAGCATCAATATGCAATGTCTCACAATAAACTTGACAATGCTTTGGCTAAACATCTCCACTCATTTCCTGGACATAAATTTAAATTTTTGGTCATAGATCAATACACCCAGGATGTAAGAGGTGGCCCTGCTTCGTTCAAACTGGAGGAATTGGAACTGTTGTGACAGATCAAATTGAACGCTTTCAACTTTCCGGGTTTGAACGAGGCTTGTTCCATCTCTTGCATACTTAAATTGAACAGTTTACACAGATAATTTTTTAACATTTACATAAAATAATTTTTTATATATATATATCTTTATGTTTAATATAGTATGTTCCTTGATATATAGGTTATTAAGGGTGAATAGATTTTTCTATTTATTCATGATTTATTTACATGGTTTACAACTTAAACAAGGTTTTTAAAATGATGTTTAATTCAATGTTTGTTAGTTTTATTTAGTATGTGTGTTTACCTTTAAAACCTGTGTGGTTTTCCCGCATTTTTTTATTTAAAAGTCTAGCTACTGAGTTTACCTTTTACTTTCTGAGGAAGTTTGTCTGACGACAAACGAAAAGCGCTTTAAAGTCTTTTAAGAATTTGTATGAACTCTTTGTTTTTGGCACTTTTTGGTGTTACTGGCGGATTAAACACTTTTGTTTCAACTTAGAGAGCTGGTCTGTCGTTTTCTGGTATACTTATCAGTTACATCTTATATAAATACGCATGTGGGATTTCAGTTGAGTTCTAAAATACTAATCTTGTTTGAAAACAAATGCATGTTCTGAGACAAAATTTAAACAAAATTTGCTTTTCTTCAATATTTACATTTTGGAGGACTCTGCCATGGATGTTTCGTGGTTCAGTGTTGGGGTGGTTGGCCAAGCTGTTTCTTGATTTACGAGTAATGATGGCTTCCACTCATGGTTGTGCCATTTGGGCATACTTCTCGACTGTCCAGATTTTGACTCAGAATTGTGTTTTTAATGGATAGAAAAAAAAAGGATATTGAGTTTCAAGAGGCATATCTCCTATTACATGCATTCTAATCCAATAGCTGTTATTCTATTAACTTGCTCAGCTTGCATGAGCGATATTTAAAGTGTTCCTATGTAGAGTCTTGATTCCCTCTCTGTTTTTGGCTTTGAAAAATTTCTAGCTTTAAGGATTTGTGAGGTATGATTGGGGGTGTGTGTGAACCATAGTTCACAAACATCCGGATTTTTCAGTGTGTCAAGAAGGTTCTGCTTCCAGGCAACAATTTTGGTATAGGGAGTTGTAATTCAGATTTGCCTCAGTTTAGTCGGACATACTGAGTGTTCAGATTTGCTTCAGTTTAGGGTAGCTGTCTGGGTTTACATGGAGGCTTGGTGGGACATTTATTGTTATAAGTGTAATATTTTAACTCTATCCCTGATGACCTTAACTAGTTTGAGTTTGTCCCTGATTTGGCCGTCATTGCTCCCAGTTTGGTGGGTAGCTCTGGGCAGGGTTGTCTTCTGCTAAGTACTGGTTAGCAGTATGGGGCATTCATGCAGATCATTTTCATTCTACAGTGGGTGGATTTCAGCCCCCCCCCCCAAACTGGCTAAGGGGTTAGCAGGTGGCATAGTTCTTAATGGTACAGGTTTCGTGTGTGTTTGGTGTTAGGTTTTATTTGGGGCATTTTCTTAGTTGGGTGGTTCCTGGAAGAGGGTATTGGTAAGATGTTAGACAGGTGAAAGGAAGGCATTTTGGCTGTATTTAGCAATGTTTTGGTGGGGTATTTCTAAGAGGAAACTAGGGAAGGAATGCAATGGTTTAATTTTTCTTCCCCTGGATTGCTTTCCTTCCATCAGCAGGACATGGAAAGGGTGGAGCACTTACTAAGGGCTCACTTTTTGAAGGTCATTTGAGTTTCAGAATTTATCCCCAACAGAAAATTCATGTTAAGGCAATGTCTATTATTCTATCAATTTTCTAATTTCATAACAGCAATACTGAAGTGTCCCCATTTTGGGGCCCTTTGAACCCCCACTATTTGATGGCTTTATCCGGTTTCTTGATTTAGGGGCTAGACAAAGGAGAATAATACACTGATGAATACATCAAAAACTAAGCATATGAGGTTTTGTAGGCATAAATTGAAAGGTATATTATACAGCACACAGTGATTGAAACTGTAGGCTCATTTAAGGACCTGGGTATATGGGTAGATTCAGCTATGAGTTTTCTAATCATATCAACCAATTGGTTAATGATAATTATAGAACTATAGGTGGTATAAAAGATGTATAAAGTTAGGGAATCAAAATAATGACACCATTGTGTGTGTTAGTTACATTAGACGCAAACATGAGTATGGAATAACAATATGGAAACCCTGTAACAAAACAAGCATGAGTAAATGGGAAAGAGTACAATGGAAATATACCTAGGGTATCCATGGATGTGAAAATTTAAGTTATTTATTTTATTTTTATTTTACATTTGTTGACCGGGCTAGTCCAATTGGATACATGTCCATTTTCAGTAGAGGCCCGGGGAGATAAGCTCCATTAAGCTAATAAAAAATACATGGGTGATAGAGATTAGCATCAATAAACTTTACTCCAAAGTTTAGAAAACAATACACTAATACTAGATACATATTTACAGAGAAGAGGGTTTGACATTCATCATGTTCAAGTTTAGAAAGCAATACACTACTACTAGATACGTAATTACAGAGCAGAGGTTTTGACAATCATCATGTTGAAGACTAAGAAAAAAAATCATGATACAAACTAAGAATTAAGGTTATTTCAAAATTCTACACTCAAAGTGAAAATAAAAGTTGCTAATATATAGATAGATGAAACATATGCTCACAGTAAAATGCTTGTTATACAGTTAATACTCAGAGGTAGATTTTAGTAATCGAGGCTAGAGTCAGAAAGTAAGGAAGCTTGCTAATCCTACTATATGAAATTTGGGAGGGAGGTATACAGAGAAGCAGCAATAGTGAAAGAAGAGGACATAGAGCAAAGGAGAGAGTTAGTCTGGGTTAGTACATGGGCATAGCCACTGGGTTTTAAGGAGTATTTTTAGTTGTTTTTTTGAAAAGTGGTAATAAGGGAAGTGATAATTTGCTGGGAAGCCTGTTCCAGGTTTTACCCACAGTGTTAGAGAAAAGAGAATCACCTGCTTTGTTGTGGGACTTATGGATAGTTACTAGTAATTTATCTGCTGAAAGAAGGGTTGTAAGATTCTTGTAGGGGGTGATAAGGCTATAGAGTAATGGAGTATTACTGGGATGATAAAGAATCTTGTGGATGATAGTAAGTTGCTGAAATTTAAGTTGGTTTTGCAGTTCCAGCCATCCTAGCTGTTTGAGATTTTGACAATGGTGGGTTCTAAATGAGGAGCCAGTGGCAAATCTGGCAATGTTGTTATAGGAGGTAACAATGTGTTAATGTTGCTTTTGGATAGATTAGTATAAATGGGGGAGGCATAGAGGAGGGTGGAGATCAGGTGGGTGTGGGCAATGGTCGTTCTGGCTACATGGGTAAGGAAAGGTTTTATCTGGTAAACGGAACCTAGTTTTCTATTCACTGATTTAATGGTTGCGTTAATGTGTGAGTCAAAGTTAAGGTTGTGGTCAATTATTACACCTAAGAGTTTGGTGGTTAGGTCCATTGATATGACAGTGCCATTATTGGGGAGGACTTTAGTGTTTGAGTGAACAGCAATAGTTTTTTTTTGGGGGGGGAGGTTAGGAGGAGGCAGCATTGAAGGAACCGGTTTTCTACTAAGTTAAATACTTTTTGGGTGATGGATTGGTGTTCAGCTGAAGAAGAGGCGGCATAAATTAATGTGGAGTCATCTGCATATTGTATGCTGTTAGCTTGAGGAAGATTTACATTTAGATCATTAATGAATATAGAGAACAGGAGAGGTCCCAAGATAGAGCCTTAAGGGACTCCAAGGGTAATAGGGAAATGTGTGGATAGCTTATTGTCCCAAAGGATGGCTTGTTGTCTATTTTCTAAGTAAGACTTGAACCATTGTAATACCTGTGTGTTTAGTGAGAATGATTTGAGTATATTTATATGTAACTGATGGTTAACCATATCAAAGGCTTTAGAGAGGTCAATAAAAAGTGCAGAAGAAAGCATGCTGTTATTACGATTTTTGTTATTAAGAAAGACCATAATATCCGAGTACAGTTCCCAGATTATACAGGTAGTTAATGCAGGTAGGAAGAGGTGGGCATAGTATTTGGTTTGCTGTGTACACACAGGGTAGGGGGTTTGATTCCCAGCTTTAATTTGTATTGTGCCTAAGCCTATTGTAGAATGTGGGGGATTTGAAGGGCATTTGTGTTGCAGCTTGTCTGATCAAATGTGCTCGGAGCTGTGAATCTTCTTGTTATTTTGGGGCTGAGTATCTGATTAGTAGCTCCTTAATTGGGTGGTTGAGATGGATACCTAGAAATTTTGCAGTTTCATGTCAGCAATGTGTTTAATTTTCTTTATTTGTAGGTGGGGAAGAGCAGTTTGGACATCAGTCGGTGACTTGAAGGAAGTGGGTCATTGGTGGAAGTGCAGGTACTAGGGCTGTCTCCATTGATATACTGGTGCACAAGTGGTGGAACGTGAAGTAAGTAACAGTTGCGGGCCTGCTGGAAGTTGTTAGATGTAATTGAGTCTAATGGACTGGATGTTTTGGTGGTTGGACTGTGTACAAGGAGGTCACAGTGAAGCTTTCACTCGTGGTTCTTTAGGGTGTGTATGTTGTATTTGGTGCAGTTTGGTTAATGTGTTGGCAAGAGAAGAGGGTGTATCTTGGGGCTGGGTTAAGCAGGGTTGGGGAAGTTTATGAGGGGTCTGGGGGTTCTCGCAGATGGGATGGATGGGCAGCCATCATAGGCATAGGAAGTTACTAGGTTAATGGTTTAGGGCCCTTAAGTCAGTTATTTATCAATGTTTCAGTTATGGTTATTGCACAATTTTATTTGGAAGATACAGTATGATGTGGGGGGAGGCTGGGTTGAGGTGTGTTAAACAGCATGATGATAAGTTTAAGTTATTCTGTACTTGGGGTGGTTTCTAGACTAATGGTTCTAAGGTTTTTCATAATTTAGCCGTGTTCAGGTAAGTGAGATTTCACAATCCAGAGTACAGTGCATGTTGCTCTTGTTTAGACGGACAAGGGTGAATGTTGTCCTTGTCCTAAGGGCACATAGGTGGAGCTGTAGGGGGGATTGGTATCTCTGTTTTTTGTAAATGGTGGTATAGCAGGATTGGGGATGGTTTTAATTTTTTTGTCTAATCATTAATTTTGTTGAGACCTCCTGCATTGGTAGAAGAGTGATAATTTTATCTATAGAATGCAACCTTGTTTTATATGGGATTTGGGAGGTAATTTTATGGGGATCTTTGGTAGGACACTTAAATTTCTAGGGTTGTTTTGCATCTGACAGTGTCTGCATTTTATGCTGTTGATGAATGAGAAATGGCCTTTGTGGTGTATAATGGTTAGTAAGAATTTGGATTATGCGTGTGTGAAGTATTTACTGTCTTTTCTTTTACAGATCACTATGAGTGCAGATGAGGATATGCAGAGTTCACGTTACTTGGGGGACAAAAGAAATGTAAACTTGACAGGTGAGAGAAGAAGCTGAGGATGGTTTTGGCTGATTGAGTGGTATGAAAGTAGGTCACAAGTTGCCAGCAGTGCAGCTGAATATGGAGTTGTTGCTTTGCTGTGTTTTTCTTCCCTGCAGTCACAAGGTATTGTCTTGTTTTGGTTTGATCTCGTATGGGGAGCATCAGGATTTAATTTTACACTGTTTTTAGGTAGCAGGGGTCTTCTTTGGAATAGGTCAGATATTGTTGCAGACATCAGGGGTAGGGGATTAGAGGGTTGCATTGCATAAGTTAGGCTTGCAAGCTAGATGGGAGGGGGGTTGATGGGAGGATTTAGTGCTGAGTTACTGCAGTTTCAAGAGAGACTGGGTTGGGTTAATTCAATATATTCTGGATGGTAATAGCATGGCACAGACCTTGTGTGACCGGGTGGCATCGGGCATTCTCTTAACTTTTTGTATACTGTGTTGGTTAGCTTTGCCTAGCTTGGGACTATTGCTGGTGGTGTTTTTGAGTTGTACTGTAACGGCCATGATGGTGGTTTAAGTGTCTTACTGTTTTATAATGGGTAACCACAAAAACGAAAAAAAAAAAACTATACAAAAAGAAAAAGCAACGCAACGAAATCCTGAAGCAAAGGCTGGGCAGATAACAGTCAAATAACCCTTTATTGTGAGCGCTTTCGGTAGGGAGATTCTCCCCACCTTCCTCAGACAAAATGTTACAACCATAGAGAAATCATCAACATGTTAAATACTATAATTAATAATGACATCACAATCATTCCCAAACAATTAAAAGGCATACCACTCAACATTCATTTAAAATATTGGTTTAAATAGAATATTAGCTGATTTACTAAAACCAATTATATATTAAATTATGTGCAAAAGCAGGTTGTTTTTTTAAAATATATGTATATAAATTTATATACAAATACTAGCCAAGTGATCGACAGGACGCAAGCAAGCAAAAAATAAAAACATATATTAAACACTCTACCTATATGTTGGGTGCTAATGCATCATAAACTTCCCAATAAAAGTTATATTAAATATTCTATACTAAACAAGATCTAAAGTATAAAATAAAATATAAACCACTACTCTGTATATATATATATATATATATATATATATATATATATATATATATATATATCTTAAAGCATATATATCAATGTACAAATATTGTATATGAACATATATACCAATGGCACAAACTATTTATGATATTAATTCATCTGTTTAGTGCCATCAATTTCAAGAAACATTTAATGGACAATATCTCATTTAAACCCGGAGTCATGTAGGCAGCAGTACGAATCTGCCAAAAAGCCTCTTGTTGTTCCAATTTTAGCTGCCATGGTCCCCCCCTCACATGTGGTTGTATCTGTTGCACCACTGAAAAATAAAAGCCATGATCTGGATTATGGTATACATGCTTTGCAAGTGCATTATTCAGATCGCTCCTTCCAATGGCATAAAGATGTTCATATATTCTTTTCTTGAGTGGTCTGTCGGTCTTACCTATGTAAAAAGACGGACACTTTTTACATATTGCCGCATAGACCACTCCTTTAGAATTACAATTAGAGGAACCAGAGATGTCAAAATTTCTACCAGCCATGTTAATGATAGAACTAACTAAAATATGCTTACAATAATGGCAGGTGCCACACCTATTCATCCCTGACCCCTTCTTATTTGTTTTAATTTTGGTCTGTTCTAGTAATTGTTTTAAATTTTGCCCACGTCTATATGTAATTGTGGGCCTGTCCCCCAATAATTTTACCAACTGGTGATCTTCTGAAATAATTCTCCAATTTTTAAAAATAATATTATTAATGATCTGGGCGTCAATACTATAAGTGAAAAGAAAGCTGTTGTTAGTCGCTCTATCATTATTGTAAATCTTAATAACCATATTTCCACCTCCAAGTAGTGGAACAAAATGTCCCGACTCCCTTTTAGTATAAACCTCTTGTTTTATGTCTTCCAGAAAAGAAAATGGGTATCCCCTTGTTATAAACATAGATTGAATGTTTTCACATTCAGTTCTAAAATCTAATAAGTTAGACACCATTCGGGCTGCCCGGACAAATTGTCCCTTAACTACACTTCTTTTTTGGTGTATGGGGTGGGAACTGCTGAAGTGTAGGTAATTATTCAAAAATGTAGATTTTCTAAAAATAGTTGACTTAAATTGTCCAGAATTATAATCTTTACTTATTTTAACGTCAAGAAAGGAAATTTCATTCAAATTAGTGACATAAGTAAATTCCAAAAATTGTGTCATTTTAGATACATTCTCAATAAAGGTTGGAATATTATCTGCGGACCCTCTCCACAAAAAGAACATGTCATCTTGGTACCTTGTGTACCAAGTAATGTTTTCCTGATAAAGCTCGCTTTGAAAAAGAAATTCATGCTCCCAGTGCGCTAACACGCTGTTTGCAAAAGTGCATCCACAGGGTGAACCCATGGCAATCCCAGTGGTTTGAAGGTAGTAATCATTCTTAAAAATTAAAAAATTATTACAAAGAATGGTATCTAATAACGTTTTCACTAGGTACATCTGTTCGCTAGAAGCTCCTTTTCGGAGCATGAAATCAACTGTCCATTGTGTTCCTACACTATGCGGAATGACTGTGTACAGGTTTTTGATGTCAACAACCAAGAATATAAGAGTTGGATCAAAAGCAATTTTTCCAAAATTTTCAAGAAAGCCCCAAGAATCCCTACATATTTGGTCTTCTTGTTTTAATAAAGGCTTAAGAATATTATCAACCAATTTGGCACACGCATACGTAACTGACCCTCTACCATCCACTATTGGCCTAAAGGGAGGGTCAGTTAAGTTTTTGTGAATTTTAGGAGTGCCAAACAAGGTTGGGATTCTTGGAGCTGGCATTGTAAGATATTGAAGTAAGTCAGAATCTATTGTTCCCTCGAGAAACAATTCATCCAACATATCTTTAATTCTTTTGTTGGCAATATTAACCTCGTTTAAACTTGAGAGCACATAAGGGCCTGTATTAAGATATTCCGACATTTTATTTTCATATTCAAAGTTGTCCATAAATATTAGGCCCCCAGTTGTCCATTAAATGTTTCTTGAAATTGATGGCACTAAACAGATGAATTAATATCGTAAATAGTTTGTGCCATTGGTATATATGTTCATATACAATATTTGTACATTGATATATATGCTTTAAGATATATATATATATATATATACAGAGTAGTGGTTTATATTTTATTTTATACTTTAGATCTTGTTTAGTATAGAATATTTAATATAACTTTTATTGGGAAGTTTATGATGCATTAGCACCCAACATATAGGTAGAGTGTTTAATATATGTTTTTATTTTTTGCTTGCTTGCGTCCTGTCGATCACTTGGCTAGTATTTGTATATAAATTTATATACATATATTTTAAAAAAACAACCTGCTTTTGCACATAATTTAATATATAATTGGTTTTAGTAAATCAGCTAATAGTCTATTTAAACCAATATTTTAAATGAATGTTTAGTGGTATGCCTTTTAATTGTTTGGAAATGATTGTGATGTCATTATTAATTATAGTATTTAACATGTTGATGATTTCTCTATGGTTGTAACATTTTGTCTGAAGAAGGTGGGGAGAATCTCCCTACCGAAAGCGCTCACAATAAAGGGTTATTTAACTGTTATCTGCCCAGCCTTTGCTTCAGGATTTCGTTGCCTTGCTTTTTCTTCTTGTTTTATAATGGGTAGTTGGTATGATGGCAGCATTTTATTAAATGGAATTTAAAGAGATTTAAGAAGGGTATTACATTCACCGGACATTAAAAAAAAATAAAAAATCATTGGGCGATAAAATGGGGTTGCAATGTGGCATGGTGGTATGCAATTTCCTGAGCATGGCTTCAGTAGCAGTGGGCTTAGTATGGGATTCAGTGGCTGGTAATGCTCTTGGTATCATTGCAAGGCTTCCATCGGTCGGGTGGTAGGATTTAATTAGGTCATGTGTAGTAGTTATGATAGGATGAGGTTATGGTTTGCTACCTAAGCAGACGAGTGGGGTCAGAGGTTGTTTTCAGCTGCTAGGTAGTTGGCTGTTTTCATTAGTCATGTATAGGGTAGGATGTAATGACTTTGATCCAGATTGGTTAGGGAGGATTGGGTACACAGAATGATGTTTGGCCTACTGCCGTTCTGGTGATTAGATTGCTGGAAGTTAGTCAGAGAGGGGGGAACAGCCTGTTCAGGCTGGTGGGTGGAGAAGAGGGGCACGCTTACCCTCTTTTGTTTCCCCTCTGGTGTTGGATGCGCAGTTCAATAAGTTGGGAAGAAAAGTGAGCGGTTGGTCTGTTGGATAAGGAAATAAGCAAGCAGAGCTGCTTATTTGGTTGGTGGTGTAATTCAATAAATTGAAGCTGAGCGGTCTAACACTGCCTTGTTAGTGCAAGGATAAATGAGCAAGTGGGGGATGCTGCTTATTCAAGGGTGAGTGGTTACACTACCCTTATGGTTATTTATTTTGTCTTTTCTTTCATGGATGTTATTATCACCTGTGTCATGTTTTGGTTGAAATTAATAACTATTGGTTAGCAATCATGTTTATGAAGTTTAATAAAGGTCGTCAAATGTCATTCGGTGTTATGTGTTTATTGAAGTGGACCAGGCCAATGTGTTGTGACTTTCCCATATAGCGTACCACAGAAGAAGAATGGCAGATGTACTGGTATACACTCTGGAATGTTGGACTTGCTTACAAAACGGTAACTGTCGCAAAGAGAGAAAGACATGCTTATTACTGAGAATTACATGTATAATGTAGAGAAGACAGTGAGACAGAAGAGATACCAGGCATGTAAGTTGAAATTGACTGAAAAATGTAAGGGTAGAGCAATGATAATCCGTGTAGTAGACAGAGAGGAGTTACTGAAATCTGTAGGCAATAGTCATCCTGCAGATCCAGCAGATGTTGAGAAGTATAAAGTATGCTATTATTTGAAGAGAAGGGCAGCTGTATCCAGAGAAAGTCTGTGTCTCATAGTGGACAATGCTCTTGTGTCCACCTCCCTTGAGTTTGCAGCTACTTTGCCCAGTAGACGGGCACTGTTACACATAGTGGGCAGATTTAGGAAAGCATACATGCTTAGTCAGAGTACACAAGTTGTAGATTTCTTAGATGTGCAGGTGGAAGAGTATCCTCTTAAAGTAGGGTAATTCCTTCACAAGAAATGAACTGATGCAAACAGTGAGAATGCAGTGTTAGTGCTAACCATGGTTCAGAATTTATTTGATTTAAGCTGTCCTACTGTATGGCTCATGAAAGGGACATATATTAATAAAGATAAACAACTTAGACAACTGTACAGCATACATGGACTGGTAAACTATGGGAGTTACAAGAAGTCTGTGCCATTACTGTTCTGTTTCATGAGTAAGAAGTCATTAAAGCACTATAAACTACATGTGGCATTGCATCTTTTAACTGCTTAATGACAATCACCTGGCATGTAAAGTGCACTTCATTTTGTGTGACTTTGAAATCGCAGCAGTGAAAAGTGTATAACTTGATATTAATGGTGCTGTACCTAAAGGTTACTTTTTCCATCTCTGTCAAAACTTGTGGAGGAAAGTGCAGAGATTAGGGGTTGGCATCTATTTATAATTAAAGTATGACATTTTAAATGGCTGTGAAGAAGCTTGCTGCTTTGGCCTTTCCGTCAGAGTCCAATGTATTAATGACATTTAATGCAATGAAAGATGGTTTCCAATCTGAAGGGAAACAGTTGGTGAAGTACTTTGCAGAGTGGTATATACTGGGCCAAGTGAGAAAGTTTACTACCAGATCCACTTGTACCGCACAGTTTCCTCCTCGGTTTCCCATTCACTTCTGGAATGTGTCTACTCTTAACCATCTTTTTCTACCTAGAACACAAAATACAGTGGAGGCATGGTGCCCTAGACTGAAATGATTAATTAGGAAGCACTGCTTGGATTTCCGTACTGTCATGCATGGTGTAGTTCATGAGCAGAATAGGGTAGATGAAGTGCGCTTATGGATGAATGCCTGCTGTCCTCCTTCGCCAAAGAAAAGAAAACTAATATAGAGACATCAGCAGTTTCAAAACATTTTACAGCATAAAAGGGATTACTGTTGTTTAGAGTGTCATAGCAACAGTGCTAAAAATCTGATACTGCTTTACCTGTTTAAAATGTGTTAAAAATTGTGAAAGTGGTCTCCTTTTGTTTTGTGACTGGTATCTCTCTAAAATCACACTGCTTTATGGGAATTCCCTGTGCTATTTCACTTTTGCTTTACTTCGAGTGATTGAATGTAGCACTTTGGTACCTGGAAGTAACTTTTGTTGAGAGTTGTTTAAATAAAGAATGAGGAGTTCATAAGTCGCTTCTGACCATTATTTTCGATGGAATGGCAATTGACTAAATGTGGATTCGATGGAATGAGCTGTCGGTGGAATGGACTTGATAAAATCAGATTCAGAAAAACAGCACTTCCACAAAATGCAAGATATATATATATATATATATATATATATATATATATATATAGGCCCCATTTAAGTGATCAAAGTTTCAGAACTTCAAATTTCATATGGCTGAAATGATGAAATTATAAGATCGAGATTTTAAAACTTCAAACACTTAAACGGAGATCTCCATACAGCGCGGAATGGGACTATTCCCTTTTCCTTGCTGTAGTGCGATCTCGGAGTTGGTATATTTTAATAGCGGGTGTGTGTGGTGGGCACAGCCCCCCACATGGGAGGTGCAGGGGGGCTTGCCCACCATGCATAAATGTGTATTCATTTGCCTTTTTTTTTGAATGTTTGAAGTTTTAAAACGTCGATCATATGATCCTGATCATATGACATTCGAAGTTTTGAAAGTCTGATCATTCAAAGTAGATATATATATATATATATATATATATATATATACATATATATATATATATATATAAATATATATATATATATATATATATATATATATACACACACACACACACACACACACACACACACACACACACACACACACACACACACAGTGTATATATCACTGTCATTATTATGAAAGTACTCATCAAGACTTGAAGATGAATTCAGTTCCAGCAATACTGCTTTCCTTTTCTTGCTGATTATATCTGTCAGTTTTGATATGGATCCAATTTATAATAACCTGCTCCTCAACATTTAACCTAAGTCAGACTGACTTCAGTGTTTTCTAGTGTAATCTTAATAACAATAATTAAAGATTATGAAAATTATTTTGCATATACACACGGACACACTCAAGAGAAGAGACCGAGACATTTACCAGAAGCATGGCTGGCTCAACCAGTGGCCTACCAAATCTCTTCAAGTGAACAGAAAAAAGTTTTTTCACTACAGTCAGCTATCAGGTTATTACAGTTAATTCCATGGCCCCCAACTTTTCCAGAGAAAAGCAAAAAAAATGAAAAAAAAAAAAACACTTCACTGTAATAAGCCAATCAGCTTATTAGAATTAGATGCATGCCCCAACTCTTCCATTAAAGAGTTAAAAAATATACTTTACTGGTACAAGTTGATCAGTACTTTATAGTGATTGTCTTATTACAGTTAGATTCAAGCCCCATTTCTGTGTCCTATCCCTGACCTTCCTTCAGCATGTTTTATTTAAAAAAAATAATTTCTTCTTTTAAACTGCAGCAAACAATTTGCTACAGTTTATACCTGTCTGTATAGAGCACTATGGTGCTCATGTTTTAGTTTAAAGAAAAAATCTGCTTTCAAATCATAGGAAACTGCTTGCTACAAATGTAGCAAACGGTTGCTATAGTTTATACCCTGCCTGCATAGAGTGCTACTGCACTTAGGTTACAGTTAAAAGATAAATAAAAAGGAGGGTTTTTTTACTTTTAAAATGCAGCAAACTGCTTGCTACAGTGCAACAGCTGCTACAGTTTAGATGGCACACAAAGCACTAGAGCACTCAGGTTTGACTGCAAATGCAAAACTGGCTATTAAAACCTAGTATTACATTAAAGAAAAATCCTGATCAGCTGTTTATACCCTCCCAAAACTTAGTACCAGGGGCAGTTGTGCCTCCACAGCTATACTACTGACACGCATGTGCGCGTGCGTGCACACACACACACACACACACACACACACACACACACACACACACACACACACAATATTTTACATAAATATTTTCATGAATGGGAGGTGGAATATAACTTGCATTCTTTAAGGTCTGTTGCTACGACTTAGTCAGCATTACTAAATCAAAAACACAATTTAAAATTTACCTTTAAAATAGTCCAATCTTTAAATATTCTACTTGTGCTGACAATTAGCTCTGAGCAGTTACCCTTCACAAGCATTACTCCACATAATTGCAATTTCTAGTTAAATGCATAAACCCTTCAGCTAATAAGTCAAACATCTGCCAAAAGCAATCAAAGCTAGACAGTAAAAGTTTACTTGAAAAATATAAGTTAAAACATTTTGTTTTCATGTATTCAAACTGTACTGAAATTTCACAAGGGATTGAAAGAGAAACAATGAAGGAAGCACATATTATTAAAAGAAATAACAGCTACACCACAAACTATTTGATTCTATCTACAAGATACAGTACGGTCCTCTGGTGTCTTTGGTTATTAAGTCGAAAAGAGAATTTTCAGAATCCTCAAATGCAATATAATGCCAGCTCTGTCGATAAGTTTATACTAAAGATGGAATATTACAGCAATATCCTTAACTAACATAGGTAACTGTTTGAAGTAACAGTCAAAACCACTGGCTTTAAACCCCATACAGGACCTCCATGGGTTTACTTTGAATTTAAAAGATGGCTTCTTGTCTGTAGAGTTACTTAATTCTGGAAAAGAAAGACAAATAGAGAATCCCAAATAAACTACTTCCTAAATAAGATATCAGCATTATCTGGAACAATGAAGCAGCAGACTTTGCAACATCAAGTTGCAGTTTGATTCCAAAACTATAAAACCATTTTCACATGGTTATAAGCAGTTATATCTATATTTATACACACACACAGACATATATAAATATATATATAAATATATATATATATATATATATATATATATATATATATATATATACATATCTTTTTCCACTTATTACATTTTACTGAAAAATCAAACACAAGGCAGCTTGTTTTACTTTTATTTTTAATTAATTATATATACATATATTTAATTTGATACAGCTCTAAATATAAATGTCTTATTTCATGCATGTCTGTTTTTGAAAAAAAAAAAGTAACATTTTCTAATTTCATTACAGTGTTCCTCATACATGCAATAAGCAAGGTTCAGAAGACTCTCTAGCAGAACACATTACATCATGAGTTCAATCTTGGAATAAATCAATGTCATTTATTAGTCTGGTATCTCTCTTGAATTGTTATTTCTATTGCATTGTTTGTCTTGTTTTAAAATGCTGAATATTAAATGTAAATTAGAAGTGTATGAAAAGCTGAATAATTTGATGTCTTATGCAGGAAGTGTACTTTTCCACAGAAAAGCCTGCAGTAGCCTTGAGGAACATATTTTATTGGTGTGAGACAAATTAGCATATCCCTTAAGTCTTTTTTGTGAATACTCTCTGTATCTGTAATGTAGGGGTAATATAAAATTGCATTAAATTAATTTTTTTTATTGACTGTATTATGGTGAAGTACCACTATGTATACCTATAGATGCATGCATATTTACCATTGGATGCCTATATTTTTAAATAATTGCATAAAAAAAGTCTAAATTATAAATTTCCATATAAAATGTTAGGTATAAGCTAAGGGGAAACTAATCAGTGTCAGCAAGATATGTGGATTGTTTTCAGACTACAAAAACATATGTTTTTTAAAAATATATACGTCACTAATGATTTAACCACTGTTAATAAAAAAATAAAAGGAACAATGGTAAGTTAACCTGACCATGTTATTCTTGTTAATGTAAATTACAACTATCTGTAATCTTCCACATCATTAGTTAATATATTCCTGCTACCTCTACCTTATCTTACTCACTATCTCTGGTAATCAACAAATCAAAGACAGACAGCATTGTCCCTCACTCCTGGAACACCCAAGTGATAATACCTCTCCATAAAGGCAGACCCCTTTCTAAAATCTTTATAAATGCATTCATCATCAGTTACTATATCATTTCAAGGGTAACTACCTTCACCTATCTCCTAGCATTGATTCACACTGGAACAAGGTCATCAAACTGCCCCTCCAGCATTTGTCAATGATGTCTGAGAAGAACTTAGCAGCTGAAGTACGGGCAGCATCTTTAAAGAACTATGAAAGGCCACGGACCAGGTCACTCACAAATTAATATTTTCTAGTTTATATAAATCACTCCTTGTAAAACCAACATGCAGCTGGTTCATTACCTATCTTTATATCATATAGTAAAATGGTGTCATCCCTCCTTCCCTCCACAACATATTCAACTAGTTGTCCCCTCTGTCCTTGGAGTCCTGTTATTTGTCATAGTAATCACTGATTTGACCAAAATCTGCCATTCATCAAATGTCATTTAACATTTGGACCACATCAAATGATATTATTCCTCACTTTCTCACGGAGACTAAGCTATCACTCTAGGATGTCAGCTTCATAAAAAAGGCACTATGGCTCAAATTAAACTCAGGGGGGGGGTAATGCTCTTCCTTTAAGTTCTGCACATCCCTCTCAAATCGTAGGAACTACAAATAACAGACGACAATCTTATCCCATGGGAACTTGTTTATAATGAGTAAAAAAGCACAACCACTGAAACCGTACCAGCCACAATAAGTTTAATGCTCGACAATATAGTTTATAATGAGAAACAACTAAGCGTCAGTTTTTGACGCACTACTGAAACTTAGCCTCTACAGTGCTATTAACAATTGCAAATCATTTTTCTCTACAGTATCAGAAACTTTCTAACTAGCAGGAAAAACTTTGAATTGTCCTACATTTCTTCTACCTATCTTTCCTCTACTGCTTATCTCTCTTGACTAATCTAAGCTTATCACTCAAACTGAAACTTTCCTTTCGCTCTCTCTCTCATATTTCTCCTTATGCCAACCATCCTGCACTCACAACTAAATATCACTAAAAGCCCAATAACCTGTTTGACTTTCATAACAAACATTGTATTGAGCCCTGTTGCCCACTCAGTACTGCAACACCAAAATAAGTGACCATCCTATCAATTTCTTATGCAGTGGCTTAATCTCCCAAATTCACTTTGGCCTTCAAACAAACTGCTTATAAAACTACTACACTCAAGCTACTAACAAAGCAACTTGCACTTTTTTATCCCTACATATAAATCACTGAATATTATTAATCTGCAGCTTAGCAACAATGTAAACCCTATCTCATCCAAGGATGATCTAAGAAAATATCTAACATTGGGTTGGTACTTTAACTGGAGTCCCTCTCACACAAAATGTGTCACCTAATTTTTTTAGAATTTAATTGTTTCAGAAAATTTGCTACAGACTACCTCTGGGATTTTTCAGCCCCATGCACACTTTGTTGTATTTTGAGCTTGCCCAATTCCTCCAAATCAGTTTTATAAGATAGCATGCACTTATGTCTAAGTAATACATGTGATGTAAAATTCATAAGCTGTGTTGTATTGTGTTTACTTTTGTTTCAATGGAGTGTACCATTTTCTATAGTTCGATTAATTTTGAGGTAACAAATGCAATCTGTAACATACTTCGGAATGCTGGGCCTCAGCAGACAATGGACCTTGTTCTGCAAGACTGTCCTGTACAACAAACTCAAAAATAACATACAAATAAATAAAAAATGTGGAATACATAAGGAGTTTGTCTATCATCATACTATTGTGATGTACTTTACACTGTTATAACAAATGTTTAAGGTAAGAAGTGTGTTTGAGACAAACATGATCATGAAAAATGTAACTCCACAAAAAAAATGTTAGCACTGGAAATTTTAATTCAGATGAGTGCTTTTGTTTTAAAACTTTAAAACTGATCAGACACATTGTAAAAAGCCATACAAACTTGTATACAGTTTTAAAACTCAAAGTAGCAAATCACGTGATCATCATGTCTTGTTCCAGGATCAGATCCCTTAAAGGGCAATACATACTATAAGTCAACACATAAAAGTCACATAAGATTATCATAGCAAAGCTTTAAATACATCTGTGAAAAATAGCATGATTCAAGATACACAATGATATTAAATGCTAATAAGACCAACAAACCATAAATAAATTATTCCACTATACCATAATACTGCATCTATATCTGACGGGCTTTTAATTTAGTACTAGAAAACTCTTTGTCACACTACAGAACTTGTAAAACCACACACAAATCACTAAAAACGCTAAGATTTAATAAGAAGCTTTCGGGTTATCCACCCTTCATCAGCATCTAATTTAGCAAACAGGCTATAAATACTTGACCACTGAGACTGGGAAAACAGCTAGCACTGAGTCACAGCTGTCAATAAAGTTCCCTCTTTTCAAGAAAGAGGGGCCATGGTCCCCTCTAATCCCTGGGGAGACTTTTTCAACTACCGTGAATTTAAAATTATGCCATGGGTTTTCTTGAATGTGCTTGGATACAGCATTAGTGTCTTTCTTCTTTGAATATCATAAAGATGCCGATACACTCTATCCCTTAACCTCCTCTCAGTTTTCCCAATGTAAAGCCAGGGCCAAAGTTGGCATAATGCAGCATGTACAACAGCCAGTGTCTCACAATTAGAAGCCCTTGAAATCCTGCAGTAATGGCTATTAATAACACACTGGTTACATCTTAAAGGGTTTATAGCACAGGAATCATGTGTATGTAAGGACTCTTGGGAATACAGGTGTATATGTATATATATTGGATACATTATTCTGACTAAAGCTTTACTAATGATTTGCGATGTAAAACAATGTTTGTTCTTGCAGTCTACATGCCTGGATATATAACCAACACCCAGATTAACACTGCTTTTTGTTGTCATTATAATGCATCACAGTTTTTTTTTAAATGCCCACATGTTTTATGTGCTGTGGCTTTTGTTGCAGCTCCCCTTAACCAAAGACCTACATCTTTGCATACTGTTTCAGGCTTTGGGCTTTTTAGGATCAGCATTTTGCATTACTGGGCAATAAGCCTCAGCTGCCATCTGTCAGCCCATTTTGTCATCTTTCTTGTGTTTTTTTTTTAAGTTTGATTTCTGTCCCTTATGTGATGTCATTAGGAAACACACTGACAACCAATGGTCTCAGGACTAATCCCCATTCCACTACTTAACTCACATTATTTGTAAAAGTACTCTACTTACTGCTGCCACTTATCTCTTGGAAGTTTTGAGCAGTTATTTAATTAGAGATTTTATCAACATATTAGTTAATTCTTAAGGATGCTGTCTGAGTATTCTGTCTGAGTTCAGGTAACTGATTCTCCAATCACCCTTATTTACTCATCACAGAGTCCATTTCTCACTATCTCCTCCTTCCTATACAAAGACTGTGTCCTCTTTTCTTTTGTGATAACAAAGGCAAATAGTTCATTCAGAATATCTGCTTGTTCCCCTTCAAAATTATCCAATCTCTGTTCCCATTTCACTTCATTCTTTCACCTATTTACCATTTACCAAAACAATACTTTGCCTTGTTTTATTTCTTTTGGAATGATCCTTCCTTTCCATGCTTTGTTTAATGTGACTTTCCTGGCTGCCTTTTTTCTGTTTTGAAAACTATCAGTGACACTGTTGATTTTCTTCTTTTAGTTGCTCTTATATTTCCTAACCAGTTCATCATTCAATGCATTCTAAAGGTTACTCTTAATATTTCCGAATAGCTTTTCAACCATTCTACTGACTTTGAGTCCCCTACACACCTACCTACCTCATATCTCATCAGTCCTCTTGTAAGCCACCCCTTGAAATCCCACACTAGTATTCAGCCATTCTGCTGACTTTGAGTCTCCTTTGTTTCTACCGTATATATCATCAGCCTTCAGGTAATATGAATGTTTTAATCCCACACTAGCATATGCTGCTGTACCTTGGGTGAGCCGTATTACAATGTGGCCACTGTTTACCTGTGATGTACTGCCTTCTTTGGACATACATTTCTGAAGATGGCATCAGTTGGCTGCCTACAAACAAAATCTAGATTCAAAATTTTGTCTATTTTGTTGTCAGTCTGCCATTACTACTTTGTTTTAGACACTATGCCTCAGTATTAACTGGAAGTTGATGTGGAGGTATTTTAATATCGAAAAAATAACAAAGGTGTACCACACCAGAGTGAACATGATAACCAGAAATAAATGCTGTGTGGAGACCATCAGAAACCACAGGAGATAGTAGAAATATCACATTTAATAAAAATATCATAAAAAGCTAAGCAGAAGCTTTTATCTCCTAAACTTAAAAGGACTTCACCAGAACAATGTAAAGGAATAACCACTTCCTTCTCTTTATAAAGCAACCATTACAATCGAACAGGATATTTAAATTAACAGTACAATGAAGGGCACAATGAAAAAAAAGGAAAAAAGTGAAGTGCAAAAAGAAAGAGTTGTGTTACTTGAAATATTAACAGCCAGAATAAAAACTCTTGGGGGAAAAGTCTTCATGAATAAAACTCGTAACAGCGGCTTCAAACAGAAACACTTGATATTGTGAATTGGAGCTGTATTCCAAAACCAATATTCATTCATACTATTATTAAATTCACTATTAACTCCAAAATTGAAGACCCACACAACAGAAGGAGCATATAACCATACTGATACTTTGCTCTCTAATGACCGCTTCTCAATAATTACCTGTCACAATACATAAATCACTGAATAATACAGCAAGGTAACACCACAGTCAATTCAGTGGTAGCCCGAAAGCCACATAAAATCTCATCATAATCACTAAGGCTGGAACAAAGGAAGCATATACCTGTAACAAATACTTCATATTCTCAATGCAAACTTCACTGTCATTGTCAAACTCTGTACCTGAACCACCAGAAAATTCAGCTTACTTCCAAAATATTTCTTGCACCGGTCATCCAAAAACAAGTTTCATCTCACCACATAAACAAACTTGTGATGACAGAGACTCCAAGAATAAAAAGTGATTCACAATCTGGTGTAGTCACGGCTGCTTTAATCCACATGTACATAAAAAAAAAGTCATAGTCACATAAAAACTAAGGGCTTCCATCTCCTACATCCTGGAACTTCATTAGCGTTAGTAAAACAATGTACTTCCTTTTATAACCTTTGGCCCCTCCCCCTTAACTGATCACTCAAAGTCATACCATTATAGCTCTCAACTGTACAGATTTTTCCAGAATGCCCAGACTTTTGCCTCATATTTTGGTGTGTTCCTTATAAAATTTATGATTTTCTGGTAAATCAGTGAGGATTGAAGTCATTGAATAAAGGCATGCATTTGATCATACCCCCATTATTTTAAGCTTTGTCTAGATTTCTTG
This sequence comes from Protopterus annectens, assembly GCF_019279795.1. Classification (NCBI taxonomy): domain Eukaryota; kingdom Metazoa; phylum Chordata; order Ceratodontiformes; family Protopteridae; genus Protopterus; species Protopterus annectens. Next base: position 589,279,906 of record NC_056747.1, on the reverse strand, counting down.
CACTAAGAGGTTGAGAGTTCTGCATACCATCTATATAAAATACACCACACTTTCTTGAAAAAATAAGTTTTTAAAAATGAATTCATGTAGTACCACAACTAAAAACCTTACTGATTTAATATTATAAAGATTTCATTTTTAAAACACATGCTAAGGACATGTAGTAATTTAATCCATAGGGGCCAGTTGCACTGGTGTTTGACTGTCACTACAGGGGCATTATCCACTTTCTTCTGATCTAAATCACTAAAGTTCAAAGATTTTTCAGTTTCTGTAAATAACACCTCTAATGTTTTCAGCATCACTACTATAGGTAAGAACACAGCCCTGCCTATATGGTTTTTAAGTGTTTTTGTTCTCAACTACCTCTTCGTTGGTCCCAAAGTCATCTTTTTATCTGAATAAAGGCATATAAAAACCATCATCCCTTTTGCTGTACACATCTGTAAAAATCTGGTGCAGAATACTTTCTGAATAACCTCTATTTATTAACATACTTCTTAGTTTTATACCTTCTTCACAAAACATATTAATAGTTGATATCATATGCACCAACCTCAGAAGATGGCCTTTTACGAAAGATCGTCTAACTCTTGGGGGGGTAATAATTGGGAGAACAGGATGGAATACAAGGAGCTCATGTGGCACTTAAAGCTTGATGCCACTACTCCCCCAGGTATTACTGGGACTGTTTTTATCATTCCCATTTTAAAGATGAGAGCTGCTAAGTTTTAATAAAGTGTTTACAACTGATGCTATATGAAGCAACTATTGTTGTGTTTTATTCATGAAGGATCTTTCCCCAATGATTTTTATTCTGCTTATAAATGTTTTAAGTAGCACATTTTTTTTCTTTCTGCACATCTCTTTTTTATGAACCATCCTTTTCAGTTGTAATGGTTGATTTATAAAAGGAAGGAAGTGGTTATTCATTTATACTCTTCTAATGAAGTCCTTTTTAATTTTGGGTAGGAAAGCTTTTGCTATATTTATATTTTTTTCCACTGTCTCCTCTAGGTTCTGATGGTCTCCATGCACCATTTATTAGAGATATTTTAATGTATTAGTGCACATGGGAGGACTACTTGTCTGTCTTGTTTGCCGTTCCTGCACATTCTTCATTGTGGCAGAGCATCTACTATGTGGGATGTCTGTCAGTTTATTGCAATTACATTTGTATTTAATTGTGTTATTTTCCCATATGTCAGATACTCACATTTTATTTCTTTATTTACATTTGTTAACTGGGTAATGTCCAACTGGATTGAAAAAAAATGTTTTCAGCAGAGAGCCAGGGAGAAAAGCTCCACAACAAAAAGAACATTATTAAGGTACAAGCAGTTAACTTTGTTTAAGTAGTACATTTTTGCTAAAAGTATGTAAATGAGCTTAACAAAAATATTATAGCAACATAAAACAAAAGACATACAATATAAATAAGTAAAAATGCTGACAGGCAGAGGTTCACAGGCACAAATCACTCAGGTGATGATAGAACAAAGGTGTAGTTAATGATAAAAATCCACAAGAAAAACAAATCAGATGTGAGCGCTTTCGTTAAAAATGTGTTAACTTCATCAGACACCATTAAAATGTTAGAAAGACATTTATATACATATAAAAACACTCTGATTGGGTAAGCAAATAGAGGCAGCAAGCTAAGCAACACTGAGACAGAAGCGGTCTACATGGCTACATGTGATCAATGCCTAGCATTTTATATAGGCAAAACAGAAAGGAAATTTAACTCCAGAATTTATAAACGCAACTATTACAGACCCATAAGTCTTAACAGCATCATACACAAAGCTATGGAAAGATTTATCATGGATTTAGTCAATCAAGACATAGGTAACCTCAAAATACTGGAACTGTTAAAGTTTGGATTCGTCAAGGACAGGTCATGCTTACTCAACCCGATGTTTTTTTTTTTTTTTTGAAAAGGTCACCAAAACAATGAATGAAGGCAAAATGGTACACATGACATATCTCTACCTAGCCAAAGCTTTTGACAGAATTCATCACTTAAGCATAGTATAAAAGCTAAATAAACTGTGAATAAACCCCTATGTCACCTGCTGGATTGCTAACTGGCTCACATATAGGATGTACTTAATGAAAACAGGGGAAGTTACCTCCACAGAGAGACCAGTAACCAGTGGAGTTCCACGGTTTCTGTCCTGGGACCTCTCATGTCTGACATCTACTTTTCTGAAGGAAAAGTCAATACCAGGGGGCTCTGGCTGACTAAGTTTGCAGATAACTGTAAGCTAGGAGCAGTCACTGAATTCTGAAATGAGATAGCCATCCTGCAAGGTTTGTCCCAAATAAATAATTGGTGTCAAAATCATAGCCGACACTAAATACCAGAAAATGCATTACTATATCCTTTGGGAATTCATCTACCCCAGGGAACTACCACATTACAATATGGCCCTAAGAGTTGAACCAGTTGTTCAGGATTTGGAAACTTATGTGGACAGTGACCTAATCTTTGACCAACTTGTCTATTGTTGTAAGAAACTCCTTCTGCATTGCACAACCTGTAAACAAAAGGACTGTGCCTTGATCTAGGGATATCATTGCCCCCCTTACTCATTCCTAATTAGGCCAGTCTTTGAATGTAATTCCCCCTTTAGCATGTTTCTGTCAAGACACATGCAACAACTGGAATGCTCACAGAGATAACTTACTAAAAGGAAACAAAGCCTAAACAATATTTCTCATATGGACCGACTCAAAGCCCTGTAACTATACTGCGCATCCTACAGACTGCTGAAAGGTGACCTGTGTCTGGCACACAAGGCATCCTCCAACCCATTACTGATGGATTTACTGTACATAAGCAAGTCAAATGGTATCAGAAATACTTGGTCTAAGGATATAAACCTTTTCTCTGCAACATCAACAGAATGGTTTGGAGGGTTAGGTACATCTTGCAGATTATATTGTTGCTGTGAAAAAGACTCTCCATCCACATAGAATAAAGTTCTTCCCAGTCTATATTCAAGTAAAACTTAGATCTATGAATGGGAAATAGAAAATTTATCATGGAATTAATCAAGCAAGACGGAAGTAACCTCAAAACACTGGACTCGTTACAGTTTGGATTTGTCAAGGACAGATCATGCTTACTCATCCCTGTACTATTAATGGTAAGAGACAACTCCTAAAAGTTTTATCGCATGCATGGGTCCCTTCAAATGAAATATAATATGATCCCAGTTATTTCATTATGGTAACATATTATTATTGGCCATGGGATGGGATGGTAAGGCAAATCTATAACCAAATGGGAATGATTATTTAGGTTCATAGGTTCATACTAGGCTATCTGCCCTAGGGCATTTATAAGCCTAGCCAGAGTGTATTTGGCTTTCGCCACCCATTTTAAATTAATTTTGCTATGCCCTTTTTCGAGGTTAGTATACTGTGCCGCTGTCTAACAGTGACACAGAAGTGATACCCAGGGTAAACCTATGATCTCCCATCCACTCATCGAGATTCCTCTTGAAGAGAGTCAATGAGGGACTCTGCCTAACCTGGACTGGGATTTTATTCCAGAGTGAAGGAAGCCTCTGGGTTATGAATCTATCCCTCCAGCATGTCCTATTTATTTCAGTGATGAGGTTCAAGTCTCTCGAGCGCGTAGCTCGATGGGATTTGGATTTTCTGAGGTGCAGCATGTCCATTAATTCCAGGTTGGACATGGCTTTATACGTCAGGCACAGATCGCCTCTGAGCAGGCGGTATGCCACTGAGTAGAGCTGGAGTTTCTTTAACCGGGCAGCATATGGCATCTGTTTGAGCCCTATGATCCTCTTGGTGAGGTACTTTTGGGGTCTTTCCAGTTGCTGCAGGTGTCTGGTAAGGTACATCCCAAAAGGGGCATTGTACTCAATTATGGGCCTGATGAGGGATGAGTAAAGAGGCATGATGACCTCCCCTGATCTAGATGTGAATCCCTTCATGATTAGGTGGGTTATATAAAATGTTTTTCTAACCACTTTGGCCACATGGTTGTCAAATGAGAGATTGCAATCAACTTGGGTCCCCAGGTCCCTAATTACTTCTTCTGTACTTAATGGATTACCACCTATGTGGTAATTTGTGGGCACTTTGTTTTTGCCAAAGGGGATGACTATACACTTTTTGGCGTTTAGCTTGAGGCCACGGCTCTGGCACCAGTTGTTTGTTTCTATGAGGCCCTTTTGGAGGATGCTTGTGTCAGCTGGAGAGTCTATTATGGTGCCCAGTTTGCAGTCATCCGCGAACTTAGTCAGCCACAGTCCTTCCATGTTGGCCTGTACCTCCGAGAAATATATACCGAACAAGAGAGGTCCCAGGACTGAGCCTTGGGGTATGCCATTTGTAACTGGTTTGGAGTCTGACATGGCTCCAGCAATTCTAACCATGTGGGTTCTGTCCTTGAGCCAGTTTGCAACCCATCTAGTGAAATAGGGGTTTATATTTAAGCTGGTGAGCTTATCTATAATGCCCGAGTGGGGTATTGTATCGAAGGCTTTTGCGAGGTCCAGGTAGGCTGTGTGGACTACCTTCCCCTTGTCAATGGCCTTGGTGACTGTTTCAAAGAAATCAACCAGGTTTAAGAGGCAGGATCTGCCCTTAAAAAAGCCGAACTGGGTAGGATCCAGTGTCTGTAGGTCCACAATATCTTTATTTATGAGGTCCATGATGATCCTTTCCATAGCTTTGCAGACCAAGCTAGTCAGGCTTATTGGGCGATAGTTTCCAGGATCCGTTGAGGCACCATCTTTGTGGAGAGAGACGACTGTTGCTGTACACCACTCTTTGGGTACATATCCTGTAGTAAGGCTGAGATTGAACAGTAGTTTTATGTTTGTGTTTAGCTCTTCTTGGAGTTCATGTAGGACACAGCCCGGGACACCGTCTGGTCCCATTGATGCTGTGTTTTTTGCTTTGGAGAGGGCAGCTCTTACCTGAGCATCTGAGATGTCAGGGGGGCAGCACTCTGCTGGGATAAATATTTGCCCTTTTTGTGGGGAGGGGGGGAGAAGTTTGTGCTGAACCTGTCAGCTAGGATGTTGGCAATGTCTGTGGTTACGGTGTATTTTTTGTCATTTTGGACTAATTCTGAGAATATCTGGGAATTCCCACCCAGGTTCCTAACATAACTAAAGCAAGCCTTGTGATTATCCTTAGTGTCGTGTGCTATTTTTCTCTCAAGCTGGCCTTAGACGATTTTATGAGTGCCCGTAGTTTTGCTAATACTGATCAGAGATGCCTTCCCTTTTGGGATTTTGCTCTATCATGTAGTAGCTTCCTCCTTCTATTGTATAGTTTGTTTATGGTTGGGGTCCACCAGACAGGACGCCTGCCTTTGGAGGATTGGGTCTTGGTTTTATTTGGGATTGCATGATCCATGCATTCCTGAAGGTGTTCATAGAATGCGTTTATAAAGGATTCTGCAGTCTGGGCCATATTTTCACAGGCCTGGGGGCTTTGAAGGATTCCCCCTCGGTTTTGAGGAGTGTGAAATTTGCTTTAGAGACGTCTTTCACTGTGGTTTTCAGGGCAGGGGGTGGAGTCGGGATGTGAATATCCAATGAGATTAGTTTATGGTCTGATCTTACCAGTGAGGCATACACTTCTGGTCTGGAGCATAGAGTCCCCATGTTGGTGATGATCAGGTCCAGTATGTTTTCCCCTCTTGTGGGAGTGGTAACAAGTTGTTCCATAGCATTTGAGTTTATAAATTCTAGGAACCTTTGGGCTAGGGTGTTGGAGCTAGAGTAATGCTCCCAGTCTATGTTTGGGTAGTTGAAGTCGCCCAATATAATGGTGTTTGGAGAGGCCTTCATATTTTCCAGTGTTCTTAGGAAGACTGAGTGGGGTTCCTGGGTTTGGGAGGGTGATCAGTAGCAGGCTATAAACTGGAAGGCAGTTTTACCCACTGCTAGTTGCACATGGATAGTCTCTGATGCTTCGTGCTGTGCCACCAACCTGGAGGTGTGGGTATCTTTGACGAATATTGATACTCCCCCTCCTTTTATAGTACGGTCCAAGTTTTGGGGCCGAAAAGCATGGTATGAGGTATAACCTGGTAGTGCTGGGGTGCTCTCAGGAGCCTTGAACCAGGTTTCTGTTACTACACAGATATCGATGTTCTCCATGCTAAGGAGGGTTTCGAGTGCGTGCATCTTGAGGTTTAGACTTCTGGCATTGAGTAGCATTACTCTTAGTTTCTTATCCCTTGTGATACCTATGGAGGTGGGTTTGTCTTTTGAGCCTTGCCTAAAAAAGGCACTATGAGGGTAGCAAGAGCCATTGCTAATATCCAAAAGCCCAGGGGTGACAGGTGCAAGCCGTCCCTAGCGAAGCATTGTGGCTTGTCGAGCATGTCATCCCAGACTGTCAGGCATTGGATCCCCTTTGAATGACACTGATACTTAAGCCAATTGTTGAAATTGATCATCTTGTCTTCATATTGTGGCATCATTCTTGGTGAGGGTAAGATGCTACTCAAGGTCAGGGTCATACCGGCCTGGGCTACATGCTCAGAGAGCTCTTCTATGTCTCTTTTCATGTAGTCCAGGGAGGTACGTCTCAAGTCATTCACACCAGCATGGACAATGACTGAGTCATATTTGTACTTGCCTTGGAGTGACCTGAGTGCTTGTGTTATGTGGCGGATCCTAGCGCCCGACAGGCAGCTCACCGTGACCTTCTCCTTGTTCAGCCTGGTGAGTGGGACGTCAGTGTGCCTGACGATAGAGTCACCTATTACAAGTGTATCAGGTGTGTTGTTTAGCCTTAAGGCTTTTGAGCACAAAAAAAAGGAAACCGTCTTGGCTTAAGTACTCAGTTATGAACCTGTGTAATGTATGATTCCTCAGTGTTAAGTTAGCTGCTTTGGATTGCTTGACTGTGTATGTGAAACTAACTCTTCATTTTTTACTATGACAATAGTCTCTTCTAATTGCAAATTATAGGTAGGTGAATTGACAGTCTGAGCACTGATTCCATTGTAATTTAAATTTGTGTAGGTCAACAGATACCATGCTATTGTTTTCAGTTTTTTTTAATTATAAGTGAACTATTTCATTTTGGTAATTATTTATTTATTTTTCTTTAACATTTGTTTACCAGGAAAGTCCGACTGGGACAGAGCCTATTTTCAGTGCAGGCCTGGTGAAAAATGCTCCAGGCACATGTCTTTAGAATGTAGGAGGAAACTGGAGCACCTGGAAGAAACCCATGTGAATGCAGGGAGGACACGCAGACCCCACACAGAATGCACCCAGCCGAGAAGTGAACCAGAAATCCTCTTGCTGTGAGCTGACAATGCTAACTGCTGCACCACTGCGCTAACACAAATTATGAGAACAAATATTCTGTTTAGGGTGTAAGATTAATATGACTGGTTTGTACTGATTTGTGTTTTCTTCCTGTTAAATGTACATCTTTTATTTAATCTGTGGCATAATTAAGTACTTAAAATGCATTGTTTTTGTATGCAAATTATTTGAAATTACACTTCATGGACATATTTATACATTTTTTTTGTGTTTGCCTTATACAGTGCCGTAACACTGCTTCAGAAATCAGCAATGAAATAAATTTGAAGCTTAATTTTGAACCCTTTCTGCCTCCTGTGAGCTGCACAATATTATATCAAGTATTCTGCTTTTTCAAATACCCCCTTGTATGCACTATGAAATTGCTCTTCTCAACTATTTCAGGGTCACTCCATGCTTTCCCACTGGAAAACTCCTGTTTACTTAATGGAGATAGCAAACCCCTCATAAGAGGTATTTACTTTTTATAACTAATTACTTTTCCTTACGGTGTCCCTCACCAGCCATGAAGAATCCAATTACTTGCATACAGTATCTACCAATCATCTGTTCACACCTCCTTTCTGTCTTGATTGTTGTGTCGATAAATGACTCTAATACTTACATGCCTTATCTCGACCGATCTACTTTACATTTGATGTGTCCTAATTGTCTTTACTCACTTCTTCTAGTGAAACACATTGACTTCTATTCAATATATGATGCACCATTCTATAATCAGAGAGTTCCTATAATACCTCAAAATGTGTGATAACATTCCAGTCTGTCTTTTTATTCTTTCTGATCTCATCTACTCCTGTTAAGTCTATTGCCCTGATGTTATCATAGCCTGCAAGTCATTCATTTTATTTCCTAAAATTTGATAGCAAGTGGATAGGAGCGAAGCTAGACAGCAAACAAATGTAGTTCAAATCCAACACAAAGCCCTTCAGAGTTTCAAATATTCCAAGTAATCCAAATAGAACCACCAAGTCCTGTGGTATATATTCTTTATTCAACAGACAAGCTTTTGAGTACAGCTTCTTCAGGTCAATTCAAAAAACAAAATCAAGTCCCATAATATATAGGTAATCCAATTAAATTACAGCAAAGTCAATTAAGCATTTAAAAGGGAAATGTAATGTTAATAAAGACTTATAAAAACATATAAAATATTATTTCAAATTAAAACCTCTATAACACTTATAATAAAAACATATATGTGAGAACATGTAAGGGACAAATATGTGTATAAGTGGAACTGTATATGTTTATTAAAACAATATACTAGTGTGTACAAGACTCACAGATATAAGAGCTGGTCTATTATGTTATTCCTAGTTACTGTTATGTGATGCAGAGTGTCTATTTAATGTGCCTACGTCTCCTAAGCCTGGGTTTGATGGATGCTCTCTCATTCAACCCTGATCCATGGTCAGCCCTCAATCTAACTATCCAATCACTCTCCCTGCTTTCAGTGTAATTCCTTAGGTCACCTCCTCTCTTGTTCGGGGTGACAACCTCTAGGGCTCTAAACAGAAATGTATGTGTGTGGTCATTGTTACTAACATGCTTGGCTAAGGCATTGTGGGTCGATCCTTTCCTTATATGATATGCATGTTCTCTTATTCTGTCCCTAAATTTGCGGTTAGTCTTTCCCACATAAAAACTGGTACATACCTGACATACTGCAAGATATATCACATTGCTGGTCATGCAGTCAGCAGTAGTAGTGGTATCAAAAATCCTTCGTGTATCAGGATGTACAAATTCAGTGGAATTGTCAATGTATGAGCAGAAATTGCAATGTCCACAAGATACTGTGTACTGTCTAGTAGTTGTAACCTGCTCAACCTGTCTCGGATAACATAGTATCCTCTTAAAATTTTTTCTGTTCCTATATTGGAACTTTGGGGCATCACCAACAATGTCCCTAATGGCATTGTCAATCTTGAAAATTTCCCAAAATTTACCAATTATTTCTCTCATCTCAAAATGATCTGATGTAAAAGTAGTGGTGAATTTCACAACTGGTGTAGTAGTGGTAGTAGGTGTATTTCTACCAAGTGTGTCTATAGCCTCATTCGGTCCAAAATAGGGTGCTGCTACTGTATGTCTTAAAGCATGTATATTATGTAGATTGTCCTCAATCTCAGTGATACCATACCCTCTATCTAGCAATCTCCCTTTTAAATTCACCAATTCCATGTCAAAGCCCTCTTCAGTCTGGTTCAGTCTAGAGGCTCTGATGGCTTGGCCCTTAATAATATTTTTAAAAACAAAAGAGGGATGCATGCTAGATCTCAATAATAGAGAATTGCTATAGCACGTCTTCCTGAAAACACCAGTATTGATCAAGCCATCCGATAGTTTCTCTATATACAGGTCCAAAAATTCAATCTTATCTAATGAAAAATTCATAGTAAATGTGAGGTAATTAGTTAAACCATTCACATCATTCAAGAATAGTGCCAATTGCTCCACAGTGCCATTCCATAGAACAAAAACATCATCCACAAAGAGCCGGAACAATATAACATGTTGTTTGAAGGCTTCTAAATTGAATAGTACCTTCTCTTCCCAGCAGGCTAAAAACATATTGGCGTAGCTATTAGCGCAAGGTGTTCCCATAGCTATGCCATCAACCTGTCTATAAAGAGCATCATGGATCGTGCACGTCTGGGACCCTTCTCCAAATGAACCGGAAGGGGAAAAGAAACATTCAGAGGTGAATCAGAATGTAAGTTCATCTGATTACATTGCTCTTTCGGTCTGGTTATGGCCCCTGGACATTTGTCCTTGTTATTACTAGTGACGGGCTTATTTTTAACTATTTGTACCTCAGGATATAGATTGGTTCCAGTATGCATACTGGGATGCACTAAGTGTATTACATCATTAGAATCAGTGTTGGTCATCACTATGGATCCTGCAGGGTCAATAGAATCAATGTGTGATGTGACTCCATCCACCTCCACACTGATTCTAATGATGTAATACACTTAGTGCATCCCAGTATGCATACTGGAACCAATCTATATCCTGAGGTACAAATAGTTAAAAATAAGCCCGTCACTAGTAATAACAAGGACAAATGTCCAGGGGCCATAACCAGACCGAAAGAGCAATGTAATCAGATGAACTTACATTCTGATTCACCTCTGAATGTTTCTTTTCCCCTTCCGGTTCATTTGGAGAAGGGTCCCAGACGTGCACAATCCATGAGTCATGGACGACAGAAAAGGAAACTTTCAGAGGAACTTCCACAGAATCAAACCTTAAAGAAGATGTGGAACAAAGACAGACGTTGATACATAATCTGTCTGATAGACTCTTGACTGAAGATGATGTTTCACTATTAAGTAAAGGGATGAATTTTATACCCAAATGTACAAGTAATATCACTGAAACTATGGTAGATTTGAAAGTATTTTGTAGAAATGTCATGCTCAGGTTATTACATAAGGGGACTGGACCTAGTGAACAGACGAAAGGTGAATTTGTTTTCAAAAATCTTAGTGATTATGTTCCAGTTAACCACCCACTAATAGAGACATTTCAGCGTCTCACGGAAGAAGAACTTTACAAATATTATGATGGCAATATACAAAGGAAGTCTTATAGGAGAGACAACCTTACATATAATGAAAGAATTAGTCTTAGGGATTTACAGGATGATAATTCTATTGTTGTTAGACCTGCAGACAAGGGAGGACGTGTGGTGGTAATGAACACCCTACATTATTACAACTCAATGAATGACATGTTGAGTGATTGTTTTTATCAGATTGTTACATCTGAGATGACGAAGGATACCATAAGGCTGATAAAGGATACTCTATTAGACATTCATTTGAGTGGACTAATAGATAGAGACCTATATGAATACTTGACTATTAAAGAACCTATGATGCCAGTCATCCATGGTCTCCCTAAAATTCACAAAGATGGCGCTAATCCACCCATGAGACCTATTGTCTCTGGTCGAGGATGGGTCACCGAGCATCTCTCGGTATACATAGAAAAGAATTTAAGACCCATCTTGAATAAAAATACATGTGTATTAAGAGATTCGAAACAGTTTCTATTGGACTTCTACGAATGCCTCAAGAGTCATGAGTCAGTGGGTGATTATATTTTTGTGACATTTGATATACAGTCTCTCTTCACTGTTATCCCCAATCAACTTGGACTCACTTATATATCTGACTATTTACATATACATAGTGACTACAGTGAAGTGAAAATAGATTTATTGGTTCATTTCTTAGAACTAATATTGGAGAACAACATTTTCATGTTTGATGATGCTCTTTATAGGCAGGTTGATGGCGTAGCTATGGGAACACCTTGCGCTAATAGCTACGCCAATATGTTTTTAGCCTGCTGGGAAGAGAAGGTACTATTCAATTTAAAAGCCTTCAAACAAGATGTTATATTGTTCCGGCGCTTTGTGGATGATGTCTTTGTTCTATGGAATGGCACTGTGGAGCAACTGGCACTATTCTTGAATGATGTGAATGGTTTAACTAATTACCTCACATTTACTATGAATTTTTCATTAGATAAGGTTGAATTTTTGGACCTGTATATAGAGAAACTATCGGATGGCTTGATCAATACTGGTGTTTTCAGGAAGACGTGCTATAGTAATTCTCTATTATTGAGATCTAGCATGCATCCCTCTTTTGTTTTTAAAAATATTATTAAGGGCCAAGCCATCAGAGCCTCTAGACTGAACCCGACTGAAGAGGGCTTTGACATGGAATTGGTGAATTTAAAACGGAGATTGCTAGATAGAGGGTATGGTATCACTGAGATTGAGGACAATCTACATAATATACATGATTTAAGACATACAGTAGCAGCACCCTATTTTGGACCAAATGAGGCTATAGACACACTTGGTAGAAATACACCTACTACCACTACTACACCAGTTGTGAAATTTACCACTACTTTTACATCAGATCATTTTGAGATGAGAGAAATAATTGGTAAATTTTGGGAAATTTTCAAGATTGACAATGCCATTAGGGACATTGTTGGTGATGCCCCAAAGTTCCAATATAGGAACAGAAAAAATCTTAAGAGGATACTATGTTATCCGAGACAGGTTGAGCAGGTTACAACTACTAGACAGTACACAGTATCTTGTGGACATTGCAATTTCTGCTCATACATTGACAATTCCACTGAATTTGTACATCCTGATACACGAAGGATTTTTGATACCACTGCTACTGCTGATTGCATGACCAGCAATGTGATATATCTTGCAGTATGTCAGGTATGTACCAGTTTTTATGTGGGAAAGACGAACCGCAAATTTAGGGACAGAATAAGAGAACATGCATATCATATAAGGAAAGGATCGACCCACAATGCCTTAGCCAAGCATGTTAGTAACAATGACCACACACATACATTTCTGTTTAGAGCCCTAGAGGTTGTCACCCCGAACAAGAGAGGAGGTGACCTAAGGAATTACACTGAAAGCAGGGAGAGTGATTGGATAGTTAGATTGAGGGCTGACCATGGATCAGGGTTGAATGAGAGAGCATCCATCAAACCCAGGCTTAGGAGACGTAGGCACATTAAATAGACACTCTGCATCACATAACAGTAACTAGGAATAACATAATAGACCAGCTCTTATATCTGTGAGTCTTGTACACACTAGTATATTGTTTTAATAAACATATACAGTTCCACTTATACACATATCTGTCCCTTACATGTTCTCACATATATGTTTTTATTATAAGTGTTATAGAGGTTTTAATTTGAAGTAATATTTTATATGTTTTTATAAGTCTTTATTAACATTACATTTCCCTTTTAAATGTTTAATTGACTTTGCTGTAATTTAATTGGATTACCTATATATTATGGGACTTGATTTTGTTTTTTGAATTGACCTGAAGAAGCTGTACTCAGCGAAAGCGCTTGTCTGTTGAATAAAGAATATATACCACAGGACTTGGTGGTTCTATTTGGATTACTTGGAATATTTGAAACTCTGAAGGGCTTTGTGTTGGATTTGAACTACATTTGTTTGCTGTCTAGCTTCGCGCCTATCCACTTGCTATCAAACTTTGTTTATTTTATTCCTGGATAAGGAGCGTTTATCTGCAAGTGTTCCTCCACATGTTGAATATTATTTCCTAAAATGTTTGCATTATTTAGCATATTCTGCACTCTTCTGATTACATGGTCATTTTTACAAATCTTTTAATTTAATTTCCTTTTTTCTCCATCATCCATCTAGCTTGCCTCCATCTTCTACTTAGTGGTGGCACCCACTCCCTCATGTTAAAGGTATACATATATTACTGTGTCTTTTCAACTCTCTTTTTAGCAAAGTTGTTTCCTCTGGTTTAATGTAGATTTTCTATATTTAACAGGTCTTCAGTGATCCCACTCTATTCATTTTGGTCTTGGACTCCCTTTTCCATATTCCTTAGGCCAGAAATCCATCTTTCAGCAGTCTACTGTCCATCCTACCCTTTTTGCTCTACTGGTTGTACGTATATGTGTGTGTGTATATATATATATATATATATATATATATATATATACATATACACACACACACATATATATATATGTATAAATATTTATATAAATATATATGTGTGTGTGTGTATACATATATATATATATATATATATATATATATATATATATATATATATATATATATATATATATATATATATATATATATATATATATATATATATATCTGGAGGACAAGGTACAGAAACCTACTGCATCTTGCAACTTCCTGTTTGGTTATCTTGATAACTAATTCAATAGGCTCCCTGTTAAATTATTCACACTTACAATGTTCCAGATGTACGAGAACCTAAGTCTGCTGTCGTTACTGTCTATTTATACAACCTGCATTACTCATCATAACTGAATGCTGCACTTCTACAACCCATTCCCCATTTTCTGGCAGCCTGCCTTCTGCCCCTGTGCCCTACCTGTGCTTGCCCTTCCTACTGCTTTAAACGGCTTCTTTTCTGCCTCACTTCTTATGCTTGACCTTCATATTACTCCTAAATTAATAGATAGTATGTGCTCACCTCTCCTGGGTACCCTGTCTTACCCATGACTGCCTTTCTTGCTAATGCTAGGCTACTCTTACAACTATCTCTATGTCTCATAAGCTCATGACAATCTACTCAACAAATGTATCTTTTATTCCATCACAACATCCCTATTTTATAGCTACTATTTGCCTGTCTTTCTCTTCTTCCATCTCACTCTCTCTGCTGTTCCCCAAATGAGTCCTGAAACTTCAGCTTTTTTATCTGATTCCTACCTTCTTTCCTTCTGCCTAAGCCCACTACCACTTGCCTAACATCTCTGCCTCATTTCTTTCACACACCCATTTACTCAAACTCAGTAACTTTCCCGCCTCAACTTGATCTTACTCCACTGACCATGATTACTGTTATACAAGGGTTCTCCTATTATACAAGGGGTCAGCCTTCCTTTTATAATAATCCTTATTTCCAGTATACTCTATAGATTTGCATGCAAGTCCATATGCTACAATGAGTCAATCATTGGTGTGCTTACTGCTGGCTTTAGACACAACAACGGTTTTGTACAAGTTCTGGCTGTAATTTCTGTACAAATGTTTATGTGCATGTGAGTGTGAGTGTATGTGTGTGTGTGTACCCATGCATGCATTTCTGGTCAAATACTTTTAGATGAGTACTGAGTACAGCTCCACACCTAAACACAGATAAATGCACTCCCAAGTAGAATCACTTTTTTACTCTAAACTGTGATAAGCTGTATTACACTTATTATTTTGAATTGCATGCAATTATTTTTTTCTCTGTAAATCCCACTATTCACCAAGACTTTTACAGCATTACTTAAGAGATACAGGTACATTTTATGGTCATGTACCTGAAAGTTTTTACATGTTCATCTTTGTTAGCCTCACCTCTTCCTAAGTGCCACAGCAAAATACTGAATGATTTAATATACACTTGGCAGAACAGACAGAAATAAAAGGTCAGAGCTGAAAAGGACATAACATATATTGCATACATATGAATTATCCAGTATTGCAACTAACTTCTGTTGTCATCTGCAGAGGATTCAGGGCAGACAGTATAGAAAATGTCAACAGTCAGACTAAGAGAATTAGTGTAATACAACAAACTCAACAAAAATATGTTGCAGTGTCCCCTCCTCAAACACACATATACAGTTTCACAGGTGGGCATGTTAGAGTCAGCATATCATCATTATTGAACAACTGTATTTTTTTTTTTTTAATTTATTCATTTGCTTGGTGTTTCTGTTTTGGCTAGCTCTAAAACTCACTCAAATTTCAGATAATTAGCCTGAGGAGGAACACTACAGAAAGAAACATCATTCATATGCCTTCATCAATGAAAGAGACAGTGAGATGTGATTTAGAGTGAAATTATGCACAATGAAAGTAAATTACAAACCATACATTTATGCCATGCAAATGCGGGCACGCGCACACACACACACACACACACACACACACACACACACACACACACACACACACACACACACACACACTCACACTGTTTTCCTGCAGTCAGTAATGCACTGTACATCTAATTTCATGAAATGAAGGTAGATTTATTATCTGTGTCTTATTTGCATTCCAGGCTGTCTTTCCTATAATAATGGAGTAGGTCTCTTTTCATTTCATTTATTATTAACTTTACTGCTAAAAATATGTTGTTGTGATGAAAAATACACACACAGACACAGGGCCTGTCAAGCTGCTGCTGGCCGTGCAGGAAGCGTCACTTTTTTCCATTAACCTTAATAGCCTGGGAATTCCAGATTAGTAGCTATCAAGTGTGAGACTATGGAGGAGGAGAAAAAACAGACCTTCTGTAATTTGTAAAGTAGCAGATTCACAAAGGTCAAAACAGCAGGGATTTCAGTGGCTTCTAGTAACTGCATCTACTGGATGAGAGATATTAAAAAGAAAGAAAAGTACTAGTTGTATAAATCCTCCATCTTTCCACAGATTTTTCTTAGTATCCTCAGGCATGAATTTATTCATGTTGGTTTCCAACTAGACTTTATTAAGGCAGCTTTGACTAAAGACCTATTCTGGTAGAGTTTTTAGTTGAATCTAAAACAGAAGCTACTCTTATAAAAGGGATAATTAGTAGTGCATGGAAAATATTATACTGGATGTGGTATACTGAAGATTTACCCAAGGATGCTGTGGTTTAATGCCTGGGGTGAAGCCCGAGTGATTAAACAAATCCAACCGTGAGTACATCTTCAATATACCATAACCAGGAGTCAGTTATTGCTATTATGTAATGACTTTATTTAAGAAAAAAATTACTTACTTACTTAAATAATGTCTTTGAATAATGGCACGTTGGTGTTCTTCCACACTGTTTCCTGATTCTGCCCTTTGATGATGTACTGCACATACACATGGGAATTGTGTTCCCAGGTTAACACAGTACATTAATGCTTTAGCAAGTAAGAAACAGAGAAAGGGTGATCTCTGTTGATATTTTTTTTTTGCAAGAAAAAAAACTGTAACTTTCTTACAGTTTAGAGGTATGAGAGATATGGGAAAATCAGGTATGTTTTAGTTTGCAGAACATACGTGATTTTTCTTGTATTTTCTGTGGTCTCATGTGTACCTTTCCATTTGTTATTTGAAAAAATGTAATATGTGTGCATTGTCTAAAGGAAAGAAAGTCTGAAACTGAAATACCTGTCATTATGGTAATGGTTAAGGTGTTTGCCTTACAAACAGATGGCCTGCAAATTATTTAGTGACCTTGTTCCTCAGTGATTTGTCAGAAACAAACAAATTTTATGAGAAACAAAGTCACTAAATAATTACATGCTTTTTAGTTTCAGAGTCTTTCATTCAGACTAATGTCTGTCTAAGAGATAGCAATTAAAAAAAAAAGTCTGGCCACTCAATCATGCTTTAGCAGCCAGTCTCCTGCTGTTGATATATGCTCGATTTGCAGTGGGTACACTGTCTGGCTGACCAATAAGCATGCTCATTTTTTAATGTTGATTTGCAAGTCATTGTATAATGCACATTATACAATGACTGTCCATTAAAATTCAGAAACGTGCATGCTGATTGGTCAGTCCAACCATCATGCCTATTGCAAAATCCAGTATACACCAACAGAAAAAAGTCCAGTCATCCGATTTTCTTCTATTAATATATGCTATGTTTCAGGTAGAGAAGTACGAAATCTGAAATCCAAGCCGTTTAGAGGTATGAGAGATGGGGCAGAGGTACAAGGAATATCAGGTACGTTATACAAAACTAAAGAAATGTACCTGATTTTCCTTCTATTTCTGCCCTGTCTCTCTTGTACCTCCAGATTGTCCGAATTTCAAACTTTTTTTTTAAATAAAGAAGCAATGGAAATCTTCCTTTTTTTGTTACTTCCTTTCCAAATTACTGATGTACCGCAGAAGCATGGGAATGCAAGTCCCATAAACATGCACAGTACATGAAAAAAACAGCAGGATATCTAAAAAAGTGGAAGAACATCATGGAGCCATTATACAGAGACATTATTTAAGAAAAAGAAGTAAGTTTTTTCTTAAATAATATCACTGTATAATAGCAGTAACCCATGGATGGGTGTGGGTAATGCTGGATTTACATATGGTTGGCTTTGTTTAGTCAATTGGCCTTTGATCTCATGACCAAACCACACCAACTGTGCGTAAATCCAGCATTACCCACACCCAGCCATGGGTTATTGCTTTAATAGCTATAGGGATCAATCAGAGGAGGCTGGAAAAGAGACTGGAAAAGCAATTAAAAAAAGGAACAGTGGGAAGAAATATATATGGCTCTCCACTATGCAGCAATGTTCAGCAGGTTTAGGATGTTTTGCTTAAGTATTTTTATACCCCAAGCAACTTCAAAGAAATTTTCCTCATGTAGACAGTAGATGTTGGAGGTGTGATAAGAAATAAGGAGGTAACTGGAAACATAGCTTTTGGGATATAATGAGTTTGCAGATTTAAAAAAAATCCCTACTGAGTACTTCTCAGAAATATTGGGTGAGCAAATGGCTGTAACAAAGGAAATGATCATTCTAAGCTGGGACACAGGATCTGAAATGCTTACAGGTAATGAAGCCATGTTTATTTTAATTCTGTTGGCTGCCAATAAGACACTTACTAGAAAACAGAAATCAAAGTGTAACTCAACTGTATTTGAAGCACTGAACATTGTAAAAGAGATAAAAGAACTAGAAGCTAGATCTTTAGAAAGGGAAGGATAAAATTACACAGTACTAAATAGAAATTGTGGGAACAATACATGCAGAATAATGTTCAAGAGGTGGAGAAAGAATGAGGTTTAAGGGAAGGCAGGAAATGAACAATTTATATGCTAATCTGATGATGATTATATAAAAAAATGTGGTGTACATAAATGGAAAATGTTAATATGGTTTGCTTTCTTTTCTATTACTGCATTTTTGCATTTGTCAGGTTAAAAATTAATAAAAATACTTTTTTAAAGGCAGTAGAGAATGGCAGTGCTAGAGCCTGTAAATGTAACATTTTACATCAGGCATTCTGCTTTAAGGATGCCACTTTTCATGTTTAGCACTGTCTCAAGACTTGCGCTGCAAATACTGATCCTTTGCTTGTATATAGAACAGAGAAGAGTAGCATATTATATAGCACCCAAAACCACAGTGTTGAGAGCATATTTTTGTTTGCTTGCTTTAGTCCATATGAAGTTATCAATTATCACCACTGGCAGCTTAACTGGCCCATTAATTCCACTTGGTGTGACAGTTGTATTGCCCTTTCATTGTTCTAAGAGTGAGGGACAAGCAAACTGTAAGTGGTACCATTATCTGCATGGGAGATCATTGTTTTCTATTAAATCCTAATACTCCAGAAGTACTAACTTGCTGTATGTACACACACACACACACACACACACACACACACACACACACACACACACACACACACACACACACACACACACACAAACAAGCACAGTATGTGGGAGTGCAGTGGGATCATCCAAGGGAATTGTCTGCCCATACCTCTCAACTATCCAGAATTTTGCAGAATGTCAGGATTTTTCTTTATATTTTTTACCTGTTCCTTATCAAATGTTTGGTTTTCTGAAAAATCATTGAGGATTGAAGTTGCTAAATAATGACAGACATGTAAGATACAGACTTTGTATCCTTCAGAAACAAGTAGTAATTCAAAAACCTGGTATTCTAACAATATTCTAAGTTTAAAAAGGCAACATTTAACATCTGTTCCTGACTGTTGGCCTTTGATTCCCTATTATTTTTGTTTTTTTCTACAATTCTTGCACTAAGATGTTGGGAAGGATGCAGTGGTGGCTGGTGACTTCAAATCAAAAGGGGGCTGCAGGAGACAGCTGAATGGGTGGGGCAAACAAGAAGGGGTGTGACCAACTAGAAAGGGGTGGAGCTGTGCTAAAAACTACAAAAACTGGGACTTTAATTAAATACCCTGCCCCAAGTGCCAAACCATCATTATGAGACTCCAATCAAGACAAAATGAAGTGTAGAAGAAAAAAATATTTCAAAGCATTAGCTGCATGACAGCTTACTTAATATCTAGATGGAAACAAAAAGCTTGTGAGGCATGAAAAAATAAATTACTTTTTAAATATATTACTGGAATGCCTGTCAAAATCAAATATAAAAAAAGCAGCTCTCAACTCAAACCACTTCTCCTTGCACTGCAGTTCTAATTATAATTTATATTCAGCTTTATAAAAGTACCAAGTAACATGCTGCAATCTCTGTGATACCCCTAATTGTAAAAATGTTTCTTATTCAAAAAAGACCTACTGCCTAACAACTATCTACTTGTTTCATGGGGAAAACATGATCAAAGTAAAAAATGAACAGCAAACAAGAAACAAGCTCAAGATAAATTGCTTAAAGGATTACTGCACAGGTTATGGACCACACATGATAGATTGGCATTCTGTTTAGTTTACGAGTAAAGCCTGCAAAGATGACTGCAAGTCTCCTACAAATGTTATAAGGTTCTGAAAATACTGTAATCATGTCCTTTATTACAAATACAGTCATATGCATTTCAATACCTAAGTCTTATATGCTATCTAGTTATGTAAATATTCTCTGCATAGCAACAACAAAATGGCTTTCAATGTTGGTAATTCTTTAATAGTATGCTTATTAAAGCTTACTTGCATCTTACAATCTCAGACAAGCTTACCTGATGGTCATTAAAGCATTGCTACTTAAACACAGACCAACAGGTACTGCAATAACATGCATTTTCTGAATAAGAAGAAGCATAAATCAACAGTATAAAAATATGACAGAAAACAAGACCATTCTGAAAAATCAAGGATGAATGAAAAGCCACTGTAGTACTTGTGCCTACCTTGGATGGAGGGGTACTCTGCACACTTACACTGCATAACTGCTCCTTGCCTTGCTTGGACACATCCATAGTCATTACATGGGGAAGTGGGGTACAAAAAGTATGCCACAATTTGAAATGTCTCTGGTTGACGGTGACAGCCCTGACACATTTGTCATACCTCTCAACCTCAGAGCAAGAAATCTGTACAAAGCCATAAATAGAAATGGGACAAAGGCCCAAAAATAAGGACAATTTTAAATATTGCTCTTATAAACTTAGAAAGATAATAGAATTGTAGGTCTTGCATTAGTATGAATTTTCTGAAGGGTATGAAATATAAAACTCAAATGTCTATCATTATTTTCTAACTTCAATCTTTAATGATTTGCCACTAATTTGCCAGAAAGCCACTATTTTATGAAATATGTACCAAAAATGTGATCCAAAAATATAAAATAGCCACACAATACAGCTGGGAACCTATAAAAGAATGGAAACCTTTTTAATATTAGACTGTTAACTTGAGCAGCTGACTCTGATCATTACAATTGCTTATTAATTGTAAACCCTCCATGATTTCTTCCAAATTTGCCATTTTGCAGATGGATTATTAGGGGGAGAGCAACACTTTGAGCCAAAATCGGGGACAGTTGAGAGGTTTGGATATACCCAATTCTATAAAGTAATTTATTTGCCCATACCTCTTAACCTCTCTTAATGCAGGAAATCTGGACAAGGCCAAATATATTGGGGGAACATACAAACAGTACTAAAAACTGCTCTTTTATAAACATAGACAGTTGACAGAATAATTGGTCTTCCTTTAGCATGCATTTTTCTGACGGGTATGAAGTCTGAAACTCAATGTCTGTCATTATTCGGTGACTTCATTCCTAAATGATTTGCCAGAAAACCACAAATTTTATGAGGAACAAACCAAAAATAAGAAGCAAAAATCTATTCATTCTGCAAAAATCTGGACAGTTGATTGGTATAGTTCGGCTAGGGCTGTCTTTGAGTTTGGTCAATTGGGGCCTACCCCCTGCAGCCATTCCAGTGTCCCATTATTTGGCTATTTTGCCCCATTTACCATAAACACTGTAATTTGCATACTGCTTTACTTCTACAATGATTTGGATTTCATTTAAAAGTTTTATTTTACATTTTACAGCACAAACACGAATAGACATATGCTAAACAAAGCAATGCGGTCTCGCAATGAAAATAGACAGCATTAAAACTTCTCTGCCCTTGAAACTCACATTCATTGAAACAGCATTGAAACCCACATTCAAAGAAAATACATCTGGCCAGTGGCAGATAAAGATTAACTTTGGGCTGTTTTCAAATTATAGGCCCCTTGCACAGGAAAAATACATGTGTTATTTGATACACCTTCCTGATTGCATTAAATTATATTCCTTGTATAATACAGTACAGTTGTTAGAAGGCATTTTAAATTTATTGTTTTGAATATTTATCCAGTAAATAATGAAATAAAATGCATGCACCAATAATGACAAAACTACCCAATTCAGAACATTTCCATCATAAAAGTCTATTCAAACTTCTACAATCCAGCAGTATCAGTAAATATGCAGAATCTTTGCAGAAGTAAAAGTCATCTAAACAATTCCACATTAAAGAGATGTGTAACTAATGAAGAGGTTGCTGCTAGCAAACAACTTTATATTTCATTGTTTCATCTACAAATAAAGGGCCTGTTGCCCGTGAGGAATAAATTACCTATGTTACATTAAAAAATGATAAGGTAGTAATATTGCAATAGGGAATGGATAGCTAACAGGTTCATAGTTACTAGGTTCTCCACCAAAGAGGATGTTCTCAGAACTGCAGCATCCACCCCCTTTAAAATTACAACACAGTACAGTATCAGCAATGTATCTACATACTGTGGGAGTAGAACCCACAGCCTTCTGCATCAAAATCAAGCACACTGCCTGTTGTGCTATTAACAATGCAAACAGACTTATCATAAGCAACACCAAACTTCTCTTCCACTGAAGCTATCAGCTCCTTGTAAAATCCACTAAACTGTATGTCTCAACTTTGCAGCACAATAAATCTGGAAAAAGCCAGGGACACATTTTAAACATCGCTTGTATAATCTTGGAAAGTTGCTAGAATAAAATGCTGTGTTACCATTATGCATTTCACTGCCAAGACTTGAACCCAGGACCCTGTGCACTACAGTCAGAGCACATACCTAGTCTACCTGGAACAGTAGTGCATAAGTGTATGGGATGTAAATTATGTAAGTACATCCACACTGGTTCTTATATTTTTTTTGCAACACTTTGATTTCAACATCACTGTTCCAGGAAGACTAGATTGTGGTAGTGAAGGTATTGTCTATTTGGCTATGTGTAGTGGATGTATGACATTCTATGTGGGAATGTCCACTAGAAGTTTGAGGATATGTATTCTTGAACATTTGTATGCTATAAGAACAAAATATGTCAACAACGCCTTGTACAAACATTCCATTATGTGCACTAACTGGAAAAAGTTCACCTTCTCGGTTCTTGAGTCAGTGAACAAGGACATTAGGGGAGGTGATTATAGGAACAACAGTAGAACAGAAAGAAGCAGCATGGCAACTGAGACTGGCTTCTTACATACATCCTGGGTTGAATGAAACAGTCAATATAAAATGTTTTTTAAAAAACAGAAAAGTGGAATATTAAAAAATAAAGTTTTTACTTAGATGTATTTTTACTGCAAACAGTAGTCTATGGGACTAAGTTAATTGATGGTTCACTTCAACTGAATAATTGTTTTATGAGTTGAACAGCTTTTTATACAATTAATTGTTCACTTGCTGACAGTATTTTAAGTGTGTTTCTGTAGTAGTGAATTGTATTTCTGATGAAGTCGCCTTTGATGAATAGTGAATTAAATCATTTTACACTAAAATACCTGGTTTTCTCCTGATTTTTGGTGTTTTTGATCTACATTTTTCTTTGGTATATACTGCTGCTGTTCCTGCTGCCTTTTGTTTTTCAAGCTTGGGATATAACTACACAAAAGACTGGCACTCTCAAGGTCACAAGACACAAAAACATTGCATTTTTTTGCAAAAGGGGAAAACCTCCCACACCACCAAGATATGGAGGCAGGATCTCAGCTACTGAACTAAATATGCTTTTGTACATGTCTGTATGTGAATATGGTGGGTCTATATTACGACATTGAAATCTCAATTCAGTGAATGCCTGTTGCCAACCACTAAACAGCGAACTGTCATTTCTGCGAACAGCCAATAGAG
Organism: Protopterus annectens; assembly: GCF_019279795.1. Taxonomy (NCBI): domain Eukaryota; kingdom Metazoa; phylum Chordata; order Ceratodontiformes; family Protopteridae; genus Protopterus; species Protopterus annectens. The sequence continues at coordinate 589,255,864 of NC_056747.1, read as the reverse complement.
CAATTTTTTTCCTATGTTGTAAATCATAGACATGGATACTTACAAATCAAATGAATAACTCTTTCCAGAAGATAATATATACCCAAACTATGTGGGGGGCTGTGCCCCCACCCCCTCTTGCTATATATACTAACGCCAGGATCTCACTACAGTGGGGAACAGGGCATATACCTTTTTAGACTAAATGAGTTTCAGTCAAATGAGTTTTCAGTGAAGTGAGCTTTCAGTGAATTGTGCTCAGGCAATTCATTTTCAGTGAAATAAGACTTTGACAAAATGAGTTTCAGTGAAATGTGTTTTCTATCAAACAAAGTAGACCCATTATTGATTTATATATATATATATATATATATATATATATATATATATATATATATATATATATGTGTGTGTCTGTGTGTGTGTGGACATGGAGAGAGACAGCGTGACTGATATAGATATGATAATGACATACCCAGTTAGCTTAAATAAGTAAAAAAAAACATGCATACTAATTGCAATAGAAATAAACATTTACTCTCCCCAAAAAATCAAACACAACCTCTCCTAAATTAGGTATTAATATATTGACAAAAACCAACCTCCGTGCAGGAACGCTGACTGTCTGAGTCGACAGTCACACACTGATGCAGTAAGCACTTACGAACAAGCTGCTTCGGCTCAACGGAAAGTTACAAAACACCAATACCAAGCTTCAGGAAATAAGGAGGCAAACACTGCTTCAACTTCAGTTTCAACTTCAGTTTAACAACGAGACTCTCAGGACATCCAAAGTGTTGAATAAAAAACAATGGCTCCAACTCTCAGTATAAAAGGAACGTTCTTTATTCACAGCAATTTAATATCAGTTAGCGCTTTCACCCTAAAAAGGGCTTCCTCAGACTGTACATTGAGCTTAGAAAGGCACAGCCTTTATATATCTTATGTGCTTAAGTGAATCATTACTGTCAGTTATCTCAATTGCATAAATCAATTTGCGTAATTAATCTAATAGTCCATCTTATTTAAATTAAAAGCACTTAAATAACTTACATATTTCATTATACACAACATACATATGGTATAAGAATAGGAGATGAGAAAAATGCACTGGCTAAACACAACAAAATAAAAGGAAGTACACATACATTCAGCTTCTTTGTAATGCAAACCATAACTAAAACCATGAGAGGAGGGGATCTTGAGAATTATACACTAGAACAAGAAACTAAATGGATTATAAGATGTAGGTCAGACCACCCTCCTGGTCTAAATGATAAAGTGAGCATACAACCCTTTTTGAAAAAAAGAAGGTTAAAGCACTGAGACACTTTAGAGAATATATGATGAGACATAAGTTTATGTTATTATAGATATGGTATAAGTACATGTATAGATAGGTAATAATAGTTTATGATGTATTTTTATTGAGAGAAAATAAGATCAAAGCACTGAGACACTTTAGTCAATACAGGATGAGTTTTTAATTTTATACTAGACTAAATTGTGAATAATGCTCTCTGCACAAGCCTACATTTAGTAATATAGTACAAATTGTAAGACAAAGTTATACTATGTGATCATATATTATGGATACTATATCATTCCAGACATTTGTTTAAATATTTTAAAGTCAATATTTTAAAGTAGAACTCACAAAGTACCTATTTTTGTATACATGTGGGTACATTACAGGTTGTGTATAAGTGGCTCCATTTATTTTGTGTTTTAGAAAGGTTAAAGGAATGAATATATATAATGGTGTATTAGCACCATCTAATGGTATGTTAGTGTACTACCAGTAGTAAATAACTACGTTATTATTGGTAGGGATAGAAGTTTAAATGTTTTTAATGTTTTCAATGTTTTAATAAGCGTATAAGTTATACATAAAGTATTAGATAAATTCCCAAGAGTTATTAAGTTAAGATTAATGAAATATGTAAGTTATTTAAGTGCTTTTAATTTGAATAAGATGGACTATTAGATTAACTACGCAAATTGATTTATGCAATTGAGATAACTGACAGTAATGATTCACTTAAGCACATAAGATATATAAAGGCTGTGCCTTTCTAAGCTCAATGTACAGTCTGAGGAAGCCCTTTTTAGGGTGAAAGCGCTAACTGATATTAAATTGCTGTGAATAAAGAACGTTCCTTTTATACTGAGAGTTGGAGCCATTGTTTTTTATTCAACACTTTGGATGTCCTGAGAGTCTCGTTGTTAAACTGAAGTTGAAACTGAAGTTGAAGCAGTGTTTGCCTCCTTATTTCCTGAAGCTTGGTATTGGTGTTTTGTAACTTTCCGTTGAGCCGAAGCAGCTTGTTCGTAAGTGCTTACTGCATCAGTGTGTGACTGTCGACTCAGACAGTCAGCGTTCCTGCACGGAGGTTGGTTTTTGTATTTACGCATTTTTATAGCAGGAACGCGCTCTCTAGTGGGACGTTTACATTGATTTGCTTAAACTATTAATATATTGAGTCTATGTCAGCATTTTTAAGTGTGTATAACAGACAAAAAAACAGCCAGTCAACAAGAAAATGGCAATAATAGGAAAGTAAAACTTCTCATACATTACTAGAGGATTAAATGACCTACAAAACATAACTAAATAAAAGAAAATTCCTAACCTAAACATTATCATTATCATCATCATCAGCAGCATCAAACTCCTTTTTCTCATTTTCTATACAGGGTTGGGGTGTCATACCAAATTAGGTCATCTCTCGCTCTCATTTTAGTGCCTGACTGTTGCCAGTCTTTTTCCACAGAATCCATCAATCTCTTTTTCCAGATACCCTCATTTTTTTTTGAACATTTTTCCTGTCTGTCCCAAATTTTTTTCACCAGATTGTCTTCTGCCTTCCTGTGCATGTCTGGACCACAATTATCTGTTATATTTGACTTCCTCTGTAATTAGAGATACCTGGGCTTATCCTTTGATGCTCACATTTCTTCATCTGTCCCACAGTGCATATCTTACCACCCATCTCAGGCACTTCATCTTCATCATCTCTAACTTCCTCAGCTACTCTGCTTTTACTGCAAATGTCGCTGTTACATACAGTAGTACTGATCATGCCACTGTTTTGTACACTTTACTTTTCAGCTTCATTGGCATTCCTCCATAATACACTTCCCTTGACCCACTGTGCCATTTGGCTGCAACCCCCCTAATTTAGCTTTGACCTCCTCATTTTGACTTCCATTCTCCTCAACCACCCCTCACAGATACTTGAAGCTGTTAACTTTTTCCCTTCTATTTCAATTCTCATCTTCTTCTGAATTCAACCATTTCCTGCCATTACCACTGTTTTAAATGCATTCAGTTTTATCCAGTGTGCCTTCAATTTTGCATTCCATTCCCCTGTCCTTTGCTGAAGTTCTTGTTCAAAGTCTGCCTGTAATGCCACGTTATTTGCATACAGCAATTTTGTTGATCTGCCCCCCTCTAATTTGTTTGCTAATGCAGTCCATCACCAGTATGAGCAGCAGTGGGCACAGAGCTGAACCCTGATGCACCCCCACTTTCACTTGAAACCCCTCTGCGAGTTGAAATACTGTATATAATTGTATTACTGGGTCCTTATACATAGCCTACACTTATTTTTGCAAGTGCTTCTGGGACTTGGAACCATGGCAGGACTGCCCATATCAGCTTTCTTGGGACCTTGTAAATATGATTTCTCCAGGTCTAGGTTTGTCCAGCTGGAATTTTTTTCTCAACTATAGCTTCTTTTCAGTTATCTGTCTCACTGTAATCATCCCCAGTAAAACAGTCAGCCCACAGTACAAACCTCTGGTTGCCACAGTCAGCTACAAGCAGTGGTCAGAGAAGGCTCTAAGGCCAATAGATACTAGGCTGAAGACCAAGATGTTGACTAGTGAGGTAACACAATAGTTCAATGAAATATTGCAGGCTGTAGCACCTTAGGAAAAATAGGGGTGGATGCTGAAAAAGAATGGCAGCACCTCAAAACAGCATGTGTGAGGACTATAGAACAGATAAGGGCAAACATCCCGCACCACAAGATATGGAGGACGGATCCCACCCACTGAACTATATATGAATTTTGCATGTCTATATGTGAATATGGTTATATATCAAATTCTTTTCAGCTTTGTTGGCATTTTTCTGTAATACACTACAGCTTCAAGTATCTGGGAGGGGTGGCCAAGGAGAATCAAAGTCAGAATGAGGAGGTCAAGGGGATGAGACAAGTATTGAAATAAGGTACATAAGGAAAGCTGGTTGGTGGAATGCCAAACTCTAGGAAGCCATGAAAAGAAAGCAACAGTGCAGGAACAGTTGGAGACAAAGAAGATGGAGCAGGCTAAGAAAGATTGCTGGTTGGGTAATGATAAATAAGACACCCTTCATAAGAGATGCCACCAACAACTAGCTCACCACTCCACAGGACATCAAATGCAGATGGAAGGAATACTTCCATCAGCTTCTGAATTAAGAAAACCCTACAGAAGTGATAACTGCCTCACACACAGGCTATGAAGAAAGAAGAGGGAGAGTCCAGCACTATGGAAAATAAAGCCATGGAAAACAGCAGTCTCAGATGAGGTCATGGTAGATATGATCACGATGTTGAGCAAGTTAAGAGAGAAATGTCTCAGGACAGTACTCATAGTAGAACAGAGACAGCGATGTATCCAAGATGACAAGAAAATAAACATTCTAGTGCCAGTGCACAAGGACAGAGGGGACATTCACAACGCTGGACATTACAGAGATATCAAACTCTTGTCACACTGCATGAAAATTCTATAAAGGGTGATAGACAAACAAATAAGCACATTAATAGAAAGTACGATGGGATATGAACACTTGAGATTCATATCACTGTGCAGTACAACTAACCCTAACATAACCACCACTACATTACTAAAATAACAAGTTGGCACTTAAAATAACCTGTGCACTACTGCAGAAAACCAGTCACAAGATGTTCCATTTATATGAACCTACAGAAAACATGAAAGGGCCTATTTAACGGGCAGCTTAAGCAACCAACAGAATTAGTACATCCTACTGAAATGAGCAGGAAAACAGTAATTCAAGCTTAAAACAGGAAAAAAAGAGCAGATTAACACGTGGGGGCCTAAGCCCTGTGAAATATAACATATCTTACATTCTCAGACTGTGGAATTCAAAACTGCATTGCATCTTAATACAGATCTCATTCTCTTGTCTCACAGCACAAAAAACATTCTGAAATTTCTGAGTCTGTTTCACTCCAGGCCCTCAATGGGAGAGGGAATGACAGACTTGCAGCACTGCCTGGTGCTTTTGTTATATAGTAACATTCAACGCTGCTTAAGGCCAGGGGCATTTACCACACTACTGCATTCCCTTCATTTATTATTTATTTATTTGACATTTGTTGACCAGGTTAATCTGGCTGGGCAAGGAGCCCTTTTTCAGCAGAGACCCAAGGAGAAAAGCTCCAGACATAAGAAAATAAAGAAAACATTAATACAATTCCCATTTATTAACAGTAAACATTATAAGTACAAAATTCAGCTAGAAATACAATTAAAAACCAGTATAGAAAATACAGCTTTTAAGTAAATCAAAAATCTAGATGTTTTGCAAAGATTTAAATAGTAGGATGAGCAAATGAGCTTGGATCACAGTAATTGCAAGAGTGGTCTAGTACTTACATGTGCTATTTAAATTTTCCTTCAGCACAAAACGGATTTAATTATATCCTTGGACATGTTGGGATGGAGTTAGTAAAATACAGAAATGGGGAGAGAGGAAGTTGGAGAGTAAGAGGTCAGGTGGGGTAGGACAGGGGCAGGGCCACTCATTTAATATGTAGTCTTTTAGGGACTTTTTGAAAATAATGTTGTTAGTGATAGATCTGAGGTCCAGGGGAAGTTTATTCCAGGTGTTTGAAACAGAATGACTATAAAGAAGTTTACCAGTTTGTTTCGTAGGTGTATGGACATCAAGGAGATTTTGGTCTGAGCTGCAGAGATAGTGTTTGTGAGTGTAGGGGAAGATTAAGGTAGAGAGAGCAGGGCAATAGGTGGGATTTGCTAGGACTGAGTGCGTGAAGCGGAGTTGAGGAGAAGTTGATTACGAGCTTCTGGCCATGAAAGATTTTTTTAAGGTAAAGCAGTGATGAGATCTGTAGGGTAAATTGGCAGCGAACCTGGTAATTTTATTGTAAGTGGCTTTGAGTTTGTTCGTGAGCTTGGACTGGGGCTTAATGAGAACAGGTGCGGCATAGAATAGAGTAGGCAGGAGAAAAGCCTGGGCAAGGGACCATTTTGTATCTTTCATCAGGTATTTCTTATTTCTATATAATAGTCCAAGTTTTTGATTTTTTTTAATACTTTGTAGAATACGAGTGTCAAATTTAAGTTGATCATCGATAACCACACCAAGGAATTTGGTATGGATTTCTACTGAGATTGTAGTATTGTTGAGTGACAAGACTAAGAAGGAGTTTTTGCAGTGTTGTAGGGAGAAAACGAAGTTTTGTTTTTGTTTAGATTAAGTAGGAACTCATTGTCAGCGAGCCATTTTTCAACAGATCAAAGAGAGTCTTAAGTAATGGATAAAAGGTGGGGAAGATTATCAGACCAAGATATGATGGGAGAGTCGTCGACATACTGGATTAGAGAAGCATGGGGGTAGGATGTGTAGAGGTTATTCGTGAAGATTTAAAATAGAAGAGACCCAAGTATGGAGCCTTGGGGTACCCCTGTATGTACAGGAAGGAATTGAGAGGATGCAGAAAGTCATCTGACAGACTAAAATCAGAGAGACAGCTAGAGAACCAGAGAATGGTAGTTTGTCATTAAGTTTTGATAGTAGCAGGTTATGACAGACAGTGTCAAAAGCTCTTGATAAATAAAGGAAGAGAGATAAGACCAGTTTGTTGTCATCTCAAACTTTGGCAATGGCCTGAGTGAAGGTAATGAGAGCAGTGACGGTACTGTGATGGTGGCAAAAGCCATGTTGTGTGGGGATTAGGAGGTTTTCTTGTAAGAGATGTTCCATTATTTGTTTATGGATACATTTTTCCATTATTTTAAAGAGGGGGAATAGGATAGCGATGGGTGATAGTTGTATGGGTCTGTAGAGGTACCACCCTTATGAAGAGGGATAACATAGAATTTCTTCCAGACTTTGGGCACAGTGCTTTCTTGAATGGAGCACTTTATGAGAATGAGATGGGGAAAGCAATAGGATTTGCAGCAATTTTGTGAAAATGTGGGGGTAGGTTATCAGCAGTGGGAGAGCAAGGTTTCAGTTTAGAGAGTAGAGATCTGATATAGGTAGTGGGAGCGTGTTTAAGAGAGAAGGTTTTGGTAGTTGTGGTAGCACTGGGTTCAGATAAGGAAGGTTTTCAGTGTTTATTTTTAGTAAGATTCTTTACAGAGAGACTGTGTTAAGTAATGAGGCAGTATCGAGGTCGGAACTATCAGGAGTGCAATTCGGTGTAGTGGATTTACCTGGGTGGAGGAGCCTATTAATAGTGTTCCAAAATAATTTGGGATTAGAGTTGGGATTGTTGAGAGGTTTACTACAGTATTGCCTTTTGTCCTTGTCTATTTGTTTTTTTGTGAGGTTTCTAAGCTCTCTATATTTTTGAAGGTGGGTAGGTTGATTTGATTTTTTCCAGTTCTGCTAGGCTTTATCCCTTTGTAACAAGAGGTTTCAAGTGGATTGCATTAACGAGGGGCAGAAGTGAGATTTGAGTCGTATCTTTCTGATGGGGGCAAGTGTATTTAAGGTATTAAGGAAAATCTCATTAAATTTGGAGACAGCATCATCTAGGGGAGGTCATATAAGAAGGACCAGTTGAAGGAGGAGAGTAGATTATTGAAAGTGTTAGGATTGAAGGTAGAGAGTTTATGACAGTCTTTGTAAAGGTGTTTTCTATGGAGCTGAGGAGAAGTTCTGTGAACTAGGGTGGGAAGGTTGTCACTGATAGAGTCTGCAAGGGTACTGGAGTTGTGGTAAAAATTTGGATTAGTGGTGAGAATCCAGTCGAGGGTTGAGCCAGTATTATTATTTTTTTATTATAGCGAGTTGGAGATGTAATGAGTTGTGAGAAGTTGTAGAGATTGATGCTGGTAGTGGGGGGAGCTTATGGTTGTCCAGTCGATATTAACATCACCAAGGATAATAGTCTCGTAAGAGATGTTTTCAGATATCCAGGAGAGAAATTGTTCCAGGATAGGTATGTTATTTCCAGCGGGGATATAGATGGCGGCAATAGCAAGGTTCTTATGTTTATTAAGCTTGCAGTTAACTAAGAAGATTTTGGCAGGGTCAATGTTTGGAGGTGGTGTGGGAAAAGCATAGAGTGAGAGTTGTTCTGAGTAAAGAATGGCTATGCCACCTCCTTTTTTAGAGTGATGATCGAGTCGGAAGAGATTATAGCTTGAGGAAATATTTCAGAGTAAGAGATGTGGTTTCAGCCATGTTTCTGACAAGGTGAGAATGTTAGGGGTATGATGGGAGATTAGGGAATGAAGCTGATTTATTCTGTTTGTGACACTTTGTATATTGAGTGAGATTATTGTTAACAGTTTGGAAGGTGGGGCATTACGGCTGTTAGACAAGGTAGCAGGGGATGGTATGTTGGATTGAGGAGGAAGCGATGGTGGAGTATTGAAAGAAACACTACTTCCTTGAGTGGTGGAGTAAGTGGATGGCCCAGGGTTAGGGTGAATGTCACCAAAGCAGAGTATGTTAAGGAGGAAGTTGTTCTTCCTCCTTAACCTCTCATGGGAAGAGTGGCCAGACATTCAATGGCCAAGAGCAGCAGGTTGGCTGAAGGGAATCAAACATTAAGTATGTATCGAAGGACCTGATGTATAGCCTTCAGAACAGTTACTTGTGTCTTCTAGAACATACACAGGATATCCTTTTCTACAAGACACACTGCGATGCAAATGTCTGCTTTGTCATTTCTTAATTATGCTTTGTCCGCTAATAGCCTTATTTTGGAGTCATGCATAGGCCTCAGATCTAAAGCCACTGCAAGGGCTCATAACTAAAGCCACCATATGCACACTTCCACTTTTATGTACAGTACCTGCAAGGCCTCAGAACTAAGGCCACCATAAGCACACTTTCATTTTTATGTACAGTATCTGCAAGGCCTCAGAACTAAAGCCACCATAAGCACACTTCCACTTTTATGTACAGTACCTGCAAGGCCTCAGAACTAAAGCCACCATAAGCACACTTTCATTTTTATGTACAGTATCTGCAAGGCTTCAGAACTAAAGCCACCAGAAGCACACTTCCACTTTTATGTATAGGATCTGCAAGGCCTCAGAACTAAAGTCACCATATGGACACTTAAACTTTTATGTACACTATCTGCAGTGCTACATTTGGAATCAGAAACATCCAGAATATCACTTAGATTTGATATACTGCCACTCACTAAGCATAACTTTATATATAGAGTCAAATGAATTTAACAGGAAGACCCAAATGTCAACATTCAAAACAAGCTAATATTCATGCACCAGGTAATAACATCTGTACATGCAAAATAAAAAAACTAAAGAAAAAGAAAAAATATTGTTTTTTTGTGGGGAGAGGCAAGCACCCCTGTGCCCTCACACCCCATGCTAATTATATATATATATATATATATATATATATATATATATATATATATATATATATATATATATATATATATATATTTATACATACATACACACACACTGACTGACAGATCACACATCATAAGGAAAAGGGCATGTTCCCCAACCCTGAGAATTGTACAGTCTCCCATGTCTGTTGGCCATCTACTTAGCTGACAAAGTTTGTCAGCTAAAAAGATACAAAACATAATTTTGACAAAATTTAGTACTCCCATATATGTCTTGCACTGGCAGACAGAAGCAGGATAAGCTATTTTTTAAGAACCAAAGAGATTTTCTTTCATAGCGCAGAAGAATAAAGCAAGCAGATACTTTTAATCTGGTTAATTTATTATTGGAGTGTATTTGCAGCTGCTATTTTCCATTCCAGGCTAATGTCACTGTATAGAGAGGTGCTGAAAGCCCTAGCATTATAAAGTAATATCATGATTAGCTTTCCCCAAAATGAACCTCTCAACAGGAGAAAGACTGATGCTTCTACACCTAGCTGAAGCATCTCTCCTCAATATGCTGATTAATCCAGCATCCTGGATTAATCCAGCAGCTTCTACACCTAGCTAAAGCATCTCTCCTCAATATGCTGATTAATCCAGCATCCTGGATTAATCCAGCAGTTTCTACACCTAGCTAAAGCATCTCTCCTCAATATGCTGATTAATCCAGCATCCTGGATTAATCCAGCAGCTTCTACACCTAGCTAAAGCATCTCTCCTCAATATGCTGATTAATCCAGCAGCTTCTACACCTAGCTAAAGCATCTCTCCTCAATATGCTGATTAATCCAGCATCCTGGATTAAACCAGCAGCTTCTACACCTAGCTAAAGCATCTCTCCTCACTATGCTGATTAATCCAGCAGGGGTATCCTTGAATTTAGTTATTAACTCTGTCTGCACTAGCTAGTTGGTGATGGGATGTGTTTCTGATTCAGAGGGACCATCTTACAGATGTATTCAAAGATCATGTGGAACTCAATCTACTGCAGAGTAGTAGGATCGCTCTGTTTTTTTTTTATTAGTTATAACTTTCTTTTTTGCCTGCATGATGACACTTAGTATGAGAGTCTCAGGTCTGTGATAGCCCATGATGTTACAGAGTCCTAGAAGGATGATTACAAAGTGAATTCTGTTTTACCTAGCTACTATTTCTGACCAAAAAGGGATGAAAAGCCAAACAACGGTTATCGATCCTCCATCTCCTTGCTTTTTCACATCACCAGCATTGTACCTTAGTGTCTGGAAACACATAGAATATTCTTCCATGGGAACAAGCCAGCCTATGTCTACTGCCATGCAAACTACTTGTATGAAGTGGGCATTGCTTGTAGTCTGGCAGACAAATTAATTTGCCTATATGATCTCAGTGCCTAATACCCCGTCTTTGTAAGGTGTAGATATCATGCATCTGTTTTTATTAACACCTCAGTAGGACTTTGTAAGATATGGAGATAATGTCCTTAGATTAGATCTTAAGTAAAAGATATAATGAATGCAAGTTTAATTAAAACTGAATTAAACCAGAAGAATAAAAACCAAGAAGATTTGAAAGGCCAGGAGTTGTAGTGCAGCTTGTTTTTACTCTTCAGATAGTTGAGCATGTGCCTGCTTAGGAGGTATTATGCAACCAAGCCTGCCTCAGTTTTTAAGATGTTGAATATTAAATATATTAAGTACTGCTACTATAACTGCACCACTTTAGTAAAGCCTGATAACCCTAACCTTAACCCTGCAACTTAAAAAAAAAAAAAAACTTTCTGCAACACTACCAGTAATCAGACAGCTGGAGGCTAGTATTATGGATGGGTTTTATTAAAAGTGTAAAGATTGCAAAATTAATGTGCTTTTTATGATCTTTGGTAGGTTCAATGTTGTACATTTTCAATAGTGTGGTTTTTCAATATACGTTGGCATATTTATGTTCGATTTAATAGTATTTCAATCTACCACACTATAACCATATAATGTGGTAGCATAAATACACTTTTTTAATATGCTTTACTTTAACACCCCCTAATTTATATGTCTGTGAAATTATGTCTGTTATGCTTGCTGTGCATGAAATGGTACATCTACTTACTGAAAACAGAAACTGGGTTATCCAACTATGTACAAGTGTCTCTTTTCAAGAAGGGAAACCCCATGTGCACTGTCTGATAGGTTATTTAAGAGTGGCTTCATTATACCTGGGCTTTAAGACTGAGGGAATCTAATTCAGGACTTCAGGATGAATCATTAGCTGTCTTAACTCTATATACTAAACCGCCAAACTAAAACATAACCTAAATAAACATAATCCTGTCCTGAGTTAAAAATATTAAAGCAATTATTGTCAAAATAAAGTGCTTTGGTCCACTTGACAATCTAATAATGAAAGCTCAATTTTCCAGACTTGCATCTGATTTCTCATACATTATGCCATATGAATAAGGAACCAGTAACAAAAAATGTACAACTTAAAGGTGTATAAAGGTAACTACAGATTCACATATTCTTAGTAAAAGGCACCCAAACAACATTATGCTTACTGACTTAAATTTCATTCCATTACAGAAACAGTATTTATATAAAAATGAATGATATCATAAAAATACCTTTTTACTTACAAAATTAAACTTAGACATCAGACTAGTACATGTTAATAAAAGAGACCACCTGCTTCCTTTTGATGCAAAGAGCTAAGCATCTCTCAATAGGGAATACTTTGCAAGAGAGATAATGCTAAATTCATGGAAATTAATTGAAAAATCTGAAGTTGGCAGAAACAAACACAAAGCATTTAAAATGCTTCACTATCACTTGGTAAAATGAATGCATTTGATGGACTCAAAGATTTAATAATAGCTGCGTAGCATTTTAAGAAATTCATTATTTTTTATTGCAAAGCCAGAAGTCCAGACTATGTATAATCTTTACTAAAATGAAACAGCTAGGTGTAACTTTGATATGTACAAATCATAAACAAATTCAGGTACAGTTTCTTCTGGCACAGGGCCAGCATCTCCAATAATAACTGGATCTTAATGAAAGTAGCAACATAAGGAAAGACATTACAATGTAGTATCTGAGGCAATGCAAGAAGGGTCTCCACAGTGGCGAGCTGCACCAGGATATATTCCAAGGCTTTGTTTCAATCCACAAAAAGTTAAGCTCAGCAAAAACATACAAAACCATAAACGTGAAGTTTTAAAGAAGATGTTCACTGATCGAGGTTACCCAAACTATGTGATCCCTGATGTGTGGCGTGATGTAGTGAGGAACAGAAGGGACAAATTTGCTCCTGTTTTGGGTATTAGTGATGTTATTCAAATAAATAAAGATTTTAGTTTAGATTCCCCTGTTCAGGAAGAAGGAAATGATGAAGGATACGTGTGCGCTTTTGTGACCGATTTTAGTGGGGACTCTGGTGTTATTAGGAAGATTATGGAAAACTAGTGGGCAAAATTTGGTAATATTTCGGATCTAAATTTAGATTTGAATTTTGTTTGTCTTTTGGCTTTTCCTGGTTATGGGTCGACACAGCGGAACTCCGGTCCGCTAGTGATTGGCAGTAGATTTTCACGAATGCTGAGGTGCCAGCTCAACGTCCAGCCTTCAATGAAGGCATGCCCATTTACGCATGTCTTTGTAATGCCCACCCAACCACGGGGAGGACATGCAGACTCCACACATAAGGCACTCCCCGCACTCCAGCCGGGAATCAAATGGGAGAACCTCTTGCTGTGAGGCAACAACGCTACCGCTGAACCACCAAGGATTTAATTTAGATTTGAATACACTGCTGAAATGCATTTTTAGAAAAGGTAGAATATTAAGGATCTTCTGGAATGGAATAAAGCCATGGATAGTAGGCAGGGTAGAGTTAAAAAGGATACATTTAAGTGTAGTATGTGCCCACAATGCCCATATATTATTAATGCAAAAGTATAGTCATGGAATCAAGGGATAAGGGGTGTACAGGTAAAGTGCACAGCACATGCGAGAGTAATGGGATGGTTGGTTTATATTGCAATTTGTGCTTCCTGTAAGGCATTTTACATAGGAAAAACTGAGAGAAAATTAAGAAGGAGAATATATGAACATTCTAATGCTAATAAATTTTGGCAGCTACTTATTTGAACATTATTTAAATTTTAAAAACATGTCTTCTTGTATTTTAGGTATAAGTATTTTTTTACTAGATACTGTTTTTTTTTATAGTGTGTTATTTATTTAATTATTTTTTGATTGGTAGATTACTTAACAAGGGATAGAATTGTATTGGTGAGTTGGAATTGTTGTTTGGGATAAAGCGTCTCTCTCTTGTCTTTCGGCTTTTTCCCGGTAAGGGGTCACCACAGCGGAACTCCGGTCCGCTAATGATTGGCAGTAGATTTTTACGAAATGCCGAGGTGCCAGCTCAATGCCCAACCTTCAACGAAGGCACACCCATTTACGTGCACATGTCTTTCGAACGCTACCTAACCACGGGGAGGACATGCAGACTCCACAAAGAAGGCACTCCCAAGCCATGCCAAGAATCGAACAGGAGAACCTGTTGCTGTGAGGTAACAATGCTACCGCCGTACCATTTAAATTGTAATACTCATGCTTATGGAGCATTTCTCCCCGGGCCTCCGCTGAAAACAGGATCTGTGGAACCTAGTTGGACTTTCCCGGTCAACAAATGTTAAATAAATAAATAAATAAATAAATAATCGTCACTGCAAGTCTGCATCACTTCCTGTTATAAGTTATTGGTTCCCATATCCTTGTGAGAGTGGAAATACTTAGTTAACAAACTGGCTTTGTTTACTAAAATGGATCCAAGTCACAATTTGCTTCTGGCACTTACTTCTCAGAAATAGATATGCCCATTGGATTTAAGACTTTTTAAGAGTAGTTCTTCCATCTCTCAGCAATGATTCCTGTCAAGATCATTGCTGTAATATTTCCCACATCAGCTCAGTCACCAAATAGTTTGGAACATCATCTTTGAGGCCATCTAAAAGTAATTGTCTATACTTTGTCTAACTCCTTCCAAATCTTGTCCTTCAACTTTGATACATGCCTACAGATTGCAGGGCTTAACTAAGAATCACTGCTGTAGCCTATATGCACTGACAGAAAGAAGTCTGTTGCTATTCTGTCTAAGCTTAGCCCAGGTAAAGGAAATGTTTTTCTGTATACAAGAAATTTGCAAGAAAGATGTCCATCGTAATATAACTATGTGAATATGGCTGCTCTTGGCTTTTGTTATAGCTATATTTGCTTTGTGCAAAAATAAATATATAAATATGTTCTCTCATTTAAATAGGCTGAACTTTGTGGATGACTTAAGAAAGTTAGGGGACAGTTAGATATGCATTGTATCATGGCTGGTCCTTCAACATTTTCTCAGATAATACATTAAAACCACAAAACAGGATAGAGAACCAGTGCCAAAATAAACTATTTAAACAACAAAAGGCACTGCAAGAAGGGTCTCCACAGTGACGAGCTATACCAGGATATATTCCAAGGTTTTATTTCAATCCACAAAAAGTCAAGCTCAGCAAAAACATACAAAAACATAAATGCCTTAATGGATCACCGGCATTTTTGTTCAAATGACTTCCTCAGATGTATATTACAATTTAAATATAAATTAAATATAAACTTAAGTATATTACAATTTAAATTTTGTTGGGATATCATGGCTAATGTGCATTTTCAATGTCACATGGAAGGCTAGGACAGTACCTTTGGACTAGCAAACTGACATAGTGGCCCCTACTTTTATAGCAGTGGACAAAAGAGTGATTTCCAACTACATACTGTAGGTATTACACTACTGCAGTGGTGGTGCTGCGGTAGCGTTGTCACCTCACAGTTAGACGTTGCACCTATGATTCTCAGTTAGAGCGTCTTCTGTGTATCGACATGTGTGGAGGGCGTTCCTTCACTGAAGGTTGTGCGTTAGGCCCGGCAAGCCAGCACGTAAAAATCTACTGCCAATCATTAGCGAACCGTAGTTCCGCTGTGGTGACTCCTAACCGGGAAAAGCCGAAAGACAGAAGACTGTAGGTATTACACTAACTAGGTCCCTGAAAAGGCAAACGCAAGGCTGTTGGAAAGGAAACCTTATCCAACAGTCAACTCTTAAAATACAGGAGCAATAATGTGAATTCTGTCCTGGTTATGGAACTATGGGTTATGTCTATGTCTTTCAAGGATATTTGAAAGGTCATGATAGATTGCCCCAACTATCTGCATGTGTTTTGTGGACTTGGGAAAGGCATTTCATTGTGTCTTGGAATATCTTCTAGGAAATACTATACCAGTATCGGCTCCTAGAGCCACTACTGCATGCCATTTGGTTCATGTATTTAAGGAGAGAGAACTCTATTTTTGCTCTTGGCATTAAGTTGAATAGATTCAGGTTGGGTATAGGCCTCAGTGTTATTGTGTATTTTTCCCTTTTTGTGACACAGTGAAAGTTTGGAGATTATCTAGTTTAGAGATTGGAGGGATACACCTTTTTTTGTCTGCAAGTGATGTTCTTTAAGTCTTCAATGATGGTGATCTGCAGCATATAATGGTGTGATTTAATGTTGAGTAAGAAAATCATCATCACCAAATCAGAGGTCATGCTTTTCTCCCAGGAAAGAGTGGAGTGCTGTCTGTTGGTGAGGTGAGAATGGGTACACGGGGTTTGAGAGTTTAAGTACCTTCTGGTTTTGTGCATGAAAGAAGAGGAGATCAGGAGACTGACTATCACATGAATGGAGCAGTAATGCAGACATTGTTCTATGTTGTGATGGTGATGCAATAACTGAGTCATAAGACAGATCTCTCAACTTACGAGTCAGTGCATATTCCCTGCCTCACCTAAAGTCATGAAGTATAGGTAGTGACTTAAGGGATGTGATCATGACTAAAAGCATCAGAAATAAAACCACTTTTCAGGGTAGCTGGATTCATATTTTACAACAGAGTGAATGTCTTGGTAAACTAGGAGGATGTCAACATATACCTACTGTTCCTTCATGTTGACAGTAGTCAGTTAAGGTAATTTGTGAGGAAGGTCCAAGGTATCTCCCATGAAAGATGTACCAGACAGAGTATAATGGGAGGAGATCTCAAGACCCACGGCATGTTGGAGGGATTATATCTCACAGACTACCTAGACATGTCTGTGGGTCCCACAGGATGAGTTGAAGACTGTTGTTACACAGTAAGTCTGGGCTACCATGATAAGTTTGCTACCATGTTAAAGTTACCAGGAGTAGTGGCTTAAAAGGTTTACCTCAGGTTAACAGTAACTGAAATACCCATTACAGTCTACAAAAAACAATATGGTACTTACCTTCATTTTGTTTTATTGTGATTGTACTCATTTATAAACAGCAAAAGTCCAACTTCTAGAAGCATCTAACTTTAGTTTCCTCTTCCTTCATTTCCCTCCAAGGAACATCACCATCAACACTTTTAAGGCACTAGCAAACAGAAGTAGCATTTTTCTTTAAGATCACCCCACCAACAAATGGTTACTGTTATTTTTTTTATTCCTTTTGCCTTACATTATCCTATTAGGAGTTGTAATGATGCAAGTCTCCAAGTTACGGTCAAGGTCTTCATTACCTTGATATAATTTTGTGTGAACACAGAGTCCACAGTGACGAAAATAATGTTTATTTTAGTAATATCTGTCTACTAATCTGCACTAAAACTATTTTGATTTACTGCTCTTTTTGCATGTTTCTGGTAACATAAGTATCAATTTGCCTTCTGCATTAATACATTTTACTTTTTTGTTAATGGCCATGTTTTACACATCATTTTAAGTTTCAGTTAAATGTTAAAAGAATACCTTGCTGAGTAGCTCTGTTAAGCTCATAACTCTAGATGTCCATTATATTGATCACAGCTGCAATAGTCGTAGCTAAATGGTGCACATCATACCAAGGATATAACAGGCAAACAGCTTCCAAAATGTCAGTGCAATGAACCATATCTCTCAACTGTTCAGATTTTTACAGAATGTCTAGATTTTTGATTCATATTTTTGGTCTGTTCCTCATAAAATCTGGGGTTTCTGGCAAATCAATGAAGACTGAAGTCACAAAATAATGACAGACATTTGAGTTTCACATTTCAAACCCTTCAAAATGCATGATAATAAAAATAACATTATTCTATAAACTTTCTAAGTTAATAAGACCAGCCTTTAAAAATTGTCCCTATTTTTGACCCTTTGTCATCCCCCCATTATTTTTGGCTTTGTCCAGATTTCTTGTGCTGAGAAGTTAGGAGGTATGACCCAAACTATCATTCAGTTCAAGGTTTTATTAATTTATTTATTAATTTATATATTACACATACACACACACATAAATATTTCAATACATATATATATATATATATATATATATATATATATATATATATATATATATACACACAAATACTTTTTCACATATACACTTATGGATTCATAAATGTGGATATAATATGAACACATATTTACACACATATATATAATATTTTTCTTTTAATGTCTGAATTTTTTTTTTCATGTTTTTATGTATTTTTACAAAATGGCAGTAAATTAATGGTTATATAATGGTTATTGTTCATTTTTCTTTTTTTTTCTTATTTATATTGATATTGGTGGTTAGTTGTTAACCACTGGGTTTTTACACTTTCATTTTTAATTTGTTTGTCTGTTTAATTCATTTTTATTAACCAATTAATGGTTTGCTGTTTTGGAGTGGTTTAATTCCCTTCTGTTTTTGGGATGAAGTTACTGTATTGTTAAGTTGAAGAAAGTGAATTACTTGGGTAAAAGAAAGTGATATTTAATTAAAGTTTGTCTTTTGTTAATTCTTTTTTAGTGTGTTTTTTCTTTTGTTTCATTTAACTTCTTGTTTTCAAGTGTCTTTTTTTCATTTGGTCCTAGTTTTGTTCTGTCAAGGTGATTAATTTCTTTCACCCAGATATTGGTGAAATTGAGTGAATTAATCATAGTGATTTAATCATGCATTGTGACTTAACAGAAAAGAGTCTCGAATTTTGTTACTGAAGACAGAAAGTTCTTGTTTTTGGGCCTGATACTTCAGAAGTGGACTCTTGTGACACTAGACATCGCTTAAGGACTTGCTGGCAATCACTGTCCATCCATAAGCCAGGTAGTACTGTGTCCAATAGTCCCAAAATGTATTGTCACTGGTCTCCTTGTGAAATTTACTTGAAAGAATCTGTTTAGGGTTATGATTTACTTAAGGTAATTTTGTAAGGTTCAAAAGGTTGGTGCCAAGGGATTGATGGATTGGAGCTAGAGGTTGGACTGGAAGGTAAAAATGATCTTTTGTGATCAATACATACAATGGGGATAAATGTTTTCAAGCATTGGCATTAATGCCCTACAAACAGCACAAGCATTAAAAATCTTGCCCCATCTAATAAAAAAAAATAAAAAACACTTGTTTCCATATAAATATCTTAGTGCTTCTCTAAAATATCTAAACTAGTACTTAAGAACCATGTAGTTCCAAGTAGTGTTCACCAGATTCTTACTCTGTCATTTATCTCTAGTACCTTATCTGATGATTCTCAATCTTCTCTTTTGTTTCTCCCAAACATTCTACAACCCCCACAACCCAAAACCCTAAGATCCTAGATGTATATCTATATAGATATACCTGAAATCCCTCTATATTTAAATCTTTGAAAACTTGTTGTTTTACAACAATTTTTCACATTTGGATCTTTGATAATCCAAATTTCCACATCCTTGGATGCTTGTAGTTGTTTCCTATTCATACCTTTCAGTTTATTCATGCTTGTTTTCCTATAGGGTTTTCATATTGCTATTATATAACTATAACTCACTAAGTTTTGATTTAATGTAATTAACACTTAATTTTAATTATTTTTTTTATACAACCTATAGTTCTATAACATACTATAGTGGTATAACTATCTATCAGAAAAGTTACAGTTGAACCTGAAAGAAATATACATGAATCTACCCATACCAACAAGTCCTCATCAGTGTATAGTTGCTGTGGTATGTATGTTTTTAATAATATTCACTTTTCAGTGTATTGCAAATCTTTTGATGTATTTATCAACATATTATTCTCATTATTCTCCTGTGTCCATCAAGTCATTTTAATTTAACTATTTTGCAGACATGTCTTATCAGTCAGTAGCAGTTGTGCCACCCCCAATTTCAGGTCATCAGCATATAGACTGTAAAAGGTGAAAAAGTAAAAAATAAGGTCTAGAAGATACTAAAGTAAGGAAGGAGACCTAGGACAGAGCCCTGTGGGACACCTTGACAGTAACCAATAATTTCACCTGTCGAGTTGGTGTGTGATACTTGCTAGGTCCTATTTGTAAGCCATGCAGCAATCCATCTTATCAACAGTACAGCAATACCTAGTTGTACTAATTTACTGATCAGTATTTTGTGTATGACCCTGTCAAATGCTGAAGTTAAAGCTATACAAATCACATCACAGCGCAATTTTTCATTCATAATTGTTATTATATTGTTATAGAACATCATATTACAGTTGGTAATAGAGCTATTTTCAACATATGCATTCTGATATATGGTTTCAAGTCCAAATCTATCTAGTTCTGACAATAACATATCCAGTATTACCTTCTCCATTATTTTTCCACAACATGAAAGTAGACTTAAGGGTCCATATGATTCTGGGTTTGTCCTACTCCCCTTTCCCTTAAAGACAGGTTTAATAAGTGCATGTCTCCAATCTTGTGGAATCTCCCCATATTTATATGACCTAGTGAATAACAGATGTAATGGCAGTGTAAGTTCTTGCTGAAGTGTTCTCAGGTCATTGTTACTTATTCTGTCTCCCTCCTGCACTTTGTTTGGATCCAGTTTGCACAGTTCTTTTTCAATATAATCTAATTTGATTCCAGTATCTGGGGTTACCTGGATGTCACTAGGACAACTTACCACCCCTTTTGTGGAGACAAACTGTTTTGCATAAGATTTTTAAATGTATTTATAATCTGTTGTGTCTGAGAATAAATGTTAGAATCTGCACACAGTTTATTAATTTTTGTATCTTTACTCCTTCCATATCTTATGTATCTATAAAAAAGGTTTCCTATTATGCTCAATATCTCTATATAAATTGTCTTCAAATTTGTCTTGATCTTGTCTAACACTATGATTAATCTGTTTGTCCAGCTTGTTAATTTCAGTTTTCAAAGTTGTAGCTCGACCTCTCTTCCATTTCTTATATTTTTGTCTCTCACCTTAATCATGTATCTTGTTCTTATGGAAATATACCCCCTGATGTTGTGAGCCTAGATCCTGGTGTTAAACATTTTTTTGACTTTTTGCACTCAAACAATTTCTCTTTCAAAACTTTTCACATTCCATCTGCAGTTTTTCCACTGAACACCTCACTCCAGTTAGTTTTATATAGTAACTGTTTTGCTTCCCTATAATCTGTAATTAACCTTCTGTGCATTGTCTTATATTTCAGTTTAGCAGAATTATCTAGCAACAAATTAAACTTAATAACCCCATGATTACTGCACATCAATGGCGGTAAAACTTGACTTGAAGTTACAGTGATTTCTTTGGGAACACAAACAATATCTAGTATATTCCGTCCCCTGTTAGGTTTTTTTTTACAATCTGAAGTATTTGTTGTTCCTGAATATACTCTGTGAATAATTTATTTACTAAAGTTGTTGAATCAATATTATTCCAGTCTGTTTCTGGTAAATTTAAGTCCCCAGCTAATATTATTGTTCCCTCCTGTGTTTCATGTAAGAAAGGTATGAATTCCTCTAAGTCATCTGTTCTTGACTTTGGTGGTCTATACACTCCAACAATCTATATGTTCCAGAGTTGTCTTTATTGTCACAGTTACACAGCCTATAGTATTGGTGTTATCATTGAACATGTAATAATCACAGGTCTCATAGCTATCTTTAATCCCTATCATAACACCTCCACCTGATTTTTTCTTAGAATGTCTGTTACAGTAAAAACATTTATACCCTGTCAGAACTTCTTGTGGGAACGTAACAAGTTTTTTAATAAAACAATGTTATTATTAATGCTTCTAGCATTAACAACCATCAGAGATGCATCAAATGTTGCTATCTGTGAACTGTTATATTTCTGACCTGGCAAAAATCCTGGCTAGTGTTTGTCAAATATTGCAAAATATCTGCTGCAAAAATTCTCTTCCCTGATCTAGACAAATGCACACCATCCTGCCTGAACACATGTGCCCAAAACAAGGCTTGGATGCTCTATACATTTCCATTTTTTAAAACAGGACATTTTTTCCATGTAGGTGTTTATCCAAAAAATCTTTTCATTCACAGTGACCTGAATATCCTTTCTATAGGTGATTTGTGAAAAATATTTCCTAACACCAGTACAAGCTATACTATCTAGGAGGGCTGTCAGTTCCCGACTAACAGTCAGACAATCTTTGTTGGTGACATCATGTGTACCAACATGAATAAAAACAGATCCATACTTCCTTACATTAAGGCATTCCAAGGCTTGTTTCATATCTTCTATTTTTGCTCGTGGCAATTATAACACTACTCGATGTTCATTATCATCTCTGCAAATATAAGTATCAGTTCCTCTAATAACTGAATCTCCAATTACAAGAATAGTTTTGCTGATCATCTCTGAAGAATCTTCAGCTTCTAATACAGTCATTTCAGCTCTATCAATTGTTACAAAGGATAGATCTTCATCACTATTAGTCTTATTAATTCCACTGTTTTCATTGCGGATTAAATTCTCATCCAGCTTGCACTATAAATCCGCAGCTTGAGCCATGTAGTCAACATCTGTCTTTCTCTTCTTTTTTCTTACAGTAATGTTCTTCAATCCTTCCACATTCAGTTTTGATTTCTTCCTTTTCACCTGCTCCTTGCCTCTTTTTTCTACCTTTTCCATTGGAAAGTTGATGCCTTTTTCTGTAGACTGAGGATTTTCTGATAGATATTTTCATTCCCTGTCACCAGTGTGTTACATAACAAAGCAGTGTCCTTTTTACTACGTATTCTCTTTCCTTTACAGTCATTAATCAGTTTCTTTTTCTTCCTTTTTATTTGTTGAGAACGTCTTCCTTTCTTTATTTTTTGTTTCCTTCTAAACAAACTAGATCCTCAGATTGCTGAGTACTTGCATCTACAATTCCATAGTTTTCAGGAGCCTCATCATCTTTCATAGGGGTTGAATGATCTTTGCAGACAATAGATGCATCATTTCCTAAATCTGTTCTATTTGTTCTATGCTTAACATTATTTAATTCATCGGTCCAGTCATTCATATATGAAACAGTTCTCCAAGCCATGCCAATTGCACAAGTGCAATCATCATCAAGTCGAGATTTGCTTCTAACAATGGTAAGCAAATCATCCAATTTTTGACATGAGGAACAAAGATGACCAGTGTTATCAGCTGTTACCTTTAAATATGCTACTTGCGCATTAGCAAATCATTAATTGAATACTCATTTAAGGAATCCATATTCAGCTTTAAATGAATAAAATATTGCAAAGGAATTCTATGACAAAAATTATACAAGCAATATCCAACTAAATAATAAAATTCAATAAAATAGTTCTGACCTTACAAGTTCTGCCAGACAGACAGAAGTTGTAATTTCTTTCACTATAGCTCGCAGTCGCACATCCTTTTAACAGTAAAAATAAATAAAACTTCTCTTGACAGTCATCTCCACAACAAATCACAAACCAAGACAGAATTGTTTAGATATGCTCAGAATTTGATGGAGGTGATCATGAAGGACAATGATTTTAAATTACAAAAGTTGGATCAGGGCATTAAGTTGTTAAATGAAAGTATTACTAATGATATATTTTTATTTCCTACAACACTGAGTACACTGGTATTTTTAACAAGATTGGCAAAGTGGTATATTTGAAAAAGGAAGGAAGCAGAAGATGATGGCAAGGAACAAACTTGAATATTTTGAGAAACAGGCTTACTCCAAGCTGCCCCTGGTCTCCCAGGGCCTGCAAAGTAAGATGGCTTTCAAGTCCGAGTCAACAGTGGATGATGGTGATCCTTTAACAACTGAACTGGATGATTTTTAAGAAAATGCACAAGTGTGGAGGTAGAAGAAATTAGCAAACTGGGCAAAAGTAACCCCACAACAAACAAGGACCAAAAGCAGGGACCATGACAGAGAGGGCAGGACAGGGGCAAGAAGAGATGAGTAAAAAGTGCCTGATGGCCTAGGTCTTTGGTGTGCAACAAGATAATAACTTTAAAGTATCTAACCTGCTTGAGACATATTAATGTAACTGAAGGGCTTTGAGTTTTTGCAGCAAAGGATTTACCCTTGATCCCCAATTTAAACTGGACATTGCTTGAGCTGTTATACAGTTAAAGTTATTTGCTCATAACCTGAACTTCAAACTGTTTTTGGTAAAGAAATAGATAGTGCACCTTTGGCGGTATTTGAGACAAAATACTTTTAACACAGCCCACATCCAATTATTACAGTGATTAAGGATAATTACGAGGACCAAATCAGAACAATATACTCCAGGAAGGGGCATTTTAAAGACAATTTGAGTAACCTCAAGAGGTGTGTTATGAAAGCGCTTGCTAATGACAAAAGCATCAGAAGCCCAACAAAAGGGGGGCATCATTACTGACTGCAGCAACTATTCCAGTAAAATGCTGGAATTACTAAACAACACTAACATCTATGACAGGGTATCAAAGACTGGATGTAATATAGCCTAGGCCAAAACTATTACTGTTTTATTTAATATGATTTGTCAAAAAATCATTATCAAACATGTATATGAATATGTGAATGTCAACAAACTATTGATTTTGAGATCCTGATAATTCACAAAGATGTGAGCAATCCCCTGCTGAGGCTCATAGTTGCCTCAGCTGGGTCAAATATGGAACCGATGGTGATATATATACATTGATCGGCAGTGTGAGCACCTTTTGAACAGCAAAGCATATGTGTTAAGAGACTCCTGGCATTTGTTGCAGAATTCAAACTGCATTTTGTTTAGCTGAGGACATTTTCTTTGTTACTATGGATGTTGTTAACCTATTTTCCATCATTCCACATGATAAAGAATTGTAACATTTCTGGGAAATAAGTGATAATCATGACTTTTCTAGTAATTATACTTTGATATTGTATGAATTTTTGGACATCGTCCATTTGAACGACTTTGTGTATTTTGAGGGTGAATACTTTCAAAAGGTCTTAGGTGTAGCAATGGGTGCGGCATGCCAGCCCTTGTACATTAATTTAATTTCAGCAGCCTGGGAGAAAAATATGTATTCAGCCCCGAATTTAGCAGTTATTTCTGTGCATATTACAGGTTCTGGCATGATGTTTTTATTTTATGTAAAGGAAGTGTTATGCAGCTTTTTTTTTTTTATTATTAAAATAATACCATAGCCTTTTCAAAATTTACTCACCAGTATAGTTATGATAAGACTGACTACTTGGATGTTACTATAGGGAAATACTGACTAATCAATGATGTATGTCTACTATTTTCCACAAGGAGACATTCTCAAATTCCTATTTACACTTTAATAGCTGCCACTCATCATCAAAAGTGAAGCTTAGCCAAAGGGCAAATGGTATTCTTGGCTAGGCTGATTAATGATGGTGGTATGTTAATGGGTGTATTACACATGTTCTTAAAAGGGATTATCTATGTAGTTTAATAAATGAAACAAAAGAGCAAATTATTAGAGGAGGAAGCACCAAATGTAGTCCTATTTTGGACACATTATGATGAGCACCAAGAGACAAAGAAGAAGATTATAGGGTTTTCTACGTAAAAACTGGGCTATGGTTATACCTTATAGCAGAGAAGTACCTTTGGTCAGTAGGATTGGCAAAAAACTTTGAATATGACTTTCACCCAGAGCTTATAGGCAAACTGGGTGATTTCCTCAAACTGTCCACTGTACAGGAAAAAAAAATATTAAGGACTATTTAGAAAGAAATAATGATAGAGATCGAATGAAACACTCAAGCAGGAATGTAGAAAAGAAAATGTAGAAAATGTAAATATTTTAGTTATGAGAGAAGTACTGGTTGCCCAGGGTCTTAAAATTGTGGCACTACCAGTCTGGTGTGTTTAGGCACCTGTGTGTTCTGCCTGGCTTATTAGGTGAAAAAGACTACAAGAAGACTTTGAGACAGGATTATAAAAAACCTGCATAACATTATGTCTGGAACATTCAGCAATGCCTTATATAGGAAGGCTATCAAGTGTGATGTCTTTAAGAAGTTTTTATGTTTTAATAAAGACAGAGTCAATGACTATGAAAGAGGTGGGGACACGGGGGATTTTTGTGGAATACAAGGAATTAAATTGGTACTTAAGTCTCAATACGGGTTTAGATTCAGGCTTGAGTTGATATATTTCCATTTCAAGTGCATTGGAAAAAGTAGTATGTTTACGAGCACACAACACACACACACACACACACACACACACACACACACACACAAACTTTTAACATTCAATATATACAAATATTTTTGCACACACATTTTTAGGCTCACACCGGCAGTTACTAATGTAAGTAATTGTGTAGAGGCACATACATATGTGCATTTGTCAACAGCATTTATGGTTAAGGTTACATCTAAGGAGGTTTTCCTTATGCCATATAAACAGAGACATTGTTATAATGGCTAATATTTAATAATTTACATTTTTTATGTACTTCTTACTTATTTTGTATGGTAGAGCAAATGTTATAGTGTAGTTGTTAACCCATCAGTCTTTATAGCATTCTTTTGCAGTTTTTATTAATAGTTTACTTTGACTGAGGGTTGAAATATATTAATAACAGGGTGGAAGTTACTTATCTCTGAATTGTTTGAGATAAAAGCAGTAATTTATTAAAAGTTTTGATTTTTTTTTTTCTGGTGGTCTGGTGTTAATCTAAATTTGCATTTTTTTCCCTGAACTGACTAAAAAGACAGAAGTGGGCAACAAGCACGTTATAGTTTCCCTGCCGTTGAAGAGAGCAGTCCTCAGTAATCTTTTGATGATCGATGGTCAGCTTGTACTGTTCCTTTGTTAGGCAGATGTTCCCTTTGAGAAAAAAAAAACTTCCACATTCCAAAAAATGTTGTTTTATTGTACTTTCATGTTTAGGAAATTTATTTTTAAGCTAGGAGTTTTTGTTTTAATGACTGTCATGAGATTAACTGCAGTTTTAAGCAGGAGCACTCTTTTTTTCCTGTCATTTTTAAAAGTTGTTTAAAGTAACTGAAACATTTTTTTCTGTGGAAAATTGTGTTTATTTTACTTTTGAGGGCTGACAATGCATTTTCAAGTGCTTTTTACTGTGTATTTTGTAAAAAAAAGTGACTTTTAAATACTACTGCTTGTTTTCCCTGGGAAACAGGCACCAATTTTGGTTTGATCTTGGAACAAAGTACTGATCCCATGGTCAGCCTTTGCCACAACAGCAGGTAAGTAATTTGCTTCAGTCACGTGTGCAACTGTGCTGTGGCCATTAATTGTACCTCAGACCTTCTACCCAGGATACCCCTGATGTAGCACCTGCAGCCACTAAGCACAAGGGGGGGGTTCTTTGTGACTGTTGGGGTTTCCTCAGTGGGCAAGGAAAAGCCACTCGTGTTGGTCCTGAGAGAGAGAAAACAGGGAAGACTTCTCTGTTTGGCCAGAATGCTTTACCTGTCCCTGGGGAAGCTGCTACTGCCACAATTAATACTGTTGCCATAATTTCTCCTGTCAAAAAGAAATGGAAATCTAAACATTAATCTACTCCTCCTCAAATTTCCTTAGACAGGAGGAACTTACTGGGTTTGGCATGGAATTTAATTTGTGCTATTGATCTTTCTTATAAGATGGTTTCTATTAAAAACAAGAATGATACCTCTTTTTCTGAAGATATTCAAGATTCTGTATCGGGACAGAAAGATGAAGGGACAGATACAGGTCTTTCTCCTCAGTTTTCTGATTCAAACTCAGCTCAATTTCTGATTCTCCCTGTGGGGGAAGGGGATGGTTCATACAAGGAAGATTTTTCATCCCTCATGTTCCAGATTTTCTAAGGGATTCTCTAACCTGGCATCCAATTTTGGCAAAAAACAAAACAAAACAAAACAAAAAAACAAAATTAACAACCTCAGCAAAATGATGGTAAACAGATATTTAAGAAGAAATGGCGAAGGGGAGAGGTCCAAAAAAATCCACAAATGCCACAAAACTAAGGACAGTACAACAAGTTAGAATTACTACTTAAGGGATCTTTATCCAAGCCCCACTCCTACCTAGCAGTCCCCTTTCACTTCCAGAAAATCAGAAGATACATTTTTCTCTTTGACAACGGATAGTCTGAGATAAATTGGTTCTAAAGATCATTCATCGAGGTTACAGATGGCAGTGGAAGGAAATCCCTCCTTTTCAGGGGGTAATTCCTCATTCACTCATCAGAACTCCTTCAATTCCCCTTGTCCTTCAATGCAAGCTGTCCTCGCGAGTGGTAGAATCAATTATTTCGTCCCAGGTTGGGAAAAGTTTTTATTCAGGTGTGGCTTTAGTTCCAAGGAAAGAAGATGCTTGGATACTAGTCCTGCATCGTTCTTTCCTAAACCTGTTTGAGATAGTGCCCAAGTTCAAAATTCTGTTACTTTATAACCTGTCACATCTTCTTCCTCATTTAAGTTTCCTGCTCACACTAGATTTAAATTATGCTTATCATCACATCCCAATTTATCCAGACTTAAGGTGTCTGTGTTTGAGGATCACATCATCAGTTCTCTGCCTTACCCTTTGGAATATCTACTGCACCAAGAGCATTCACAAAGTGTCTAGCTCCAGTTATAGTTCATTGCAGGCTTCAGGGTATCCACATTTTTTCTTATTTAGATGATTTCTTATCTTTGCAGAGTATTTTTCAAAGTGTCAGGAATTTTTCACTAGAATGAGACATCTCTTACACAGATCAGTATCCACATCATACATCCAGGACACAAAACACAAGCTGCAAGGAATTACTACTACATTTCAGTTCGGGCTTCAGTCTATTATAGCAAACACAAAAGTGATCTTTTCATTTGTCATATATATTTTAAAAAGAAAAACAAACCGCAACACCAAGCCTCTAGAACACCGAGAAATGTTTAGCGTACTCCACTTTAATGACCGCTTTCGTCCACATAGACTTCCTCAGAAACAAAAATCTCACAATACAAATACACTTAAAAAGCATACCCAATTACAAAACGTTAATTATTCCAATTAAAATAATTGTTGTAAAAGCAACAAAAAAACCCATAAAAACTTAATAAATACAACATGAATATGTTATATTATTTCAATACATGTCTCCTACAATTTTTTAAAAAACATTTGATGTTAATCATGTCATTCAAACCAAGTTTATGATCTGCTTTCAATTTAATTTGCCATCTGGCTTCCCTTTGTTCCAGATAGGCCTTGAAATCTCCCCCTCTTTTGTCATGTTGACCTTGTTCCAAGATGGAAAATAAAAACTTATTAAAGCCTATACATTCCACACTATGGTTATATAGGGCATTGTTCAAATCTTTCCTTCTTATACTACACACGTGTTCCCTAATCCTTTTAAATAAATGTCTGGTGGTCATACCCACATACATTTATTTATTTATATTTTAAAAAGACTTGAATTGCCAAGCTTCACTTTTGATCTGTTAGATTATAGTCAGCTAGATGTAATGTAGTAGAATGTTTTGAGCTTTATACAATGCGCCATCATGTTTATATCTGGTTTGATACCAACCACAGGATAGATTATGTATGGTTCTTGCAAGTAAACCTAGTTATTTTAATTAGCAGGTGCAGGCAGAAAAAGAACATATAGGTTGATATTTTACCTTAGTAACAGAAGTAAATACATAATGGTTTGTTTTACAAATTGCGTGGGCACATAAAGCAAGATTTAGATTTAGGTAGTGAGAAGTAATGTTTTCTAGGTAAGAGAGCACATAAGCTAACTGACTTAATTTAGACATGAATTAATGGCACAGCCAACTCCTGGCACATCTCTTGAAAAGCCACCTTCCCTACTGCAGCTCCTTAACTGCCTCACCTATCAAATAGGAATTCATCCAAATAATGGACTGACCTCTGCCTGGGAGCCCTTTTCTGCCAAATCCAGTGCAATGCTGAGCTGAATTTCTTGAATGTGGCACAAGGAACCGCACACTCCATCAGCAATGCCCTGTAAAAATAATGCAGTCCATCCACAATCATACTAAGCAATAGACAGTTCTCCATCCTGATCAGAAAAAGTTGAAAAGCTGCCTCTATGTCCAATAAAAGCAGCCATGGATCCTGAAATTCCATGATTAGACACACTGCATCCTCTAAAGAGGTGTATTACACCTAAGTATCTACTCTGTCAATGAAATTATTTATCAAATCCCCTTCGGGATAAGTTAAGTGATGGTCAACCTGAATTCACCTGTGTCTTTCTTGGGGACAAAGCCTAATAGCAAAATTTGAAAACTCTTTTTAGCCAACAACTTCTGAACAATATCCTCTTTTCGTTTGACTAACTTCAGATTGTGGCAGGGTATCCCCCCACCCTCATCCCTGATTTAATGGAAAAATCCCACCAAAAATCATCAGTCTACACATGCGTTCCCTCTGCATCAGAAAATTGTGCAATTGTGCCACCATCGCTGCCACATTACTGGGTAAATGACTTGGCTTGTCTACCCAAATGCCCATGATAAAATATAACTCCTCTTTGTCACTGAAAAATTTCCCCTACCTCTTAGATTGTGCTGTCCCCCATTAATCTCCTCACTCCTGTTCTGTAATAGCAATGACACTGTCCAGCTCCTCATTCCCTGTGCCAGCAGTTCTCTGCTGTGTGTTTATTCCCAAACCCTGAACACTCCCAGGTAAACCTACAGATTGGATAGTAAAATCTGCCATCATTAAAGGCCCAACAAGCCCCTACCCTGTCCATGGATTCTGTAATCTGTCTACCTTGTCCCCATGAACCACCCAACATTGTTACTAATCAAATGTCAGCATTACTGACTTCCTAACATGAAGTTGTATTGACTGCTTTCAAGTTCTAAAAACGCTGGTTGTTCTACAGCCAAGCATTACATGGTCTCAGCCTCTGTGCCTCTCAAATCATAAGAAAAAATGTCGATGATGGCCCAGGCTTGTGATGTAGCATTCTCTAGCATGACCACCATGTAGTAGACAAAACCCTGACCCCATGTGTCACAAGTCCATGCCCTAAACCTGCCTGGGCTCCTCCTACCTGAAGCAGCCAATGAGGCTACTAAATCCCAATACAGCCAATGTGTGTACCAAATCCCTAGGTCCTGGACCTTCTGAATCTACTAATCTCTGCACCCCTCCTGCATCAATTAAGATGAATACATCAAAAAAATCCCCTACATATCTTTTCTTTCACAGCCAAAGTAAGGTGAGGTATAATAAAACACCCCAGAACCTCTGTCAAGTAGATTTTGAGTCATCAAATAGTCCCCTGGTCATACTCCTATATCCAGCACCCCACCCCCTCACAGGCACCTGACCTGAGTCCTGCTCTGACTGCTGTGAAAGTGACTCTAACATACCTACTCCTTCACTTCTTCCTTTGGCCCCAACAACTAATTAACTCCTCACTTCTTGAACCTGGTTTGTTAGTTTTTATTATTTAACTATCACTGTGTCATTTACATAACTCCATAAATGCAATCATTGTTAATCTCCCTAACTAATGGAAAACTGACCTCTTATTTGTAAAGTCTTTCTAAAATCAGTATTTTGAAACTGGTACCCTTTCACATAATGAGATAGTGACAGTAGAGGCCCATGCTAAAAATATGGCCAAATGTTTTAAAAGCCAGGAAACGGGTCTATGTTTGGCTACCCAAATGAAATATCTGTGAATGGCTAAATAGTGAAACTAAGACATTGAAATGTAACATTACCACAAGCGGATAACACCAGGAAATCATTATCGAATGGCCACAGATGGAAACATTGTGACTGCAACCAACCAAGGTTGGGGGTTTCACCCCCCCAACTATATATACCAACTCTGAGACTGCACTACAGTGAGGAAAAGGGAACATTTAAAAGGTTTCCTTCACTTACCATATGCATCATGTTATTTCCTTGTTGTTGGCTGACTATGGCCATTTGATGAATGATGTTTCAAAATTATCTGTATTTGGTAATGTCACCTTCCAATGTTTTACTTTCGATATTTAGCCATTTGTGCATATCTTTTTTAGTAGTCAAACATGGACCCCCCAGCAAACATGCTAGTATGCATTATATTGGTAGATGCAGCATTTGCAGGAATCAGTTTTCACAGATGTATGTTTGCTGGTTCTGTTGTATGAGTATACTGAGTGA
Source organism: Protopterus annectens (assembly GCF_019279795.1). Lineage (NCBI taxonomy): Eukaryota > Metazoa > Chordata > Ceratodontiformes > Protopteridae > Protopterus > Protopterus annectens. The sequence continues at coordinate 589,223,802 of NC_056747.1, read as the reverse complement.
ACATTGTAAAACTTCTTTAGTTAAAATCTAGACTACAAGGGGGGTATATATATATATATATATATATATATATATATATATATATATATATATGTGTGTGTGTGTGTGTGTGTATGAAATGGATATACAGATATATGCATGGACAGTTGCAGCTGCAGTGCTGACCCAGTCCATCAGTACTGTTATTGAAGGTTACTTCTTTAGTATGGCAGTACAGAATGCCTAGCTATAGCATTCTCCGGCTTCTTTGTTTGCTTCAGCAGGTCTCAGCCTATATACCACTATAGTCACAACAGCAGCAACACACTTACTCTTCTGACATTTCAGGTGTGTACTTGAAGCTCTGGACCTGACATACACATTGTCCTGTATCAAAGCAGTCACGTTTCATTCTAACTGTTTAAATTAATGCATTAGCCAGTAAATACTAGAATAATAATTTAAGCCTGAAAAACAAATTACTGATAGCTCAAGCAGAAGTCTCATTGTGCCCAGCGTTTTGCATGAGTAATACTAACAGAGTTAATGTAATGCAGTCACCAAGAATTCAGAAACCCTGCTATAAATGTAGTAAAGTACACCAATAAAATATGGACGCATTGTGACTAATAATGTTATTTCATTTAATTTTACAGCCTTGACCTCAGAAGTGCTATAAACAAGATTTCAAACCAACCTCAAAATTACATTTATTTCAGTATTTTCTGGCTCATACATCCGCTTTAGTCATTAAACTGGATTGCACACTTCTTTAATTGTGGTACTATACATATGCCAGCTTCTAAGCTCAAAATAAATTAAATTCGTGCTCAGTATACAGAGTGGTATTAATACAGAGTGCACAGCAAAAGAAACAGGTTACACACCATTTTCTATGAGACTGCAGTTCTCTGTGATGGAACATGGAAAATGAAATTCAAGTTATTTTTAGTACACTATGGGCCAGATTTCTTCTTGTTCATAGCGTCTGGGTTTGCAGATAAAGAGAAGGGGAATGAGACAGAAAGAGACTATGAAGTATGGTTCAATGAACACTACAGCTTAGTATTTGTCAGATGCTGACTGCTTTAATGATATGATTGTCTATGACTATATGAGACAATGTAATAGGAAAAATCAAATTAAACAGCTGGGATATTCTTTATGGCTTTAACCATACATTACAATAAGGAAGGACAGATCTGGCAATACTGGCATACATCTGCAAGCTACACAGATGATTAATAATGTAGGAGGGCAGCTGTTCTCTTACCAAAAATAACCCTCAGAATGTATTACTCCAAAATGTATCAGGCATAAGGTCATATGGTCCCCAATCTCCATTTTGAAAACCATACACATAAATTTGCAATAAAGAACCAAGACAATCTCCTCCAAGAAAAGGAAGCCAATCTGGTGGTCCCCTGCCATAAAGATACTCTACAACAGAAGGAGGAAACTGATGCGGAATAAGGTGAAGTCCCAAAACTGGAAAAACTCCCTTATCAGCCTCAACAAAAAGTTGAGATCCCTCATCAAATCCTCTAAAGCTAGCTATGAAAACATAATTGGAGCAGATAGTAAAGACAACCACAAGGCCTTCTAAAGTTATGTAAATAACCTCCATGGCAATATCCAGATCTGAGCTACTGCACAATGGTACCTCCTATACTGAGCCAACAGATATTGCCAATATACTGGCCGACAGATTCAGTGCCAACTTTACCCCTCCCCCTCAAAGGACCAATCACAATACCAGTAGATTGCTAGGCACCCAGTATTACTGCTGCACAGGTTAAAACAGCACTGTCCAAGGCCAAGAATACAGCTTCCATGGGACCTGACAATATCCTTGGCTGTGTTCTATATGAACTACAGAGTGAATTGGCACCTCACCTGTGTGCCCTGTTCAATCACAGCCTCACCTCAGGCATTGTCCCAACCAAATGATGCACTGCTACAGTCATCCCTCTCCACAAAGGAGGAGTGACTACAGACCCTGGGAACTATCACCCCTTAGCCCAATGAGTCTAATATGCAAAGCTATGGAATGCATCATCATGGAACTAATAAACAAGGATATAGGGAATCTCCAAACTTTGGATCCTACACAGTTTGGTTTTGTGAAGGGTAGATCATGCCTCCTCAACTTGGTCGACTTTTTTGAGTCAGTTACCAGAGCTGTGGATGATGGTAAGGTGGTTCATACAGCCTACCTTGATCTGGCCAAGACCTTTGATACCATTCCCCATTCAGGAATCATAGAAAACCTCACTAAGCTAGGCATCAACCCCTATATCACTAGGTGGGTTGCAAACTGGCTCACAGATAGAACACACAGTGTGAAAGTAGTGGACTCCAAGTCAGACTGCTGACCAGTCACGAGTGGAGTCCCACAGGGTTCAGTCCTGGGTCCTCTCCTGTTTGGTATCTACTTCTCTGAAGTCCAAACCAACACAAAGGGACTCTGGCTGACAAAGTTTGCAGATGATTGCAAGTTGGGAGCTATTATTAACTCTTCAAGTGATGTTGACATCCTACAGAATGGCCTCACTGAGACCAACGACTGGTGTCAGAACCATGACCTTAAGCTCAATGCCAAAAAATGTGCCATCATCCCCTTTGGGAAAAACCCGGTTCCCATGAATTACCACATCGATGGTAGTCCACTGAGCACAGAAGGTGTTATAAGAGATCTGGGAACACAAGTTGACAGCAGTCTCTCTTTTGACCACCACATTGTCACTGTGGTCAGAAAGTCCTTCTATGTGGCACATCTCATTATTAAGGGTTTTGCATCCAGGAAGAAAGAGGTCATTGTCTCCCTCTACTCTTCCCTCATTAGGCCAGTCATCAAGTATAATGCCCCATTTGGCATGTACCTCACTAGACACCTGCAACAACTAGAGAGGCCACAAATGTACCTCACAAAGAGAATCCTAGGCCTTAAACACCTGTCATATATGGACATACTCAAAAAACTCCAACTATTCTCTGTCTCATATCGCCTACTTACATATCTCTGCTTGACATACAAAATCATGTCTGATCTAGCTCTGTTAGAAATGTTACATCTAAAGAAATCACAATCCCTCCACACCAGATGTTCCAGTGACCTCAACCTCATTACCATACTCAATAGAACGTGCTGGAGGGACAGGTTCATAACCCAGAGTCTGCCCTTGCTATGGAACAGACTTTTCATACATGTCAAACAGAGCACCTCACTGACCCTCTTCAAGAGAAATCTTGATGAGTAGATGGGAAACAGAAAATTCACCCTGGGGATCACTCCAGTGGCTCTTCTTGACAGAGGCACTGGGAACTAAGGTCAGGTGGCATGATGTCAGCATAATCCTATATTCAATTAATGTCTCAGCCTGGGAGATATTAGTCTTATAGGTTAAAACCAGAAAAGATTGTTTTCTTATTATTCTTCTGATGAGGTATCAACAAAACCATTTCATATTTTCTGAAAGTTGTTGGAAGTGAAACACAAGTGTGTGTGTGTGTGTGTGTGTGTGTGTGTGTGTGTGTGTGTGTGTGTGTGTGTGTGTGTGTGTGTGTGTGCGTATGTGTGTGTATATATATATATATATATATATATATATATATATATATATATATATATATATATATATACTTTACCCTAGTGGCTTTGGTTTTCAATTCTGTCCTTGTACATAGCCTGCACTAATTCCAGCAATGTTTTTCTGACTTTGAACCACCACAGGACTGGTTGGGAGGGTGGCCTGATGGTTAAGGTGTTTGCCTGACAAACGCAAGGTGCAGGGTTTGAGTCTCACAAGGGATAATTGGCTAAGCTTAAAATGGCTCACAAGGGCAGTTAGCTTAGTACTAACCTATGAACCTATAAATCAGCTTTCTTGAAACCTTGCCATGCGCTTTCTCCAAATCTAGGAATGGCCAGTGGGACTATTTCCTCATCTCTTTCTTCTTCTCAGCTATCTCTGTCAGTGAAGAAGTTGGATTGGTTGTGCTTATTCCTTATTTGAATTCAAACGGCTTACCTCCCAACTTACTTTCTAGTACTCTGCATATTCATTCATCAGTCATCGTCTCCAGAACTTCCGTGTAGTGTGTCAGAAGTCTGTTACTTTTATACTGCCTGCAGTTGTGAATGCCCCCTGTTCTTGCACTAGTATGCTTATTCTCTAGTCCTCTGGGGTATTCTTTTCTCTATACATTACTACGAGTACCCTCAGGAGCCATTTTACCCCTTTCTCACACAACAACTTGATCACATCTGCTGTGACCTGCTGCTTTCCCTCGACTTCATTTTCCTTAGTGCTGTTCTTATTTCTTACAGGGTGGGCTCCTCCTCTTCTTTCATCATAGGTTGTGTCTGGGGTAGTACAGCTTCTGTAGGATTTTCTTCTTTCAAAAGCTGCTGGAAATACTCCTTTTATCTGCCTTTGATGTCTTGTGGACTGGTGAGCTTGTGGTTGCAGGCATGGGTTGCAACCTGATAGTTTCTTTGTGCCACCTACTGAGTCACTCTGATGACTTGTTCTTTGCTATTGTAAGTCCTCTCTTCACCTCTTTGTTAGCCTACCAGCCTGGTGTGTCTTTTCTTTTCATTCTCCTAGTTTTTCCTGCACTACTGCTTTCTTCTGATGACTACCTGAAATTCTGCATTCCACCACCAGTTTTCCTTGTGTACCTTGATTGCATACCTGAATGGGCCACCTAGTTATTCTATAGTCCTCATATTGTTGCTTTGCCATGCTGCTAGAACCTTGAATAATTTCTTGAATTTTTGTACTTTTTCTCCATTCAACTTCCTGGTCTTCAGCCTAGCCTTTGTTGACTTTAGAAATATAAGATAGAAACCTCATCTAACGGAAACAATGAAATAAGGAGAAAGTAATATCGGGATTAAGGCTTTGCAGAGGCACAGCACCCTAGGGAAAAGAAATAAATTGAGAAGATGGTATTTTGTCACTCTAAAACAGAAGGTGAGCCAAGAAAGAAAAACAAATGACAGGTTAGTGTATATTCAAAGTGAAAAAAAAAACTTGACCCCTTAAGGATACCCAAGGAAATACTCGCCAACTAGGAGACTCCATTTATGTACTGAATGATGCTCTAATTGCACCAATACTTTGAAGGTTAAGGAATTAAAAACCTCAGTGTACCATTCTCTGATTAATGCATTATGGTGTTATTTTAAGCAACTTCATCAAAGCCCTAATGATATTACTGTTAATCAAAATCAGGCACACTAAACAGAGAGAGAGTTCTGTGCATCACATTCATGAAGGAAAGGAACAAGAAAAAATGAACACAGAAGTGATAGCAACTGATACTAAACAATTCTGGTATGAATTCCCTTTTCTAGAATAGTTAGACCATGAGACTCCAGTGTCTGTGTTGGTAGGAGAGGAAGCAGTACTGTCTACTCCAGAACAAGATAGCCTGGAGGAAACTCTAGAGTTGGATGACCTTGAGTAAGCATCTTAAATATTAAAAAGGCACAGTGGGGCATCAAATAAAAACATAGCTAGAGTTGTAGGGGAAGAAACTAAACAAGATGATCTTACATTTTGTCTAGACTTTGAGTTATAAAATTATTTGTTGCACAGACAGGATAATAATATACAGGAAGTAGTATGTCCACCATTGGTACCTACGCCTTTTAGAAATCTACTGATAAGAAAATCATATAGTCTTCAATTATGGGGCACTTTTGAATGGATAACATAACTGTAGGTATACTAGCATGATTTCCTTGGCCAGGAATAATGAAGGAAGTTAAGTATTTCTGCGCTGAAGGCCATAAATGCTAGAAGCCTCAGGCTTTAAAAATCTTCTGACTTTAATGCATCTCATGAAAGTGCCATTTCAATACATTTCTATAGACATTTTGGATTCATTGGTAAACTCCAGTAATTTTGGACTATGTGACTAAGTACCCTGAAGTTATCCCACTCTGAAAAGCTGCAGCTAGAGAATTAGTCTGAGCATTTTCCAGAACTAAGAAATGCTTACTGACAAGAAGACTCCATTTGGATACTGAATAATGCACCAACTGTGCCAATATATTAAGGTCAAAGAATAAAAACCTTAGTGTACCATCTCCAGATGGATAGATTAGTGGGGGCATTTTAACCAAACATTAAAGTCCACAATGATATTTATCAAAATATAAAGCAAAAACTGTGATCATAAAATATCATGCCTCCTATATGTCATTAGAGAAGTGCCACGTGCCTTGACAGGGTTCAGTTCTTTTCAGTTATTATATCATGTCTCCCTCGTGGACTGATAAATATTGAGAGAGAAACTTGGGCAGTAGAGAAAGCAGCATCTGAAAGTGATGTAAAACATTATACCAACGTTCATGCTACACTGAAAGTGGTGATGCCCATAGTCTTGGAGAATGTATGGAAGGAGCCCAACCTTCTGAATAAGAGCTGTGTAATACAAATGTAACCACCAGGGTATTTGGAAAAAGGTGCTGCTGCTTTTTTTTTTAGCAGAAAATGAATTTTGACATGGCTGGCAGAGTCTATTTGAAGTAACAGAGAAACTAAATTAGGTAAACTACAGAGTTGGTCAGACAGTCAGGAAAGGACTAGAAGACATACGCCACAGCAATGTTCTGAAGCCATGGCGGAAGTATGAGTTCCTGTAGTTAATTTACCAGCTGAAACTAGTAATTCTAATTAAAAAAGAAAACTTTAAGCCCACATTTTAGTTGGATGACACACTGTCTAAGCCACAGAAAGAAGAAATAAACGCATTTTTGTTTGAGAACTATGATGTGTTGTCAGATCTGCCAGGCAGAACAAATGATTTATTACCAAATTCAGACCAGTCCAAGAAAAAAGGCTGATTTAAAGCCTCGAAGGATACCAATGTCAAAAGGAAAGCTGTACAAAAGGTAGTGCACAAGATATTTCAGCTGGGAGTAATAAAAAAGTAATTCAGTATGTTGGGAGTAATAAAAAAGTAATTCAGTATGTTGGGAGTAATAAAAAAGTAATTCAGTATGTTGGGAGTAATAAGAAAGTAATTCAGTATGTTGGGAGTAATAAAAAAGTAATTCAGTATGTTGGGAGTAATAAAAAAGTAATTCAGTATGTTGGGAGTAATAAAAAAGTAATTCAGTATGTTGGGAGTAATAAAAAAGTAATTCAGTATGTTGGGAGTAATAAAAAAGTAATTCAGTATTTTGAACAACCCAATGTTAATAGTCCCTAATCTGAATTGAGCTGTCAGGTTCTGTAGTGATTTTTGGGAAACTGAACAGCATCTGAAAATGAGATAGCTACTGGATGCCTAGAGTAGATGATCACATAGAATGTGCAAAGTTTCTAACTAACAAAATCATCAAGGGGTACTGGTACATCCCTCTAGCAACTGAAGCTAGAGAAAAAAATATTTGTTTTAAGACCTGAAGGATTACTACCTTCCTTTTTGTGTTGCATGGTATTCCAGTAGCCTTTCAGCAACTAATGGACTGAATCCTCAAGCTCCATGGCCAGCTTGCTACTGCCCAGTCTAAAGACTGGGATTCCCATCTGGCCAAAATGCAAGATATGTTACATGCAAACAAGGTTAACTGTTAATGCTTACAAGAACAGTATAGATGTGCTGGAGAATAAAAAACTAGTATTTCTAATAAGAAAGGGGATTAGTAATCCACAAAAAGAAATTGCAAAATTAATAAAAAACTGACCAGAACTAAGGTTTATATGTAAATGTAAGGCAATCAGTCTGCAGACTGTTACAAGCATCCGATACCCAGACAGTGACTGGAGGTTAGAATCATAATCTGTACCTTGCATCTATGAGATGAAGACCTTAATCATTACACAAACCCCACCAAGAAGCAAGTGAAGTTGATTACCTGGGTATTATCAAATGTAAAAATAATATGCCCCCTTCTAGACCTAACGAAGGGGAAGATGCCTCACAAAGTAAAGTGGACAGTGGAAGCTGATGCTGTTTTCAAACAGCTGAAGGAAGCATGATGACTGGAGCCAGTGTTTGTATCTCCTGACTTTAGCATCTATTTACAGCCTATATGGACACGTTAGAGGCAGGATTAGCAACAGTGCTATCGCAGCATTTTGAGTAGGAGGAACATCCAGTGGATTTCCTGAGTTACAAAGTAGGCAAAGCGTGAACTTAGTATTCTGCATTTGAAAAAGAATGTCCAGCTATTAAATGGGCGTCTGCCTCCCAGAAATGTTATTTACAAGGGAGCGAGTTCACATCAGACAAACCATGCCTGCCTTTCATGGTAATGTTAACAACAAGACAGGAACACAAATTTATACAGGCATTTGGGCCACATCTTAAAAATAGGTCAGGCTTTACCCATTGCAGTGCAGAGGTCCTGTCAAGGTTGTATAAGCGAAGCAGTTGGAATGAAGGCAAGGGTTTCAAGCTGGGAGGTGGGGGTGACAGCACAATCTTGCAGATCTCAAACAATAGTGCAAATGACCCATTGTGGTTAATTGTATACCCAGGATTTTTATAGTCAACACAGTGTAGGTGAACACTGCTACGTTAAGCAGCAAATTTCTCTTTACCTCAGCAGAACATGGTTAGTTAAGAGCAGTAAAAGAATGTGCAATATTAGTCAAATAGACTTTTCTTAATTAAGCAATCAATGCTGTATAAAAGAAGGATGAGGAAAGCCCCCGAGAAGTTTCTTTGTCCTTTTTGAACATAAAATTTGATGTCAACAGCAGTGCGAAGGTGACAACATGAAGAATCTGGATTTTTTTCCAGTAAAAGAAGCCTTAAACTACTGAGAGAGAAAGAGTGAGAGTGACACATACCTACATATACATTTACTGAAAGAGACTGTAATCAAAGCAGTATGGAATTATTTTGAAGGTACTCACAGTTAATTTGTTAGGTCTGAGATGTTTATTTAAGAAAAAACTGTATTGTATTAAATAAGCAATGCTGTTTTCTAAGACTGGTGTCTTTGCTACCTTTAATGATCAACAGCATATAAATATATATATATATATATATATATATATATATATGGTCATTTTAATTGTTTTTAATATCCACAGATGATAACTGAATTATAAATGTAGCTATGCTCCACATCCAAGATGCTTCAAAACAAAGTGCTTTAATGGAAGTAAGATTAGAAGTCATTGGACTCAGTACCAATGAACAAAAATGTGTTTAATAAGAAAACAAACCAACAGCAAACTGTGTTTCACTTTCACTTCATCAGGCTTGGATCTTGGATTGTTTTTATGAGAAGGCCAGTCTTTTGTATTTGTTATCAACAACTGACAGAGGTTTTATTCAGGTCTAGACTGTCCAGTTTTATGGACAGTTTACTGATATAACAATCTTTCTATTAGTATAAAAAAAAAACTTTAAAAGTCCTTAGGGTCATGCTTGACTCATCTCTTAATGGATTAGGTTAAGATGTCTTACATTTGGCAATGGCTAACATGTCTGCCATTTTACTTCTAGTATGCTGACCCTCAAGGTCAAACTATTAATTAACTGATATGCTGTAAGTCATATAATTGTGATCTTACCATTCTGCTGTAAGAAAAAAAAAACATCTATGACATTTATGAGCTTTTGTCTTTAAGGTAATACCACCACCAGTACACAATGTCTTTTTTAATCTTATCATAATTCTGATACTTAGTTACATCCATGGAGGCTTTCAGTTGTTTTTGGATAATATGGGCTGAAAGGAATATGGCCAGGTGGCTCAGTCCCATCTTTCCTGGTGGGCAAACCACTCAAAGGAGACAAGATGAACTTCTAATTCCTTCTTCCTGCTCACTTGTTTAGTGGTAGAACTGTTAGTGTAGTCATTAATTTGGCATTTGGCACCATCCTTTCATCTGTGGTAGTGATGGTCTATAGTAGTTGTTCCAAAGCTTCATTCTGGTGACTAGACCCATCTATAGTTACAAATGTTAAAGAAAACACAAACTGAAGCAAATACCACATGTAACGTTATATCCTTTTCTTGTTCTTTTGTTTTGGGGAAATTTATACTCAAAGCAGATAACTCTTTTACAGTGCCATTAAAAGGTACAGTCTTAGGACCCTGGCATACAAATATGCCAAAAACACCCACTGAAATCCTTGCCAATGTAGAACACTAAAGACAGCAGAGATCCCCGTCTTACAAAACATCATTATTTATTATATATATATATAAAAAGCCAGAACTTAAAGAGCTGCAAGTTCATTTCAAACAAACAGTGTAACGTTAACAACATGCTCACAGACAGTATCTTCAAAAGAATTTCACACTACTGGGTTCCTTTTTCTTTAAGTAAGTGACAGCAGCTCCTTCTCTTTCACAGTAGTTCAAGACCAGTTTCTTCCTGGTATGTCTTTACAGTTCACTCTGCTGTCTCACTTCCAATGTTACTACTCTGGACATCAAATCCCTCCTTCTCAAAGGGTACACTCTGCAACAGTTTTCCTCAGCCTTCTCTTTTTTACAGCTTTTAAATAAATCGACTTAGGCTAATATAACAAATTCTCTGTGCCTTTCCTCTTAAAGAAATACATAAATTAAAAAAGAAAGAAAAAAAACATTCCATTGTAAACTAACAGTGTTCAGTTACATCATATTCACTATAAAAGTTTTATAAATACTGTTTACATCATTAAAATATGCATAATTTCTTAAGGCATTTAATGTAGGGCATGGACATATTTAAATTTGGTATTACTTGCCAGAATATAGAATATTTTCAAGGTGTGTGTGTGTGAACTTCTCTATATTTCTTAACAAATTATGAGGCATGGATTACACCCCAAACACCACAAATCATTTATGTCTTTAAGGAATGTCTGTCCCAATGGAATACATTTGTTCCAGATTTTCAGTGGTGTGATGTGATGTACATGTTTATTTCAAAACTGCAGACTAAAGACAAGAAATGGATGCAACTCACCTCTCCAGTTTGAGATGTATCACTATTCAAGAGTTTTCAGAGAATGGTGCTATAGGTTTTAAATGAAACTGAATACCAGTGCAGTAACACTTAGCTGTACACATACGACACTGTGGATCTTCATAGGTTCATAGGAGGTTAATAATCTAGCAGCGCTGGTGCCTTTACAAGCCTAGCAATGTTAATCTCAAGTATCCTCATTTGTTCTGTTTGGGTAACTCTCAGAATGAATTTTTTAACAGAGTGGGTCTGGGATTAACACTGGCTACCCCTGTCCATGAGGGACATGGGTGCCACCCAGAGGTAAATTTGTGGTCTCCCATCCAATTATCTAGGTTGCGTTTGAATAGGGTCAGTGAGGAATTCTGTGTTCCGTGAACAGGAAGTGTATTCTAGAAAAGCGGCAGTCTCTGGGAGACATATCTGTCTGTCCAGTGTGTTCTGTTAATGTCACAAGCTAGGCTGAGATCCCTAGAGTGAGTGACTCTTGCGCAATTTGATTTGTGGATGTGCAGCATTTGCATTACGGCAAGGTCAGAGATTGCCCTATAGGCCAGGCACAAGTCACTTCTCAGCAGCCTATAAGATACAGAGTAAAATGACAGGGCTTTCCGCCTGTTCACATAGGTCATGGTTTGGAGTCCCTGTATTTTCTTAGTGAGAAACCTCTGACGTCTCTCCAGCTGCTGCAAGTGTCTGATGAGGTTCATGCAAAAGGGTGCATTATATTCTATTAGTATTCTGATGAGGGTCGAGTACAGTGGAGTTATAACATACCTTGACCTTGATGCTATGGCCATGCTTATGAGGTGCGCTATGTAGAAGGCTTTCCGTACCACTGAGGAAACTTGGTGGTCAAAGTTCAGATTACTATCAACCTTTATTCCCAAGTCTCACAACATTGGGTTGGAAATCAGGGGGGTGCTGTCAATATTGTAATTTGTAGAGAATTCTGTTTTACCAAAGGGAATAATAATGCATCTTTTGCATTTAGTTTTAGATCATGGCTTCTTGTAATATTTTGACATTGCTGGGGGATTAAATGACTGCTCCCAGTTTGCAATCATCAGAGAACTTGGTGAGCCAAAATCAGTCTACTTTGGCCTGGACTACTGAGAAATAGATGCCAAACATTAAGGGGCCCAGCACAGACTCCTGTGGTAATCCACTGGTGACAATTCTACTGGTGGAGGTGGACTCACCAATTTTGACAAAATGTGTTCTGTCGGTGAGCCATCTGGCTACCTATCTAGTAATGTAAGGGTTAATCCCTATCTGGGAGAGTTTCTCAACTATGCCAGAGGGGGAATTGTGTTGAAAGCCTTGGAAAGGTCGCGATAGGCTGTCTTACCTTCGGCCATGGCTTTAGTGACATCCTTAAAGAGGTCTACCAAGTGTAATAAGCATGATCTGCCCTTAACAAAGTCAAACTGGGTTGGATCCAGCATTTGGAGGTCACCTATGTCCTTGCTGATAAAGTACATGATAATTCTTTCCAAGGCCTTGCAGATGAGGTTGGTTAGAATTATAGGTCTTTAGTTCCCAGGGTCAGTTGATGGCCCCCCTCTGTGCATGGGGATTACTGTTGCAGTTTTCCATTCTGCAGGAATATAGCCAGTTCTCAAGCTATGATTAAAGAGAATGCCAAGTGGGTCTGCTACGTCTTGTTTTAGATTTTTTAGTAAACAACCTGGGATATTATCAGGTTCCATTGAGGCCATGAATTTTTGGCCTTGGTAAGTGCAGAGATGACCTGTTCACTAGAGATACTAGGCAGAGGGCTGGTGTCAGGTATGCTTTGTGATATGTTACGTGGGGATAGGGGGAGAAATTTGCACTGAATCTGTCAACTAGCAGGTTGTTGATATCTTCCAATGTAGTATGAGCAGTGGTGACTGGTGACTTCAAATCAAAGGGGGGCTACAGGAGACAGCTGAATGGGTGGGGCCAATTAGAAAGCAGGAGAGCTATGCTCAAAACCACAAAAACTGGGACTTTAATTAAATGCATTGCTCTAGGTGCCAAACAATTATTATGAGAGTCCAATCAAGACAAAATAAAGTGAAGAAGAAAAAAAATATTTCAATGCATTGGCTACATGACAGATTACTTAATATCTAGATGGAAACAAAAAGGTTGTGATGCATTAATAAAATAAATTACTTTTTAAATACATTACTGGAATGCCAGTCAAAATCAAGTATAAAAAAGCAAGCAGCACTCAACTCAAACCACTTCTCCTTGCACTGCAGTTCTAATTATAATTTAGATATATACATATATATATATATATATATATATATATATATTTTTTATATATAATTTATATTTTTACAGACTTACTCAACTTTCACAATTCTGCTTGCCAACTAAGAGCCACAAATAAAGCCCTTCTTGAAGTAGCTAAGTGTAGACACAGTACTGGTGAATCCCTGTACTCCTACACAGTTGCTAAAATCTGGAATTCTCTTCCACCAGATATCAGATTGCAAAACAGTCCCATCTTTAAAACCCAATTAAAAGCCCACCTCAAACTCATCTGGCAATGGATCTGTACTGACCATGGCTAGCCCTATTACCACCATTCATATAAATCTTCCTCTGGCACTACTCAAAGGTCAAACACATAGAAAAAAAAACTACCATAACGAATTGCATGTTTAAATGTATGTATATAACTGTATATATTATTACTGCACTTTCATACTCAAATACATTATATTTTCTGTTTTACTACTGTACAATCTATATATAGGTTCATAGGTTAGTAATAGGCTAACTGTCCTTGTGAGCCATTTTAAGCCTAGCCAGTTATCCCCTGTGAAATTCAAACCCTGTACCTTGTGTTTGTAAGGCAAACACCTTAACCATTAAGTACACTTCAGTAACTTGTCATCATATTATGTTATGATGTACTGTTTGCTCTATTAATTTGTACTCATCTCTGACTTTTGTACTTTTATCATATATGTGGAGCTTTTAAACTTTTTATGATTGTCTTGTATGTGGAGCTTTTCTCCCCATGTCTCTGCTGAAAACGGGCACCCAATTGCCCAGTCAGACCAACCTGGTAATCAAATATAAAATAAATAAAATAATAAATAATAAATAATATTCAGCTTTATAAAAATTACCAAGTAACATGCTGAAAGTAGCAATCTCTGTGATACCCCCACTTGTAAAAATGTTTCTTATCCAAAAACGACCTGCTGCCTGACAACAACTATCTACTTGTTTCATGGGGAAAACATGGTCAAAGTAGAAAATGAACAGCAAACAAGAAACAAGCTCAAGATAAGTTGCTTAAAGGATTACAACACAGGTTATGGACCATACATGGACATGATAGATTGGCACTCTGTTTACTTTACGGATAAAGCCTACAAAGATGACTGCAAGTCTTCAACAAATGTAATGAGCTTCTGAAAATACTATAATCCTGTCCTTTATTACAAATACTGTCATATGCATTTTAGTACCTAAGGCTTGTACATTTTCTAGTTATGTAAATATTCTCTGCATGGCAACAACAAAAAGGCTTTCAATGCTGATAATTCTTTAACAGTATGCTTATTAAAGCTTACTTGCATCTTACAATCTCAGACACACTTACTTGATAGTCATTAAAGCATTGCTACTTAAACACAGAGCAACAGGCACTGCAACATGCATTGTCTGAATAATAAGAAGTATAAATCAACAGTATAAAAATATGACAGAAAACCAGAACATTCTGCAAAATCAAGGACAGATGAAAAGCCATTGTAGTACGTGTGTATACCTTGTATCGGGGGGGGGGGCTACACTGCACACTTACACTGCATAACTGCTCCTTGCCTTGCTTGGAAACATCAATAGTCACTTCATGGAGGAGTGGGGTACAACAAGTATGTCACAATTTGAAATGTCTCTGGCTGATGGTGATGGCCCTGACACATTTATCATACCTCTCAACCTCAGAGCAAGAAAACTGGAAAAAGCCATAAATAAAAGTGGGACAAAGGCCCAAAAGTAAGGACAATGTTTAAATAGATAAATAGAAAGATAATAGAATAGTAGATCTTGCTTTAGTATGAATTTTCTGAAGGTTATGAAATGTGAAATGCAAATGTTTGCCATTATTTTCTAACTTCAGTCATTAATGATTTGCAACTAATTTGCTAGAAAACCACAATTTAATGAAAAACGGACCAAAAATGTGATGCAAAAATATAAAATAGCCACACAATAGAGCTGGAAACCTGTCAAAGAAGGGACACTTTTTTTAATATTTGTACTGTTAAGTTGAGCAGCTGACAAAATAAGAGAATCTACATGCATTTCTGAAATAAAAGTAATCTGTAACTCTGATCATTACAATTATTTATTAATTGTAAACCCACCATGTTTCTTCCAAAATGTCCATTTTGCAAAGGAATTATTAGGGGGGAGCAACATTTTGAGCAAAAATTGGAGACAGTTGAGAGGTTTGGATATACTTAATTCTATAAAGCAATTTATTTGCTCGTACCTCTCAACCTCTTAATGCAGGAAATCTGGACAAGGCCAAATATATTGGGGGAACAAACAGTACTAAAAATTTCTCTTGTATAAACTTAGACAGTTGATAGAAAAACAGGTCATGCTTTAGCATGCATTTTTTTGTGAAGGGTATGAAGGCTGAAACTCAATGTCTGTCATTATTTAGTGACTTCATTCTAAAATAATTTGCCATAAAAACACACATTTTATGAGGAATAAACCAAAAAATAAGAAGCAAAAATCTATTCATTCTGTGAAAATCTGGACAGCTGAGAGGTATAGTTCAGCTGGGAGAATTTTGCAGCAGAAATCCTACACGATGGACTTAGCTCCCTAGGTGTGGACAATAAGTACCCCCCCCCCCCAAAAAAAAAATGAATATCAAAAGAAATGATTGATTCAATCTGGCTTCATCACTTTCAGTAGCATTCAAACTCAATCAGTGAAAATATTCAGTAACAAAAAAAGTTTGTGCTTGTAGACAGTTGATTTACCTGGTTTCTAATTGAACACTTCCAACCAAGAACTGTGAGGGGGCGTACCTGTGCTGATCAGATAATCAATAAACACCTTCCTGATTGTATTAAGTTCATAGTCATATTAATTAGTACTAAAGCTAACTTGCCCTTTTTGATTTTTTTTTAAGCAGCTATCCCTTGTGAGACTCAAACCCTGCACCTTGTGTTTGCAAGGCAAACACCTTAACCATTAGGCCACCCTCCCAACCCTTAGGCCACCCTCCCATTATATTCCTTGTATAATACAGTACACTTGCTGGAGGGAATTTTAAATTTATTGTTTTGAACATTTTTCCAGTAAACAATGAAACTATATGCATGCATCAATAATGACAAAACTGACCAATTCAGAACATTTCCATCATAAAAGTCTACTCCAACTTCTACAATTCACCAGTATCAGTAAATATGCACAATCTCTAAAGAAGTACAACTTATCTAAATAATTCCACATTAAAGAGATCTATAACTAATAAAGAGGTTGCTGCTAGCAAGCGACTTTGTATTTCATTGTTTCATCTACAAATAAAGTACATGTTGCCCTTGAGGAATAAATTGCCTATGTTACATTAACAAAATGATAAGCTAGTAATATTGTAATAGGGAATGGATGGCAAACTGATAACAGGTTCATAGTTACTAGATATCTCCACCAAACAGGACATTCTCAGGACAGCAGCATCCACCCCCTTTAAAAGTACAACACAGTACAGTATCAGCAATGCATCTACATACTGTGGTAGTAGAGCCCACAGCCTTCTGAATCAAAAGTAAGTATTCAAGCTGTTATGCTATTAACAGTGCAAGCAGAATCAGCATAAGCAGCACTAAACTTCTCTTCCCCTGAAGTTCTCAGCTCCTTGTAAAATCCACTCGACACTCAACTGTATCTCTCAACTTTGTAACACAAGAAATCTGGAAAAAGCCAAAATTTATTGGGGGGGGGTCAAAAGCCCAAAAACCAGGGGCAGATTTAAACACTGCTTGTATAATCTTGGAAAGTTGCTAGAATAAAATGGGTTACCGCCATGCATTTCCCTGCCAAGTCTTGAACTCAGGACCTTGTGCACTACAGTCAGAGCAACATACCACTATGACAAATCTGCTGCTTCATGAAAGTCAGGAAGACTAAAACTTAAATGGCTATCATTTAGTGAAGTCAGCTCTCAACCTCTTAGCAAAAAACACCTGGACAAAGCCAATAATAGGGGAATAGAGCCCCCAAACATATTCAGTGAATTCATTTCTCACCATAGCTCTCAACCTCTTAGCACAAAAAACTGGACAAAGCCAATAATGGGGGAATACAGCCCCAAAAATAGGGACAAATTTCAAATATTGATGTTATAAACTTAAAAAAAATGCTAGAATAAAAGGTTTTGTGTTACCATGTATTTTCTGGAGAATATGAAGTCTGAAATTCAAATGCCTCTCATTATTTAGTGAATTCAATCCTTCACCAATTACAAAAATCCAGAAAAACACAGATTTTATGAGGAACAGAACAGAACAAAAATATGAGGCAAAAATCTGGACAGTTTTCACTAGTGGTGGTGGGTAGGGAATTCAGGCTCTTGCCTGAGTAACTCTAGCCACCAGGTATATGTAACTGGGGCATTTTACACACTTACACACACACACACAGTACCTGTATATTCCCTTGCAGCTTTGTTCCTGGAGACACAGTACCTATATATTCCCTTGCAGCTTTGGTCCTGGAGACATTTCTTCACTTGTAATAAATACAAATTCCCTTCCCCTGCAGCGAGAGCCAGTCAGTAGCTATCCACGTTTACGTGACTGCAGACATTGCAGTCCGATCTCTCTAGTCTATGTGGTTACACACTGCATAGACTTCTGGGCATCTCTACACTGATGCCTTCTCTTCATAATCCAGACTGGTTTAACAGCAGTCTGGATTTATAGAAACCTGGAACTCACTGAGCATGCATGTGCAGTTCGAGTTCTGGGTCTTTGCAGCGAATTATTTTATTTTTTTAATTATTTTTCTTTCATTTTACAGCTGGGGGCTGCAGTCCTGCAGTCCAATAGCATGAGCCACCCCTGACTATGAGTGATCAGATCTACAACCAGTTCGGCACATAGCTGGACATTCGCTTTTAGACTTTGGACATAGTTAAAGAATGCCTTGTGGTTATCCTTGGCTAGGGATGCAATTTTAGTTTCATAATTTGTTTTAGAAGACTTTACAAGATTTCTGATTTTCTTGTTTAGTCTTAGGAGGGAACTTTTCCTCTACAGTGTGGTATCCCTCTTGCTTTTGAACAACAGTTTCTTCCTCTTGTTATATAATCTGTTTATACTTGAAGTCAACTGTGGTGGCTTATTTTTTACAGGAAGACCTGGTTTTGATCCAGTCAGGTACAGCAGAGTTTATGCAGTCGCTTTAGTGTTTGTACAGGACATTTGCATACACTTCTGCATAGTGATGATTGATATCCATGATTACGGCTGGTATGAAGCTTTTTATACCACCCTTTAGTAGTCTGCCGTTAGTATTGGTGACGTTTTTTATAATTTGTGTTCCTGTGAGGGTGTCAGTTCCAGGGAGGGCATCATGCATGGGGAAGTACAGTGACTCCCCATGTTGGTGAGTACTATTTCTAGAACATTAGATCCCCTAGTAGGGGTGCAGACTATTTGTTCCAGAGCATTTGTGTTAAAGTCCAGAAACCTCTGGGTGAGTGTGTTTTTGGTCATGTATGTCCCCCAGTCTATGGAAGGATAGTTGAATGGCTATGGTGTTGGGTTGTACGGCGAGGGATTCCAGTAAAGTGAAGTAGGCGGTGTGCTTATCCTGGTTCATGGTTGGGGGTCTATAGCTAGCAATGATGTGGTACGGTACTTTCCCAATAGTTAATTGGACAAGGAGTAGTTCAATAGAGTTATTCTGTATGACCAGTCTTGAAGTGTATTTGGTTTTTGGTTGCACAGCTGGGGTGCTCTGAGTGACCTTGAACCATGTCTAAGTAACTGCACAGGTATCAGCATATTCCAAGGTGAGGAGTGCTTCCAGGGAGTACAGTTTCATGTTTAAACTCCTAGCATTAAGCAGCATGACCCTGAGTTTGTCTTGATTAGATTTTGTTATATTAGAAAATTTAATAATAATAAATGCAAAAAACTATAAATAACCATATAAAGAAAAAATTAAAAGAAAAACAGCATAAACCACCAGTACTTTATAAAATAAACAAAAGTGACTGGTAAGCGCTTTCATTAACCATGAACTTCTTCAGAGTTCAGACCTAGCCACAATACCATATTAACCATTATTAAATAACAAATCAAAAAATCACAAGATCAGCCATTTCAGTGCCTTAACCCTTTCCTTTTCAGCACTATTTTAAAATTCTCTCTATCATTTATACCTGGGAAAACACATGCATTCAACCTGACTTGCCAGCAATATTCCTTCCAGTCAAGATCCTCTTCAGTGTCTCACCTCTATTCATAATTTTTAACCTGATCTATTACAGTAAATCAAAATTTATTGTTATCATCATATAAATGACAAGAAAGAATATGCCTCGCCAAAGCATTAGTATTATCCTGCCTATCAACAGCTCCCAAATGCTCATAAATCCTATAATAAAAACATCTAGTGGTCCTTCTTATATAAAATGCTGGACAAGCCCTGCACAGTGCTACATAAACAACATATTTAGACTTTCAGTTAAAATTTCCTGTTATATTAAACTCCAAGTTCCTTGCTGGAACCATAATTTTAAAACCCTCTAAAACATGCATACAATAGTTGCAACTACCACATCTAAACATTCCCTTTAAAGTACACTCATCTAAAATACCTTTTCTATCCTTATAAAAATGCTCCTTAAGATTTTTTCCCCTTTATTATCATTAGTATTTTATGTAATCATTTAAGGAGCTGCAATTGTGATTGAGGCTGCTTAAATGAGAGTCTGTGCTTGTTGTAATCAGGCTCGATCTGCAGTGTTTAACAACTACTGCTCAGTCCTTTACATGCAAATCTGCTTGCAGCTTTGCAAGTAAAAGGCCAATCAGCAGCTTTTAAACAGTGCTGAGCACACCCCTGTCAGAGACTGTGTGTTAGAATTAGCACCTATGAAACATGTAGAAAAGAGCCGTTATACAGATAGATTACAGCACTTTGCTTTTTACCTATGTAGAACGGCTGAATATTTTTTCTTCCCTCATCTCTGGAGGATTTATATTTTCCTTTGGAAATGTACAGTAGATGTGTGACGTGGGCATCAGATGGAGGCTTTAACATGGGCAACAACTGATCTAGCTGCTATAATGCGTATGTATGTTTTGGGGGTCTCTGAGAGGAAATATTCTTTACTTCTTTGTTAGGATTTATATACTTAAAATTGCTTGAGGTACTGTGAGAGCAATTTCAGTTTTCAAGTACTTACTGACTAGAAATAAAACATACCTTCATTTAAGATACACCACCATCTTTATCCAGGATATTTATCAAAAGTGCTAACAGTGAATATTCACTATGTATAGATATGAAGGTAATACAAAATAAATATTTAATACTGAGACTGAATTGTATATGACAGACTTTTTTTCCTTTTTTTAATCATTTTCATCTTAAATACCTCTGAGGCACTACACTATTTTCTTGCTATTGCATATTGCAATACAAATAATGTACTTTTTAAATGTTTTGAATGAATCATAGAAATATGCTTCATAAACCTGAGTAACCATATTATACCTTGTAAATACCTCAGCCTATCTAGCTATTGTTTTAAAATGTTTTCATTTACTCAATGTATCTATTTTACTGTCCTGTGCAATCAAATATGTGATATCCCTGCATCTATTTATGTACCTTGCTGTCTACCTTGTGGCATGAACTTTGGCTAAAACCATCATACCCATTCAACAAGTAAGTGAACAAATAAACAAACAAAATAAAGTAAATCTGGTAAAATACATGAGCATGAAATGTTGACGGCACTTTATTTTTCATGTCACCATTGCAAATGACAGAGTCCATAGTGAGTGAATATACTAAAAGAATGCTGTCTACTGTAACAAACAATACATTCCTTGCAGCTATGGTATTCATGGCATGTATGACAAATGTTGCCACTTCTTATTCTGACAACCTTTTAGGTTAATAACAGCAGCATCTAAAAGTGTCACTGATTCAATCCTTCTGTGCTGGATTAGATTTAACTGTCTCAGATTCTTGAGTGAAGAGTTTAAGATAGGTATGTTGGTGACTTTGAGTTTGAGATATTATGTCTGATCTATGTGCTTTTATTGCATAATTTGGTAACCACTTCAAATGGCAGGATTCGCTAGATCGACTTCCAAAATGTATAGACTGAATGGTTGAAAGAATGGACTTACATATATTAAGTCTGAGATACCATTTCACAAAATATTCCCCTTTTCAAAGTTATGGTGAACTCAGCTTTGGTGTGTGGGTCTTGCCCTCCCCATGGGAGGTAGGGGGCTTACCCCGTACAAAAAAGAAGTTTAAGGAGGAGGAGTGATTTTCGAGATTTGCTCTTCTCTTGTGTTTTTTTTTTGGCTTGTCAACACTTGGCATTTCATGTGCCAACATTTTAATAGGAAGCTCATTATTTCAGACTCTGTGACTCAGAAACAGTAAAACATCATCTTTTTAGTTCAGAGGAGTTCTACCTTTTTGGTTTTGTGACCACTTACCACACATAGGAAGGTTTATCATGTCCAGAGTACATCTGCATAATCAAAGCAGTTTGTTCTTGGACAGACTGAGGGTCAGAGAAAATGCTTTCCTAGGCTGGATTGTGATCTTCAGGCCACATGCATATAGGTTCATTGCTATATACTTGGTTAAAGAATACCAGGGCCTTTGTAAGCCTAGCAGTACAATCCAGTCCAGTTGTGTCCCTTTGTAACATGTACATCTAAATTGCAGGCATATGTTAATAAGGAGGTTTCCAAAAAGTCGTGTGGTGGGGGGTATGTCAGAGAATGTATACAGTTGGCCTCTGTCTACACAAGACATGGGGGCCAGCCCAGGGGCGAATTTATGTTTTAGGAAACAGAATCAAGTTGAGCAGGTGACAGCTTTTGAATTAATGATTTCCCTTCCTATGTTAGTTACTGAATGTTCATTGTTGGCTTCTGTCTATGAGAGACATCGGGGCTAGCTCCAGGATGAAGTTATGATTTTTCATCCAGTGATCAAGGTTACATTTAAATAGGGTTAAGGATGGACTCTGCCTGACATGGAACATATTGCAGAGAAGAGGGCTCCTTTGATACACATATCTGTCTCACCAGCATGTTCTGTTTATGTCACAAGCAAAGCTTAAATCCTTGGATCTAGTGTTTCTGGTGCTATTTATTTTTCAGATGTGCAAAAGGTCCATCATGGCTGGATCAAAGGAAGCCTTACATGCTAAGCACAGATCGCCTCCAACCAACCTGTAGGAGACAGAGTATAAAGACAGGGCTCTAAGGTTATCTATATAGGACAAATGTGCTATTATCCCAGATTCTGTTGGTGAGGAACCTCTGTGGGCATTCCACCTGTTGCATATGTCTAGTCAGGTACATGCTGAAACAGACACTGTACTCAGTGATGGGGCTGATAAGCCTGAGTAGAGTAGTACTACAGCTTGGACCTGAATGCCATACCATTTTTATAAGTTGGGGAAAACAGAATGATTGTCTTACCACCTGGGTTATGTGTTGATCAAGGCCAGACTACTGTCTACATATGTTCCCAGATCTCTAACTACTGGGGTCAACTCTTAAGGGTATTGTATAAATGGAGTAATTTGCCAGGGTTGACATTTTCCCAAAAGAAACTATAATACACTTCTTTGCACTGAGTTTTAATCAGTGTCTTTCAACAAATAAACACAGTTTATTTTTTGAACACCTACGAGTAGATCTATCATCATATATTTTAAATGAAAAAGACACACCAACTAACTGTCAGAAGTTCAAACATTTTGTTTGTAAAACTTTTATGTCACTGTGGAAACCAAATTTGAGCCACATCAGAAAGATATTTAGTATGGTGGTAATGCTGAAGTTGAAAAAAAAAGGCGTTAGTAGATATTTGCTTCTGTTGATGATGTGATGAAAAGTGATATTTCAGATGAAGGAAATCTTCACCTTTGATGCATTTACCCTCATACAATTCTCCTCAATCAAGAGACTGTCATACAATTTTTCTTTCTTATTTCTACTGAAAGTTTTTATTTCATATATTTGGGGTTTGTTACTTTTCATAGATCACAAATCTTTACTCTTCCAGAAAGGAATTTGTCTCACCCTAAATGATACAAGTCAACCAAAATAATTAGAAATTCACCAGTCAGACCAAAATAATTAGAAATTCACTTTGTTTAATTTGAAAGTGATCTAAATACACACACAACACACACACACACCACACACACACTACACACACACACCACACACACACACACACACACACACACACACACACACACACACACACACACACACACACACACACACACACACATAAACATCTTATGTTTCTTAAAAAGTGTTATAGGGTGTATTGCATTTATAAAAAAATCTTGAAGTAATATATTCTAGTGTTCACATAAAAAATCTTTGCTCCTACTTCATTTCCTTTGGATAGTAAAACTTTCTTGTTCTCATTGTTCACTTTAGTTATTAACATTTTTGTTAAAAGGGGTTATTTCACTATTAGAGGAGTTATTGGATTTATTTGACCGTAAGAAGGAGAACTTATGGTAATTTATAAAAAGCAGAGTTAAACTCCCAGCTAGCAGATTCAAGTTACCAGTAGACTTTACTAAGGGCCTGAATCGTTTTCAGTATGGGCACGCTTTCTGTCATGTATTTTTTGGTCTTTTGAATAAGAAAGGAAACAGAAAAGAATGATGGAGAATATAACAAAATAGAAAACCAGACCTAACCCTGATGATTTTTATGAGAATAAGGATTTGCAATCTAGTATCTAGTAACTTATATGAAGTTTAACAATAAAATAATTATGATACATACAAAGAACTGGTGCTATAAAAAATCACCTCCAATAAAATCAATCATACAGTAACAAAAATGAAGGAGGCAGCGCAGCGAATGTTGGTAGAGTCAAAAAAACAATCCAAAAAACACAAACACAGTGGCAACACACAGCCAAAAAAGCTGCTTCATCAAGAAAAACAAACTCACCATTACAATGTTTTTTAAAAGAGAGAACAGTCAATCAGCAAGTAAAAGCAATTGAAGAGCTATTGAAAACCCTCCCTTATTCTATAAAAATATATAAAATAGAACAGAAAAAAAAATATATACAAAATATATAAAAAATCCATACAAAAAATACATAAATACAGTTAAAATAAAAATAAAAATAAATACATTTAAAAAAAATAAATAAAAAACCATACATACTTAGAGCCTATCTAGCTAAGGGCCTATTCACCAATACTGGTTTAATAAAGATTTTATCATACACTTCTTCCCATGTTTGCCTTCACATCCCTAATGAAGTTCAGTTCTTTACTTTCTACCTTGATACCTTGTGCCCCCATTACCCCCCCATTACCCACTCTAACTGTTTCAACAACCATAAACCTGAACTGTGTTGTAAAAAACTACTCGAACTAATATGAAGAGAAAGGGTTTAAACTTTCTCTTTATGTCAATGTCATCAATGTGTATGCTCTCATCCCAATGAACTTCTGTATAAGCATCCTAATATAGCAATAATAGCAAAGTGTACAGAGGAACTTAAGGAACTTAATTCATTGTTGCTTTTTTTGGAACAGCCTTCTTGTTATTATTTTTTGTTTTTTACTCTAAATATAGGCATGTACTAGGCTACCATAAAAGCCTAGCTAAAGTGTATGTGGCTTCTGTATACCCCTTTCTACCACCCCATAGTGTGATAATTAGCTTTAACTACATTTATTTTACTGTGCCTCTGTCTAGTAAGATGACCCTGGATGAACCCAAGAACCTATATCCACCCACAAGATTTCTCTTGAAGAGAGTTCTGGAGAGCTGGTGAGGGGCTCCTGCTCAACATGGAGAGAGAGGGCAGAATATGGACTGGTCCTGGTCCAGAATCCTCCCCCATGTCATGTTAGTATCAGTGCTTAGCTGAGGTTTAGATCTTCTCTCGAGCGCATTGGATTTGGATTTTTTGAGGTGAGCATGCCCATTAATTTTAATGACTAATTGACATGGCGGCCAGCATGACCAGGCACAGAGCACCCTGAGCATGTACTGAATAGAGCTGGAGCTTTTGCTTTTTAGGCTGGCTACATATGACATATATGTTGGAGACTTTTGTAAGGTACTTTGGGGTTTCTGGGGTCTCTCCAGTGCCGGTAGGTACCGGGTGAGGTAGGGGGCAAATGGGGCAATCATAGGCCTGATAAGGGAGGAATATGTGTATCTGATGTTCTGATGTTGCATTACATCAAACTCAATGGCAGTAGTTAAGTTCCATAGTACCACCTACAGAACAGAATGTTGAATGTACCAGTATCAGGTTGTGGATAACATACAGTTTTCTTTAACTTTTTCTCTTTCTCTTCTACTTATAGAGCTACACATCCTACTATTGATACTACTCTCTCTCTATCTCATTAGATCTGAGTATATGTATAGTTAGTAGATATCCTGTGTACAACCTAATATTACTGGCAGAAGTAATTGGTATTCTCAATTTTGTATTGGTTGGTCAAATTACGCAAAAAACTGAGTTGGTAGAAAAAAAGTAGGGTTTAATTATGAGTTCTAGATTCAAGAGCTCGAGCTGTAGAACTAACTTTATGTCCAGGATGCATACTTCATCTATGGACAAACATCTTCCTGAAAATGCTGTTCTCAAACAAAAAATATTATCAGCAAACAGGTTTCTAAGAAACAAATATGGTCACATTCTTAACTAGAATTGGTTTCAAATGTTTAATTAAACAAATCATGTTTATAGATTGTTTAATTTGTTCCTCCATGAATGGAATATAAATCAATAATAACCAAACAGCCACCTTTATCAGCTGGTCTAAAGCTCAAAGTCGGATCAAAACATCTACTGCATCAACTGCAGGAGGTATAAAATAATTAACTTTCCTGAAAACATTAACACTATTATTTGTGCTGCATGAATCATTAAAAAGTTCAATAATATTTTCAGTTAGAGTAATTTTGCTTGCTGGTATGAAGCTCATACCTTTATTAAGAATGTCCATTTCAGTAGACATTAATCTACGACTGGATAAGTTCCATACTAATGTTCTTCTTCCATCAATGCCTTAATGAAGATGAAACTCAGGTAAACAATGGTCACATTAGTGGCAACATCATCCGTAGAAGCAGGATGGGTACATGAGCCTGAGGGCACCTCCCTCAAGTTGTGTTCCATATGAAGATTCTTGGTAGTTAAGGTAGAACTGGAATTGAGAACAGAAATCTCAGGAAAAAGTTCATTTTGACCAGATGCATGAACAGGTTCAATAGATGGCTGTTTAGAATGGTTAATATTCACATTCATGTTAGTGTTAACAGGTCTCTCCTTCCTAGGCCAAGCAAAGACTCTTCCATTGGAAAAATCTGCAATATCACGTTGTATTTAAGATCTATAACGTTTAAAAACTGTATCAAGAGTTTCATATAGCTATAACTCATGTTCAAGTTAATTTGTTGCCACTGAGTTAAAAGTTCATCATGCCTCAAAGTGAAACCTCTGTGCTTTTAGTCTAATTAATCTTCTTACATCATTTTCTAATTTATGCATATCCCTTCTCAAGGCATTAGGATCATACTCACAATTGCTCAAACTAGGAGTTACGTTATCTTCTGGTGAAATGTCCAATAAGTGATTCTTAGAACTCCCAATCAGAAAAGAAAAATTATTTCGGCCAGTGATAGTCTCGCTATTCAGCTCAGGCAAAGTTGAAGAGTCCTGTATTTGGCAACAGCCTTCTGCCATGTCCTTACACCAAACCCATTTTTATAGAACATTTGAAAACAATTCTAGTTAAGAACGTGACCATATTGAAGGATACTGAACAGTTTCTTAGAGACCTGTTTGCTCATGTACAAGCTAAGCCACCAAGCATTAACTGCACTATGGTAACGCTAGATGTTAAGTCTTTATTTACATGCATACCCAATGAAAAAGGGATAGAGATACTAGTTGAGTATCTTAAGCAGGATGGCACATATGACATTCACTAGATAGATCTTCTTTGTATGCTTATGGAACTTGTTCTTGATAACAATATTTTTTGGTTTGAGAACAGCATTTCCAAGCAATGATGGGAGGAAGCATATATTACACCACAACTTAGGACAGGTCAAGTTGTTTTCTACAGGAGATTTGTTGATTATCTTTTCACTGATTTTCTAAGCTTGACAGCTAATAGTTCCACTGTTACTATGGATTTTCTTGATGTTAAGATTACTAGAGATCAATTGTGCTTTTACTTCTGAAATATACAGAAAAAGCTGTCACAGGAACATGTCTGTCCATAGACGAAGTATGCATCCTGGACATATTTTCAAGAATGTTGTAATAGCACAGATGTTAAGAACATCCAGATTAACAACAGATGATTCCACCTTCACTTGTGAGTTGAAACACATGGAACAGAGATTTTTTGAAAGGGGTTATAATAAGAAAGAAGTTAGTTCTATTACAGCTCGAGCTCTTGAATCTAGAACTCATGAGGGTAAACCCTACTTTTCTACACCAACTCAGTTTTGCAAGTGTAATTTGATTAATAAAAATTTGAGAATACCAGTTACTTTGAATTTGAACATGCAGATACACATAAAAGATGTTTTTTAGAGTAAAAGCAAATTGTAATACAATGAATTTAGTTTATTTAGCCTATTGTACACTTTTCTTTGTATATTATATTGGGATGGACATGGACATAGGTTATGACAGGATGAGAGAACATCTTATGACATCTCAGGAAAGTTGAAACTAATGCCCTTTCTAAGCATATTAAAGAACTGAACTGGATCATTAGGATGAAGGCAAACATGGGGAAGGGTCTTAATGATAAACTCTTTATTAAACCAGTATTGGTGAATAGGCCCTTAGCTAGATAGGCTCTAATTATGTATAGTTTTGATATCAATTTATTTTAATAAATGTATTCATTGTTTGTTATTTTAGTTTAACTGTATTAGTATACTTGTACAATGGATTTTGAACTGTATTATATATTTGGTATATATTTTTTATTCTGTTCTTTTTTATACTAAGTATTTATAGAATCAAGGGCTTTCAATAGCTCTTCAATTGCTTTTACTTGCTGATTGGCTGTTCAGTCTTTTAAAAACACTGCAATTTGGAGGTTTGTTTGTCTGATGAAGCAGCTTTGGCTGCGAAAGCGCTCACTGTTTGTGTTTTTGGATAAAATTTTCAAACTCTACTGCTGTGTTCCACTGCCTCCATCGTTTCTGTTACTGTAACAATAATTATGATTCAGTTGTGGCGGTACTGGATGGTGATTTTTAGGGAAACATTTAACATGCAGGTCAAGAAGATTGGAAGAGAAATGACTGAAGGAGCAAGGAAGGAATGTCAGCTAATCTCTGGCCAACAAACCAAGAAAGATTCATCAAAGAGTCAATTATGTGAACCGGCAGCCCTGTTAGTGGAATCAAGTTGAGATATTAAAGTTGTTGACTTTCATGGTTTGGCATTTTTTATTTATATTTTACCTACTACACTTACTCATGTCAAACTAAGCAATGACATATACCCAAAACCTTAACCTAGTAATATTCAATAAAATACCCAGACATACCCTACATTAAAACCACACTTCCTAACAAACATTACCTCTAAAGGAACACACCTGTTCTTACAAAATATGAATCTTAGAAGTATGTCAAACAATACTCATGAATTCCATGCCTGTCTCACACAATACTCCCTTGATGCAGTCATCATAACTGAAACATGACTAAAACCAGAAGTAAAAGACAACAAAATCATATTTCCCAGGCTGTAATACACCTAGGCTTGACAGAATAAATGAATGTGGAGGTGGAATAGCTATCATATACATAGGAATAATACTGAAGTAGACTTTCTCAACAATGACATCTCAAAGTTAACAACACAGAAATCATTCTCACAAAACTCAATATAAATTAAAAAAATGATCACATAACTAGAATCTACATTTTGCTAAGCAATAACATTACTACATCTACACTGGATGACTTCAACACAGATTGGTTTACATGCAACTCAGAAACATCCTTAAACTTACAAAACATACATGGTTTCGCACAATTAATCCAATTATATCCATAATAGATAGAAAGAGACAGACAATCTATACTAGTTTGGATATTAACCAGTAAAACCTCGAATACAGTGATGATCTTCCAATCTACTTGTTGAGACAATGCCTCCATCCAAACAGAACAGAAGCATATAATCAAGTATGTTAACCTGAAAACATTTAATAAACATTCATCTCCTCCCTCCATCTCAACAACTGGAATATTGTAATGACACTACCCCTAGATGATGCTGTAACCACTTTAATAATACCTTCCTAAACATCCTAAATGAAATGGCACCAATTAGAGCTAGAAGGATGAGATCTACACCAGCTCCCTGATTAACAAAAGATGCATTGTAGCTACGGAAACAAAGAGATAAAGCTTAGAAATGAAGGTATACTAACAAAACCCAAGAAAAGTTAAAATACTTTAGACAGCTTAAAAATCTCTCTCAAAAAAACATAAAAAAGATAAACAGCCTTATTACATTAATGTCCAGATAAAACAGTAAAACAATTCTAGTTCCATAAACAAAAAACTCTTAAACCTGGACAATTCTCCACTCCAACCCTAAAACACACGAATGACAAAGACAGTACAGCAAAGCAATTCAGCTCCTGTTTTACTAACTGTATTTTATCTCTAAGTAAAGATGCTGCACAAATACCCCTTTGCACCCCAGATCCAGCAGATAACAATAACTCTTTTTCTTCTCAAACTGTTTAAACTTCCATTATAAGCAAACTGCCGAGAAAATGTAAACCAACTACATAAACAGCTGATAAATCACCTGCCAAATACCTTAAACTATCACCAGATGCTCTTTCCTATGTTTTTCTAGACTTATAAACTTTTATGTCTACGTATAAAATATATACATAAAATCATATTCTAGCCATATGCAAAATGTCATGCATCATTCCCCTGCACAAAGGTGGAAAATGAAATCTCAAACTACAGATCTCTAGCAATTTTGTCCTCCAGTCCTTATCTTACTCCACTAACAACCTTTTAATAAATGCACAACATGGCTTTCACTCCATAGTATCACAACTGCCCTCTTATCATAAAGGAAGACAAGTTAGCGTCTTCCCTCTTTATAGATTTGTGAAAATCTTTTTTTCACCATCTCTCATAACAAACTCCCCTCTAAACTATTCACCCTTGGAATTAGTCATCACTCATCTCTATCATGGTTTCTCAGCTACTTAACGGGTTGGCAACAAGCAGTTAAGGGGTAGCAGGACTTTTACTTTATCTTACCAGTTACTGTGGGTGTCCCACAGGGATCTCTCCCAGGACCATTCCTGTTTAACATCTTTAAAAACTAACCAATTGCCAGAAGAAAGTAGTACACCATGCATGACAACTGCACATCTTGTGTAACTGAGATGGTAATAAAGCTAATGAATTAAAAAAAAGGTAGTGTGGTATGTCAGGAAATAGTATCAGTTGGCTTTCAATTACATTGCAGATCCGACAGAGAGCCCCCACAAAAGGGCTTGTTTCTCATCTGTAAAACCTTATAGAAAGCTATAATAAGTAGTGCCAATTCTGAACCCGTTGGAATTTCATGTTGCTATGTTCATTCTTAGTTGATAGCTTTAATATGTAAAACCTTTGGCAAACTGACCTTCAAGAATCTTAATCTTAAAGACTGCATTGAATTAATAAAGAAAGAAAGATACTTGACTACCATAACCCCCCCTGGTTATATTTTTTTAATTCCCATGGTGTATGACAAGATTATTTTAAAGAAAGCTTATCTATAATGCCTTCCAATGAGAAGGGGAGAGTTATTCTGCAGTCTTGAAAGGTATAACGTATATCTTTTTACTGTTTTTGATATTTAAGTGCTATTTTATCAATCACATTCCTTGATTTAGCATTATCTACATTCCAGGTACAACCTTTCAAATAAAACCAGTTCAAATATTACTTTATTGACCAGGCTGATGTCAGCACTAAGTAATTAATGAGAAACAACATATGCTGTAACCTGAAGAAGCCTTTTGGAATCATTCAAATTTTACAGTTCAATGGCCTTTTGTAAAAAATTGCACCCTTGTAATTATTTCATATGGTTTATTTCAAAGCTACAAGATCTGTCACTGTATTCAATAATGGTTAGATCATGAGATATAAAGTATTACAATTATGATGGCTAGACATGCACTTTAGAAGTAGGATACAGCATATTTTCGTGGCTTTATTAATTGCACATTGATCAACATAGCATTATTGTTTACTATAGTTACTAGATTCTTTAATAAGACCTGTTTTACCATTTATTTTGTAAACATAATTTATGTATTTTTATTCATAGGTGTTTAGTAGGCATGCAGTACAAGAGGTTGTTAATGAGCCTAGCCCACATTCTCAATTCCTCCAAACCACTGAGTAGTTAAGTGACTTGCTCAAGATTACACAACAGGCAAATGAGGGAATCAAATCCATACCACAAGTAGTAACTCAAAGCCTTAATCTTCTGCTACAACTGTTAGAATATTTCTGCTAAGTATCAAAATGCTACTAACATTAAAGTTGAAGTAATTGCTACTTCAGTAAACACATACTTTTTAGTTTAGCCTATCTCTGAGAAATTTCTCATTTTTTTCTGAAGTAACAGTATTACCTGCTTTACAATTATCAGCAAGTTTGGTTGCCTAGAGCCCATTATTTGTTTTATACCTAAAAAAATTGTCCAAAGAAAAGTGACCCAAGGCCAGAGTCCTGTGGAACTGTAATTGCACTACCCCAAATGGGAGAGAGACAGGCTTGTGCTCTGTTGTTTAACTAGTGTTTCACCCACTGAACTATGTATGGTTATATTTAATGGTTTTAACTTTACAGTTACTTCCCTATGTGGAAAAGTGTCAAAATGTCTGAAGAAGGTAGACTTAAGCAACACTGTGGTAGAAGACGAGTGTCACAGGGTTAAAGAAGCAGGTGCAATAAAGATAATTCAGTACATTTTTTAGCTGTATAAGAAATTGACAGTTTATCTGGTGAGGGTAATGCACATTTCACAGTTTTTCTGTTTTTTTTTCTGTTTGGGGTACAAAAAACAATACTCTTGAGGCCATGTCTTGTTTGAATTAATGTCAGGATACAATTCTAACTGATGATAGCTTGACCTTTAATAAAGCTTGCTGAAACCTGTGGGTGCATTTATTCATTCATAATGCTATCCACTGTTGATTTAAGCTATATTTCTCTTTACACAGACCTGTTTGTCACTGCCATGCCTAGACATCTTCTTACTTTTTTTTTAGTTTTGGAAAGGTTAACAAATCCTATGTCACTTGAGCTGTTACTTTTCAGTAATATATATTTCACTGACTTTTCTAATTTCTCATATATATTCCTTCTAATAGTCAATAGTACTCTTGTGTGTGCTTAGGTGTAGCTAGTCCTTCAGGACCCCAGGTCGTATTTAGTGCTCACCCTCTGCTATACACTGAGGGACAAAAAATGTAACAGGTGGCTTGCTACAGCAAATAGGAAGCATTGCCTTGACTGAAAAAGCATTATCAGCATTTATTATTATAATTTGGGTTCCGGCATTTAGGTTGCAATACATTTTCCAACGAGCTAACAATGCCGAATCCATAAGTCTGCAGTAGCACTTTGCCGTAGAGCAGCACTGTTGAAATGGAAACTCACTGCAGCATTAAACATTGTGCAGCACCACTGCTATGATCCCTAAATGGCTACCTGGCTGTATTCTAACAAAAGAGACAGCCTTGCTAGAAATGTATATATGGTTCCATGCTATTTGATCAAAAATACAAAATATAGAAAACAGAATTTGCCCTTTTCCCACTGATGTTTAGTCTACAGTTGGTATATAAAATTAGCAGGGAGTGTGTGTGTGCGTGTGTGCGTGTGTGTGTGTGTGTGTGTGTGTGTGTGGTACCCAATTCATTAAGAAGGTTTTTGATATTTTGTGATTTTAACATTTTGTGTTTCAGCATTGTTATTTTAGATCCAATGGCCAGTTTATTGATGATATTTTAATATGTGGCATTGAACATTTTCATAATCTGAACATTTTAGCCAGTATATAAATCATGTCATGGACATTTTTTGTGTTCACAGTGCAACATTTACTAAGCAGTTTTGAATCAAATATATTTAAAAAGCACACGTTTGTGAATTTATGTTTATGAATTCATGTTTTTATGCTAATAATGCACACCTAAACTTGGTTAAGAATAGCAGTATTAGAGGAAAAGCTATTAGGCTATTTAGGTCAGCCATACACACCAATGATTTTGTGAAAGGGCTAAACAACTAGGACAAATATTTGTGGAAAGGAGCTTTAAGCAGGACACATTTAGCAATCTTTTTACAAGTAAAAGTTAGAACAGCCATGGACTACTGTCCTGTTTTAAAAGTTACTGAGGTCAGTCATGGGAGGTACAACATCTGGCATCTGGTAATAGTGACATACTGAGACTCACTCATACCATAATGTTGGATTATAGTGTAGATGCAATGTCAAAGATGATATAAAGTGGAAATGGAAAATTTCATAAGAAAATACAGGTTATTTCAAGCAGTAGGCATATCTCTCAGCTGTCCCTAAATTGTAGGGATGCTCCTAGTTTTGACTAAAACATTTGTTCTGCACCTCTAAAATTAGACATTTTGAGAAGTTTTCAGTTAATAGTATCTGTATCTTAGAAGTGTTTGTTATTTTGGGGCTTATTCCTAAATGTTTTTTTTATTTCTATTGAATTCTCCAGGTAAAAGAGTGAGAGGCAAGGCAGAATGTATCAAGCCACTGTTTTCATATAGGAAGAACATCAGCATATAAAATTAACTTGAAAAATCTGATGCAATTCAAAGTTTTACCTCCAGCAAACGTAATTGTACCCGTGGATGCTGTACCTGCTCCCAATACAGACATATTAATGAAGATCCCAATTAGTTTCCCAGCTAAACAAAGGTAATTCAGCAGGTGAATTGTGATAGTTGTAATACATTCTATGTAAGGAGAAATTCTTCTAGGCTGTCACAGAAAATGTTATACTGTAGTGAGAAAAGTTAACACAAGTGTTTTATACAGAGTTTCCACACTGAGACTCAGTTGCAGGAAGTTTCATTTTTGTGTTTTAGACCATGTTTCATTAGATGCAATATGAGGAACTTGAAATTCCTTCTAGATAACAAAGGAAATAGAAGGGCGAATACATCTATATGCTGATACCTATCCAGGACTTAATTAAACACTACCAGTCTAAGGAATGTTTTAAAAGTTAGGACCTTCTGGGGGCTATGATTATTTGTAAATTTATCAGGGTTCATTTATAATTGGCCAGTGTGCATTCTGAAAACCAAAGAAAAAATGTTTTTAATGGTGTAGCAAATGTAGTATAATTCTATAGAAGATGAATTTCTTAAATTCATCTTGGGTCAGCTTGGGACTGATCTTTTTTGTGGTTTCAGCTTTATTTATTTTTTCACCACCTTGATGAAGCAGTTTGTTGGTTTTAGTTCCAGGGCTGTCTTTTTAAAAAGTACAGCAGACTACTGCCTTGTATCTCTGTGGGGGTGCATGTGTTTATATTATTATAGTCTTCTTTTGGTGATCTGCTAGTAAGAAATCTCTGAAAGAGAGAGGCATGTTCCTTTTCCTAAGTTATAGTTAGTAGATAGGCCACCTAGTGCTTACCACTCTTTTATGACTGGCTTTGCATTTTCAGTCTTCCAAGATAATTTTTGTTTCATTTTTTGTGAAAACAGATATTTTCAGTTAGTCTGTTTCATTCATTTTATATCTGCAGGCCTTTGCTAGGATAATTTTTGTCCTTTTATTATGTAACCCTTCCTAGAAGGAAACTTGTATATTGTTGTGTAAGGATACAGCAAATCTTTTTGCACTAATGCAGAAAGATCACTGGGTTTGCGTAGTAATTTTTTCAGTATATCAGAACTTGTTATGTGATATATTCTATGGTTTCATTTTGGTTTAAAAGATTAAGACAAAAGGGAGAATGTAAGTGTTAAGCTTGCTTCCAGTCCTTAATTTATATGCAGACTGAGGATAGGGAGGTTTGGCACCACAGTGTAGGGTGTAGCCAAGCCATACCTAATACAGTTGGGATACAGAGTAGTCATATCCCCTCACCCTAAAGTTTGAGGAATCAGCCTAAAAAAGGTCACTGTGAATACCTGGACTGTAGCAAAGAGCTTCTGCAGGCTCCTTGCAGCATTTAGTAGATTGCAAAGTGACTTGATTTATGAGCAACAATATCTGTTTCATCTTCTAAAATAAACACTGGCACTGTAGATGAACCCAGTCAGCAAATGTTGGCTGTGCTCCTTAACAGCTCATACATAGAACAGACTCACCTTCTCTATTCATTATTTATGGTAACCGAGTGCACTATGTCTTATACAAACATAACTGCTTATAATGCTGTCAGACATTTGGAGTGTCATTGTTTTGCAGAATTAGTTGTTTTAGCTGTGATTAATTCTGAGTTTATTAAACTGCACAGAATTATTCATAGAGGATTCATTTACAGCTATTTTTCCTTCTGTTTTATATATATATATATATATATATATATATATATATATATATATGTGTGTGTGTGTGTGTGTGTGTGTGTATATATATATATATATGGATTCCTATCAGATAGCCGAATGCTCATTTGACCGAAACCCATTTCACTGAGACCAAATGACTGAAAACTCATTTCGCCGAAAACTCATTTCACCGAAAATAGTACAGGCAGTGTATATGCCATTTTCCCCACTGTAGTGCAACCCTGGAGTTAGAATATATATGTAGGTGGGGTGTGGGGGGTGGGAGGCATAGCCCCCCACCTAATGTTGTTAAAAACTACCAACTTACCTAGTTAATAGGAACTGGACAGTATAAAACTAAGCTAGGTGGGGGGCTGCACCCCCCCACACCCCAATGTGGGAGGCTGTGCCCCCCTACTTATATATTCCAACTCCAGGATCACACTACAGTGGGGAAAAGGGCATATACACTGCCTGTACTATTTTCAGTGAAATGAGTTTCGGTCAAATGAGCTTTTGGCGAAATGAGTTTTCAGTCATTTGGTTTCGGTGAAATGAATTTCGGTCAAATGAGCATATATATATAGATATATATATATATATATATATATATATATATGTATATGGATTCCCTTCAGTTGATCAAATTGTCAAAATGCCGAATGTTATTTGGCTGAAACCATATAACTGACATTTTGGAACTTCAAACAGATTAAATGGAGATCGCTGTACATTGCAGAACAGAAAATTTGCTGTTTTCCTCAATGTAGTGCAATCCTGAATTGGTATATTTAATTAGCTGGGGGTGTGGGGGTTGCAGGGGGGTTTGGTCCCCTGCAAATAAACAAAAAATGTTTTTGTTTTTATTTTAATTTCAAACTTCTGAAATGTCAGTTATATGATCTTGGCCATATAAAGTTCGGCATTTTAGCAGCATATGAGTTCATTAAATTAAAACACAACATCCTTTCCCCACTCTACATCAAACTATTTATAGCCTTTATCTATTTAAATGGCTGAAACAATCTGAAGGAAGTACTATATAAAGATTCTTACAGAGTTTATGTTGCTAATAAACTATTTGGATGGAATATACCAATTTGTCCACCATTGGTATTTCCATTTTAGAAATTTGAAGTGCTAGCAAGGATTTCTGCAATCGTAAGCTGGTTATTTTCTAATTAAATATATCTAACAGAGATAAAACATACATTTCAGTAATGGTTGTTATTTTGTTCTGATTTCAGAGTAAATGAAAACAAAGACACATGATGATTCTTACCAGGGGTGATGGGCATTTTTTCTGTTTCCCTATAAAAGCACATGAATGGATGTATGAAAAATATTGGCTTTAAAATAGCTGGCAAAGGTAAAGATCTTTATCTTGCTGAGCAATGTATTAGGGTAAAAGAATGAATGTGTGACTGTTTAGGCAAAGGAATAGCTAGTTGGGTGAAGGGGAGGCAGTCACCCCCAATATAAGGTGTTAGTGCAATTAGCAGAAGCCATTTGGTGGATAGTACAGTACCTCCATTCAGAAAAGCCCTTTCATGTGAACTTTTCTATCAGTATTCAATCTTTAAATAAAGAATTTTCCTTGTTGATCTGTTTCAGCAAATTATCACAACATTTCCACAAAGTCACCTACATACAAAAGATACAAATCATTACTGAGCCTGCATCAGTAATGGTCCTAAAAGATTACAGAAAGATTTTCCACCTGTTGGTGAGGTAGAATTTAATATTTGCTTTTCATAAGTCCAGCAAAGCATTTTTTTTTCTTTTTTATACATGTTGGCACTTTGTTAGGCTTTGTTGTAGTAGGTACTATAAGTCCACATACATGCCATGCATTACATGCCTTTCTGCATTCCTTAAGTTTATATTCCACCATTAAAAAATTAGGGAAATTGGATGTGAAAATTTCAGACTTAATGTCTTCCCTGCTTTCTGCTTCACCCATAAACTTTGCCACCATGTCTGTACTACTCAGATGTTTCCATGGCTTACTCAGAAATCTATCTTCATATCAACTAAAGCAATACCTACAAGCTCAGGGAACAGCACTGCTTAGTTTAACTGTTAAAATGATACCATCAAAACCTTTTTCCTTCATGGACAAGCACTGGCTTTGGCTGTTCCTTTTAATCTGAATATCTCCAAAACAAAATGGAAGAAAATGTTTTATTGAACTGCAGGTTTGTCACAAGATACAGGTATTTCTTTTGTGTGATTGATGCATAGTCAGGAGTGGGATTTTGACCTTTCCCCAATCTTTTTTAATCTTGGAGTTCATATATATAATGAAAAGGGGTATAGGGGATGCAGAGGGGCTTGTACCCCTGCAAAAACATTTTTTCTTTTTCTTTATTTTAGTTTTGCATGGGGTAAGGTTTGTACTTGGGGCATGAGTATCAGTGTGCTGATGTAGTGTGTGTGTGTGTGTGTGTGTGTGTGTGTGTGTGTGTGTGTGTGTGTGTGTATATATATATATATATATATATATATATATATATATATATATATATATATATATATATACTGGTTACCTTTAGTTAATCGACAGCCTACTCTATCGAAACCAACTTCACTGACATGGCAGAACATTGACAATGGGAGAGCCGACGTTTCCCACACGGTAAGTAATACAGGCATACTTTCACAGCTCCCAGTATGTAAATATAACTCTGTGGTCACCTTACCTCAGGGATACAGAAGGCTTCAATAATTTAAAAAGTGCAGATTATGCATAATGTTAAACCGACCAGCTTCATAGCTGCTATATTAATCTAACTAAAGTGATCAAAAAGAATATGGATCACACAATGAAAAATACATATGTATCCTGCACCATGCATGCTTTGCTGTTTAATTTGCTAATACATAGAGGAAACTTACAACACTTTCAAAATACTGAAATTTATAAAAAATAATCACTATGCTGGAATCCACTAACCGACTTCTCTGAGGTAAGAGAGTCACCTGGGCAGTCAGCACTAAGATGCTTGCAGCAACATATGATGTACACAGCTTAACACAGTATGGCCTATTCCTTGTTAAGTTGTCTATCATGACATTATGGTCTCTTTTGCAAGTATTCTTTTCATAGGCTGGATAAGTCAACATTCATTTTTATAGAAATCAGTATGGTCTGAGGGTTTGGTAATGTTCTAAAATTAGAGTTTTAGGCAGAGTTGGAGCATTTGTTTTCCTAACGTCTAGAAGGTAGACCTTTATGCACCGAGGGAAATAGGTTTTAATGCTGATTTCCTAGCTTACTAAAATAAGTTTCTCTTAATTTCCCACCCATGATTATTCTTATAAAGCATATGACTGAATGTGATTCCGAATACTAAACATATATGTTGAAGTTAGGTATTAGGTAAATCACTACCTACTGTATACCATCTAGTAGATTCTTTGACATCTTAAGTACCAGAATTAATCTGTGGAAGGTTGGCAGGTAGCATATTTAATTTGTCTTGTGCCTCTACGGTTTCACACTCTTTGTGGGATGGCCCTGAGACACAGAATATTTCACATGGTTTATTTCACCATTGTTCCAATGGTTAGTTGTCTCTCATTTTAGGGATGCTGTTCTGATATCCCATAATGATGTTTTGCATGGAACACATGATACATAATGCTTCAAAACCTCAGCTTAAAATTCCAAAAGTATGAAGATGACAAGTCTGCATTATGATGCATGGCACAGTACATCATTTAAAATACAGATTTAGATATGTAAAGGTGTGGACAATAAAAATGGTAGTGAAAAGTTTGTGGAGCAATTTGTTTTATTATGTTGACTCGGTGAGTGAATCACATTAGAACAGCCTGTGTGCCTCCTTTAACTGATGCTCTTACAGTCAAGTGATCTCCAGCCTGTACATTATATGTGACTTGGGATGCTAGGCATGAAAAAGTAATAGATACAAGTAGAACTTCATTTAAAAAGTCAAGGGATTTGTATGGTCTAATGACAAAAAATGAATTCAAGGGGATGAAATATATTTGCAGCCCTGATTGCAGTTTTTAGGTTCTGCATATGTGTTTGCTCAATCTCATTTGTTGGATAAGATTAATTATTAATATGATACATTATATCAATCAATAATAGTTAATAAAATAAATTAATAAAACCAATTATTCATTTTGGTAAAGACCTTTCAATGAAGTTTTTTTTTGAAATTATGGATTTGATAGCTAGATCTGTAAACACTTTTACAAACAGTAAATACAAAAATTTGTGATTGGATTTTGACATACACAAATTGTGTGGCATACAAACGGGTTTTCCTATAGTTCAGGCAGATGTTTTACAAGACTGTGGTATAAAATCATTTATGGCAAACATGTGAAGTTGTGTTTTGGTATAAAACACTGAAGGACTCAAGTGGAACAAGGACTGGCGGTGGGAAATGGAGGCGATTTAAAGTAGAAAATAATTGAGTTCATTACTGTACTTGATTGTAGAGGCACTTTCAGATACAATATGCAACTGAAACCTCATTACCTTTGTGGGAACACGACCTGCTTAGCAAAAAATGCAACAAAAGGTGGTGTGAGCAGTGTTGGAAGAGTGGACATTCTAATCAGAACTGTAAACTTAATTATACAAAATGTAGGAACTCTACTCTTTTTTTTTAGTTTGCTATATTCAGGAAGGAGGAAAATCAGAAATGGCAGAAAAAGAAGTCATAAACTGTTATGAGGAATGTGAAGTGGGGCAAATAAAAGAAAAGGCACCAAAGCAAGTGCAAGAGATGAAGGAACAAGGGAAAATAAGAGCTGTTCCCTGCCTGACAATTGCTGATCTCTGTCTACATTTGATTTTGAAATGAAGGTATTCATTTAAGTTTTGGTTACTTCTGTTTGTTTTATCCTTTTCTTATATTGCATTTTGTTTTAAGTTTTTTTTGTTCTTTTGGAGTTTTAAGAGCTCTTGGCTAGGGTTAGTTAGAAAATAATTCCTTTGCAGACTGTGAATAATTAGTGGGAAGAGCCGAGAAAGATCTTTCCTCATTTAACTAGAAATATTTAGTCATCTTTATTTAGCTGCCGTGATTGACTTGCTCTTTGAATTGCCCTCCCCATATTATAAATCTTATTCTGGATACTCCCTCCCAGTCCTGTCTCATCAGCTCATTGTAATGAGAACCGAGAGATCAGCTGGGAAGGCCCACCCCTTAGTCTACTTCTGTTTCCTCTCTTCCCACGTACTTAAAAAAACTGTACTTTATTCAGCTGCTTTTACTTTATATGTGCTTCTTCCTGCTTTATTTAGCTTTTGCTGCTCATTCTTAAAGTGTTCAATTGCATTTAATTTGCTGCATTTATTACTGGGTGTTAGTAGCCTAATTAAATTGTAACTGTTACTCTAAGCCTCTTAGTTTTTATTTAAACACTTGAGATTCAAATTAGTTGTCTTATATAAGGGAGGTTTGTGGTCTACACTCTTGTAGCAGGAGAGGTAACACACCCTTCTAAGTTGGGAATTGCTGTTTGAAGGCTTATTATGATGTTTATTCTAAAAGTGTCTTAGTTCTGGTTAAGCACTTGGGCTTCAGGTCAGTTATTTGGGAGGACAGGGTAGCCTCCTGCCCTTCTGAGCTGGGAAATGCT
This sequence comes from Protopterus annectens, assembly GCF_019279795.1. Lineage (NCBI taxonomy): Eukaryota > Metazoa > Chordata > Ceratodontiformes > Protopteridae > Protopterus > Protopterus annectens. The sequence continues at coordinate 589,182,383 of NC_056747.1, read as the reverse complement.
GGTGATGGCATATTTTGCCTGTTATGCTTAGTGCCTTGTTCTGATTTAAACACTTGGGCTCCAAACCAGTTATTTTACATTAGGAAGGTTTGTGGTCTATACTCTTGTGGCAGGAGATGATAGCCTACACACCTCTGAACCTGGAATTGCTGATTGAAGGCTTATTGTTTCTGTTATTCTAAAAGTGTCTTAGTTCTGGTTTAAGCACTTGGGCTCCAAACCAGTTATTTTACATTAGGAAGGTTTGTGATCTATACTCTTGTGGCACAAGAGGCTAGCGTACACCCTTCTGAGCTGGGAGTTGTTGGCTGAAGGTTTATTGTATCTGTTATTCTAAAACTTTGGGCTCCAAACCTGTTATTTTTCATTAAGAAGGTATGTGGCCTACACTCTTGTGGGAAGAGAGGGTAGCCTTCACCCTTCTGAGTTGGGAATTGCTGGTGAAGGCTTATTATGCCTATTATTCTAAGTGTCTTTGTTCTGGTCTGTGGTCTGCACACTTGTGGCATTATTGTGTAAACTGATTTTTTTTTTACTACTAGAGCATCTAGTTTTCTCATGAGCATTGTTCATCAAGCTGCTTGTCTTACTGACTTGTTCAATATTTAAGTTTTCCTCACTCTTCCCTAGTAGGTCAGTGGCCATGGATATGCACTTTCCAACTCTCTCTGTGGCCAGTGTGGTTGAGATGGGTATTCTGTGGCATTGTAGCAATTGCCTCATGTTCACTGACAACCCACTTATTCTTAATAAAACAGAGGGTGTATGTGAGAGGTGTTAATAGCCTTTAATTGCTGGAGGCAAAACTCTTTCATACAACCAAAACTAATCATATAGAGGTTGTCAGTGACACTTACACCACAGCTATTGCACAGGGTAAAGACCCTACATATAAAAGTAATGATGCTGAGGCCTTACCGGCAACCTTCCTAAAACACTAAGATCACAAAAACATCAAAAGTCCAAAGCAAAAGGAAGGAAGGAAACCAAATCTAGGATGAATATAATTCCATTTTAATAATCCATTTGTTCGTTCCATATTAATCCTAGATTTGGTTTCCTTCCTTCCTTCCTTTTGCTTTGGACTTTTGATGTTTTTGTGATCGAGGTTGTGTTCTTGTTATTGGTGTTTGTTCTAAAACACTAAGATCTCCTGAACTGTACAATCAAAGAAAGGGTCCTCAGCCATCATGTAAGCACTCCATTAAAACACCACCTGCAGCTATACATACTAATTCTGTATCCAATGCCTCAACTGCTAAGCCCTTAAGGCAAACCAGCACACTGCCAAACTTTCTGGTCATTGGTGATTCTATAGATTGGAAATCTTACGCCACTTCTAATGCACAAGCCCAGCAATTTCTAAATTTTGTTAATACCAACATCCTGGAATAGTTGGTCCATTCTTCTATCAGGGGTATAAGCATCTTTGACCTTGTACTCATGAGCATGGTGGAGCCAACGTTCCTCGCCCAATATAATATCTTTGCTCATTAGATCTGACCATAAGGCACTATTACTTGAAATAAAAATGTAATCCAAAGATCCAGTGAAGCCAAAAACCTTTAGAAACTCTTCCAAGGCTAACCTCTCTCTACTATCCAACACTTTGGCTAAATTTCAAGCACCCCCAAACCCAATAAACACCATAGAATATACAGAGCTATTTACAAAAATCTCTGTACAGCCATATTGATAGTAGTATAAAGTAAGCTGTGCCCACTTGTATTAAGAATAAAACAAACTCAAAAGACAAGCCACCCTGGTGTACTAACAATATCAATCAGTTATACAACAAAAGAAAAAATCTGTGTAGAAGGAACAAAGCCATACATACTAAAAGCTCCTTGACCAATCTAAACAGGCAGCTAATAGGGTTAATTAATACTTTAAAGTCTAAATTTTAAGGAAAAATAGCTTCTCAGGCAAAGGACAACCACAAAGCTTTCTATAGCTATGTCCATAACCTCAGACCAAATGCATAACAATGCACAGAACTTATTGTAAATGCCATCACCCCCAGTGAACTGGAGGGTGAACTAAAGGCCATTGCCAACCTTTTGGGTGACAGGTTCATCTCAAATCCCCCCCCCAGTAGTCCAAAGGATATACCATATAACACAATACCCCAACCATTACTAAAAAACAGGTCATCAATGCACTTTCCAAAGCCAAAAACACTACACTGATGGGCCCTGATAACATCCCAGGATGTTTAATAAATAGCATGAAACATGACCTCTCTGGTCCACTTGAATCACTTTTCATCTGGAGCCTTCAGTCAGGTTTTGTGCCCAAGGAATGGAAGATGGCTACAGTCATTCCCCTGCACAAAGGAGGTCCAACCACTGATCTGGGTAACTACAGGCCCATAAGTCTTACCAGCCTCATGTGTAAGGCCATGGAAAGAATCATCATAGACATGATAAATTAATACATAGGTAAACTGCAAACTCTGAGCCCATCACAGTTCAGCTTTGTTAAAGGAAGCTCATGCCTATTAAATATGGTGAACTTTTTTGAGAGGGTCACCAATGCAGTGGATGAAGGTAAGACTGTGCAGCTTACCTTGACCTGGCCAAGGCTTTTGATACAATACCCTACTCAGACATTATAGACAAGCTCACTAATTTAGGTATAAACCCTTTTGCCAATGGCTAACTGATAGGACACAGCAAGTGAAAACAGGTGAGGTTACCTCCACCAAGAGGGCAGTCACTGGTGGAGTCCCCCAGGGGGTCAGTCCTGGGCCCATTCATTTTTAGCATCTATTTCTCTAAAATGGAAGGAAATGCTGAAGATGTATGGCTGAGTAAGTTTGCAGATGATTTCAAAGTGGGGTTTATCATCACCTCCCCTGCAGACACTAGCATTGTTCAAGAATGTCTAGCTCTGACTAACAAAAGGTACCAAAGCCATGATCTTAAACTCCCTATTAAGAAATGCATAACTGTACCATTTGGGAAGTCAACCATCCCCGCTAATTTCCATGTTGATAATACAACCCTAAGAGTCGACCCAGTAGTTAGGGAACTGGGTAAGCACATAGACAGTAGCCTTACCTTCGACCACCATGTGGCCACAGTGGTGAGGAAATCCTTTTTATCTTGTGCAACTTATAAGTAAGGGCATGGCATCAAGGTCCAAAGGGGTCACTGTCCCACTGTACTTTACTCTTATCTGACCAATCACTGAGTACAATGCTCCCTATGGTATTTACCTGACAAGGCATTTGCAGCAATGAGAGTGACCTCAAGGGTTCCTTACAAAAAGAATACAAGGCATAACAAGCCTGCCTTATGCAAAGTGCCTTGAAGCCCTTTTCCTCTACTCAGTCTCCTTTAGATTGCTGAGGGGTGGTCTATGCCTGGCTTACAAAGCATCTACAATCCCCACACTTATGAATCACCTACATTATTTGTAAGTAAAAGAGTGCCAGAAATATAAGGTGTTGGGACCTGTATTTTGTCTGTGACTTAAACAGAACACGGTGAAGTGACAGATATGTATCCCAGAGACTGCCCCTCCTATGGAACAGGCTGCCCGTCCATGTGAAGCTGAGTTCATCTATTACCTAGTTTAAGCAGAACCAGGACAAGTGGATGGGGAATAGAAAATTTACACTGGGCCTGGCACCCATGTCCCTTATACAGGATATCAGGACATCATTATTCTTTCAGGAAATGCCCCCCCCCCCCCCCCCCCCCAGGGTCATTAGCCTAATAACATTCTATGAATCTAAAAATACACAAAGGTGAAGTAAAAAGTATAGAAGAGGTAAAAATGCCAGAAGAATAGGAGTTATAGACTAAAAATAAATGTGACATGTTAGCTTCTGTAAAATCTACTTCGGTACCTGTTAGTGTTAATGAAGAAAATAATAGAAGCTGTGAATAAAACAGTTAAGTGCAAAAAACTAAGTATAAATCAGATGACAGAAAAGGTAGAGATGTTAAAAAACTGAAGAGTGGAAAATGATAGTACAAAACATGATTAAATGTAAATAGCATTAGATCAAGTTTTAGTAGAGTACTATACCTCAGTGGTGTAAAAAACAGTTTAACAGCCATATGGTTATATGAAGCTATGAGTAAGAAAACAATATGCTGGAGTTAGAGGACAAGAATAATGACTTGGAAATGTTACAATACTGAATAAGAAAGCATACATTACCAACAATGTAATATAAATTAAATGAGAGAAATGTATTATTACTGAGGACTGTGATAAAAGAAGGGAATACAGGATAGTCTGTCCATATACTCTAACAGTGCCAATTGCATTGAAAGGATTACTAGATAAAATTCAACCTATTCTGATGGTTAACAGGTAGATCATATGCATATATGGGCTTTAATATGAATTTAAAGAAGAGTATAAGTAAGTTTGGAACATGAATTTAAAGACATATGTATGCCTGGTGGCTTCAGATGGGAAGGCTGAGTAATTATGCATAAAGGATGGGGATGTAAATACAGAAATTATTTTGTTTTCTAAAGATAAATAAATAAATGGAAGCAAGTTGTAAAACTATGAAGTGAATTTTATTTATTTATTTAGTTATATAATTATTTGTTTTTTTTTTCCCTTTGTTAGTCAGGTAACCCACTGGATACAAGGGTCCCTTTTTAGGGCAACCCAAGATTACTGACTTACTCAAAACAAGTAGGCAAATGGAGGTGGAAGGAAACAAACACTGTATCCTGAAATACAGGAAGCACCTAGTCATCACCTCCTAGTCTTAGTCGTCTGTGCTAACTGCCAGACAAATGTTCCTATTATAGCAATAATGGGAGAATATTGGCAATGAGAAGAAGAAAAGCCATGAAAGGGAATAACAAGGGCAAGTGGTTTGTTAAGAAAGGGTGGAATGTTCCAGAAAGAATGTGAGGAAATCTGGGGTCACTGTGAAGAAATGTGAATTATGCTGTAAGGAATGGGAAAAATGGTGTACAGCTTGGAAGGAGAAATATAAAATAGTTTATATAGTAAAGTATTATATGATAACATTAAGAAGAAAAAATAATATAATGAATTGATTAATTAATAGCATAAGTTATTCACTGAGAAAGTGAGTGAAGTTATGCAGTGGAGAGGGAGATTTATGAGCAAAATATAAAGAAAGAGTAATCATTTCTATGGAGAAAAGTAGAAATCATTGATTTTCAATTTAAAATCTTAAAGACAGAAATTCTTTGATGGTAATTTTTCATAAATGTAAAAGGAGAAACGTGTAACAAACAATAAGGTATTACAAGAAAAGTTCAGGACTATGTGGGAATGATATATAAAGTAAATGTATGTCCAAGTAACTTAAAGGGGGATGAATGTGAAAGAAAATGATGAAGGGAGAGAAGAAAGAACAGATGAGGAATTTAGTAAGGAAAAATCGGATGTGCTTTTAACATGGTTAAACAAGATTCAGTGTCTGGACATAATATTGGGTATGATTTTATATATATAGATATACAAACATTACTAGTAGGAAGACATTGGCTTTCTTGAATGTATTACATGAATGAAGCAAGAGAAGATATGACAGATACACAGTAATATGTGTGGGTGTATGTATATACATATATACGTATATGAAAACGAAGTCCAGAGAGACAATGTATAACTGGAGACATACAGCCTTATTTCATACAGGTCATAAAATACTGATTACGTTTTAACAGATGTAAATGACAATAATAAGAGATCTGAGAAATAAGTGCATAAGTTGAAAGGAAATCATTCCAAAGAGTTATATGGAGGATAGTAGACTGCTGAGATGGACTGCTGAAAAATGTAATGTAGCAAGATTATGACACTAGAATGGCATTTGATACTGTATGACATAAGCTAATAATGGGATTTAATAAAGAATATGGTTTTGGTTAGATGTGTATAAATTCATATAGGAGTTTGTTTAGAAATATAGTTTAAATTCTACTGGTAAATGTCTTTTTCAGGCAAGCAGTTAGGATGGGAAAAGAAATGCAGGAGGTGTTTTAACATAACTGGGAAATTTGTTCCTTTCATTACAAATGGAGTACCTGAGGTGTGAAGTAAGACAGGAGAAGGTAGATAGCAAATGTGTAAGCATGTAAGAAGAGCACTAATGTTTTCTGATGCTACTGATGTTTTGGTAGTGGAAAAAAAAATTTGGATTAGAGGAAATTAACATTTAAGATTTTAGCTGAATAATAAAACTATAAAAGTGTGTTGATCTGATTCAGATAACAAGTGTGTATTTTTAATGAAGAGAAATTAAAAAAAATATAACATTTGGCTCAAGTGAAACATATATTAGGGAACAAAAAAGGATGGTGAAAGTTTGTAGGATACCATCTCCTAGGAAACTTTATTCAAAAACTTTTGGTGTGGTAAGTAAGTTTAATTATTATGGGAAACATTTTAATTCACAGGATAAGTTTAAGAAGCAAGACTATTTTTTTCTTTTTTTTTGGATGGTGAAAAATGAACCCAAGAAAATTAGAAACAATATACAATCAAGTAATTAAATCAACCCAGTCACTTTCTCTGTATCACTGCATATATATATATATATATATATATATATATATATATATATATATATATATATGTGTGTGTGTGTGTGTGTGTGTGTGTGTGTGTGTGTATATATATATATATATATATATATATATATATATATATATATATATATTTTTTTTTTTAGAGTAGTTCAGAATACCGAGGTAACTTTATTAAAGGAGATTACAACCCACAGCAATGGTCCTATCCCAGTTTGGCTTTGCTAAGGTAAGATCTTGCCTACTCAACCTGGTAGACTTCTTTGAGAGGATCACAGAGGCTATGGATGAGGGGAAAGCAATACATACAGCCTACACTGACCTGGCAAAGGTGTTCAATACAATACCCCACTCAGGTATTGTTGACAAACTCTCAAAGCTAGGTAAAATCCCTGCATAACTCACTGGATGGACTGCTGTCTGGCTCACAGATAGGACCCAAGAAGTCAGGATTGGTGAAATCACCTCCAACAGGAGACCCGTCACAAGCAGAGTACCCTGGGCTCTGTGTAGGGCTCACTTCTGTTTTGCAACTACTTTTCAGAAGTGAAGGCTGATGACAGAGGCCTCTGATTCACCAAGTACACAGATGACTGTAAACTGTAAGTTATCATAGATTACCCACACGAAAGCAACATCCTACAAGAAGTTCTAATGCAAACAAATGACTGGAGCTAAAGCCACGTGGAAAAGTGCATTATAATGGCCTTTGGAAAATTGTACATCCAAGCTAATTACTCCATCAACAAATCATCCCTAAGAACTGACCCAATAGTTAAGGATCTAGGAACATATGTAGAAAGTAATCTGGCCTTTGTCCAGCATACAGCCAAGATACTAAGAACATCTTTCAATTTTGCCTAACTTATAAGCAAGGTCTGTAGGTCCAAGGAAGTTTAGGTCCAAGGAAGTTTAAGTACCACTTTGTTCAGCCCTTATCAGACCCATCAGTGAGTGAGCACAATGCCCCCCTTGGCATCTACCTAACCAGGAACTTGCAGTGGTTGGAATGCCTTCAAAGGTTCCTCACCAGGAGAATCCTGGGTATGAATAATTTGTCCTACGCAGATCGCCTTAAGGCCCTTTCATTGTGCTCAGTCTCCTATACATTTCTGACAGGTGATCTATGCCAAGAAGGCATCCTCAGATCAAAGCTCTGATGTATCTCCTGCAGATCCAAAAAAAAACAACACTAGAAACACGAGATCCAAGAACTTGCCTGTGACATAAATAGAACATGCTGGAGAGACTGATATGTGTCTCAAAGAATCACTGCATTATGGAATAAGCTTCCCATCTGTGTGAAGCAGACTTCATCCTAGACCTTATTCAAAAGAAACCTTGGTCATTGGATGGGAAAACACAAATTCACCCCTGGTCTGGTCCCATGTCTCTGATGGAAAGAGGTCGACAGTAAGTAAATCAATCTCCAACTAACATACACCCCTACATATACACCTCTTTACTAACATACCCACAATATAGGCATCCAATGAACTCAGGGACAAAACTGGGTTGGTTTGCATGGCTATGCTTATAAAGACCCTGGTGATCATTAGCCTAGTATGAACTTATGAACCTATGAACTATGAGACAGTTTACATTAAATATGACACATTTTGGGAAGTAAGTGGATTAGTGAAAGTAATTCAGAAATATGTAAACATGTAAAAATATGAATATGGAAGATAACTTTGGAGGAAGTATGAAAGAAAATGCTACCCTGGTATAAAAGCAACATGAGACAATATTAGGTAGAATAATGCAAGTCAAGAAACAAAAGAAAGTATATATAGGAGGCAGGAATGATTTAGTTAGATGAATGAATGGGGTAACTTTATTTGGAGACAGATTTTGAAAATTATCTGTAAAACCAGACAGGTAAACAAAGAGGTGAAGGAAAGAGTATGTTTAATAGAAGGATCTGGTGGAGAAGAAACATTAAATCATGTTTTCTTGTAATATAAATGAATACATGATTTTAGCATCTTGCAGTGGTAGCGTTGTTGCCTCACAGCAAGAGGTTCTCCCGTTCGATTCCTGGCTGGAGTGTGGGGAGTGCCTTCTGTGTTGAGTCTGCATGTCCTCCCTATGGTTGGGTGGGTGTTCAAAAGACATGTGTAAATGGGCGTGCCTTCGTTGAAGGTTGAACATTGAGCTGACACCTCGGCGTTTGTCAAAATCTACTGCCAATCATTAGCGGACCCGAGTTCCGCTGTGGCGACACCTAACCGGGAAAAGCCGAAAGACAACAACAACAACAAAGGAAGAAATACTGAAAAGCAGGGTAAAATTGGTTCACTTAGATATGACAGTTCATATAACCATATATCATTGTTTACATAATATGATTGTGTGTAGTGTGTGTGTGTGTGTGTGTGTGTGTGTGTGTGTGTGTGTGTGTGTGTGTGTGCGTGTGTTTGTACAGGATGGGTAGTATTTACAGTCTGACTTCATGTTCTAGTTTGATGGTATATGAGAGAATGGCTTTGTATGTATTTCTGTGGGTAACAGTCAGGTCACCTTCTCAAACTATGGCAAGCTAGACATTCATGTATGAATGCATTTAAACAAATTAGAACATATTTTAATCTGGAAGAAATCATAGCAATCACTATAATGTTTACATCTAAGAGTGAAATATTATGCATATAGTAAATATGTGTAACACAAATATATTTATGCTTATAAATGCTTAAAAATGTAGCTGTGTGAACTATTTCAATGATATATCTGCATGTGTGCAAGCAAAGAATTATTGTTTATAGTTTGCTCTTCTATTGAGTGGGTGAGATAACTCCATACTCAAATCAAAAATTCTGCAAAACAGTCATGTGTATATCGTAGGATCCAGTTTTTGCTATTATGGACTGGACTAGGCCATATTACTAGAAGTGCGGTCAGCCGTTTTGCACATCTTCCATGTAATAATGAAAAAAAAAAAAAAATATATATATATATATATATATATATATATATATATATATACCTCAGACAAAACATGATATACTACTGCCATAAATAGATGTTTAGAATCAACAGAGTGCCATAACATATTATGAAGCTTATGAATATTCATATAATCAGCTAGAAAACTTAAAGATTCCAGACTCATTTTTAATTAAACAAAAACAAAATTTTTCTGCAATCTCTGCTTAGGGCAGATGTTACTTGAAAGCTAGGCTTGTTTGTTTTTAATTAACTGCCATGTAAATACATTAGCTAATGTAGGGTTGGAATGATAGCTATTGAATATCAGTGCTATTTTAAAATAATTTCCCATCATAATGTCATGGAGTAAATTACTCAATAAGAAATGAAGCCTTTTCATTCGTTTTAACAAGATAGTGTTTGCTGATTCATTCCTGTATCATATCTTTTTAAGACAAAAAACTCCCATGGTTAATTTTAAGTAATACATTATTTCAGCACTTACAGTTTGAAGGAAATAGAATTCAATCTAATGTGCTTACTGAATCTGTGTAGCAATTTATTTTTAAGTGGATATGTTGATGCTTGCAAAGAAAGGTTGGACAGTTGGCAACGATGTTAGTATCTAAAGGAACTGGAATGAATTATTGTTGCCTGTGGGATACATTAAAGGCCATTTCATTCTCTGACCTATCATTTGCAAATACTAAACACTTCTCACAATTTTTTGGTTCCAGCTGATGTTTGCATATACAACACTATATTCAAAATTCAAGTCGCTTCCTCTCCTGTGTATTTGCGGGTTTCCTGTCTGTACTCCAGTTTGTCTTACTTCTCAAACACATACCAACTAACATACCAAACCCCCAATATAACCCTTAGTGTCTTGTTAGTCGCATATGTATACATGCAGTTTAAAACTTCAAAGTGGTACTGACTGTCATGATAGAAACTGATTACAAATATCTGGTGACATATGATAGTGAACATTTACAACAGTCTAGTTCATTGAAATGAGACATAAAACCACTTCTTCAAGAGCACTTTTAATATTTTCCAAAATCATCAGTATTCATGATTTCCTTAATACTGTTTTTTTTTTTCATTGAGAGCAGGGCCATGCTCCTGAATCCCATTAAATAATTAATTGTTATGTGCTACTAGAATGATTTAGTTGTACAATACTCCCAATGGGTAGTGTAAGTAATGTGTGAATCATAGGGAAACCTGCGGATAAAAGTGGCATTAAAAAAATGTAAAGGTCAAAATTCTATGTAACTCCTACAAGTAAGACCACTAAAAAATGATGTTTTCTTAAATATGTTGGGATTGTATCCTGCTATTGAGGAAGAACACAGCAATAAAAAGGAATTAGCAGTAGATAACTGACCTTTTGGTCTGCCAGATTCCCCACTTTTCAACACAGTTTGTAATTAAAACAGTTGATGTGGCCTCTAAACTGGGCACTAAAGGTAATACTTGTGCAAATTATACTGTTCATCCTGTGCATTATTTTCAAAGATCTTTAGTTTCAGACTACATAGAGGGAGTTGTAAAGATTGCACTACTGCTTATGATTGCAAAGACAGAAACTCCAGGCTCTGGGTAGTAAAACAATACCTCACAAAATTGCCAGAGACCCCATGTCCAAGCAATTACAAGATTTCTGCCTCCAAGACAATGTGTATGTATGTGTGTGTGTGTGTGTGTGTGTGTGTGTGTGTGCGTATGTGTATACACACATGCTCACACACACACAAGTTGAACAAACACAACTAAACTCAAACTGATTAGCACTAGCACTATCCATGGAATACATAATTATCAGACAACACATTTCAATGAAACAAACTATAAAACAATTATCAAGCTTCACTAAACCCAAAGAAAATGCACAAAGCAATCTATAATAATCAAACTATAATTCCACTATGCTACATTCAAAACAATCTTTACCCCTCTGCCTTTTCTGTATACCATAATCACTGCCAACACCACCAAGCACAGAACGTAACCTGGAAGTAGCTTCACTTACAGGATCCATTACAGCAAATGAACAGTACATTACCTAACCACTATACATAACACACAAATCCTGCACTCACAAGTTACAAACCAAACAACAACTAAAAAACTAACACATTTAAAGGTATATATGAGTGGGAACTTTGCCCTCATATCCCCTGTAGTGGGGGCTCCTAACTTAGCTATACTAACTCTATGTTTGCAAAACTGTGGCTAAAACAAAAACTCAGTTTCTTTCCTACAGTTCAGAAAACCACAGCTCGATTAATGCACATCAGGAGTCTGTACATTTTACTGTGATACCGCCCAAGCACTTATTGGCAAAATAAATGAATACCATGTATACTATAGAATGAAAAATGCATCCATCCATCCACAACCCCATTTTTGCACATGCATTTGGGGTGTCAATTCAATAGTGACAATCATCTAGAGCCAAGGTGCACACCACTGGGTGGCTAGTCCTGCCACAGTAATTCTTCCATTCCACACTTTTGCTAACACACACACACACACACACACACACACACACACACACACACACACACACACACACACACACACCTATGGCCAATTTAGAGTATCCAATCCACCCACTGCATGTCTTTGAAATGTGGGAGGAAATGGGAGTATGCAGAAAAATCCCACAAGAACAAAGGGAGGACATGCAGACACCACGCAGAAGGCACCCCAGCCAAGAAATGAAACAGTGAACCTCTTGTTGTGAGGTGACAACCCTATCCTCTGTACCACTGTGCCACCCCCAAATACATGTCTGTGTGTGCATATGTAGATATTCAAAATGTGACAATCCTGGAAAAACAAATTTAAAGAAATTCAATGCTGCAATTGCATAAACTGCAACAGTGATAAATTGTGAATAATGCAGATATTTGGAATATGCTATGCATGCATTATGCATACAAGTCACCCTTGGGTATGGGATGCAGTCATATAAAATAGGTATTATTGGTATGTGTAGTAGTCTATATATGGAATCTATCACATTTAGTACTGCTGCTGCTGTAGATGTGTATTGTAATATGTGCAATGGAGTTGTTTTTGTCAGACCATTGTGTTGATCAGGCAGGTTTTTTTCTTCCTTCCACCATTGCACAACTATGGACTTCAGATGTGTGTGTGTGTGTGTGTGTGTGTGTGTGTGTGTGTGTGTGTGTGTGTGTGTGTGTGTGTTATACCCATAAATGTTGATCCTACAGTGTTCATTTATATTTGGCATTCCCTATTGACTCTACATCTTTTTAATATTTACTGTATGCTGACTTCTGTTCTCTAGGCATGTCAACACCTGTGCATCTTTTAAAGTACAGTGGTGGTCAGACTTATGCTTTTGAATAACTGCCTCCACACTGGGAATATATGTCTGAGAAACTTGTTTAGCTTTGGTTTGAGTAGTACCCATGGTTCCTCTCTATCATAAATGGCAAGTAACTGAGATTTAACTTCCCATGACCCCCTTATTCTCAACAAATTATGAATCACTGCAGATCTGCAGAACCACATTGAAATCAACTTTATCACAGAGACCTGACTTGATGACATCTCTGGCCAATTTTTTGTTGCTGTAAAGTTACATGGGGGTTTCTGTTCTTTAGTACCCAAAGTATGATGGGAACAAAAATAGCATTACTTCAGGCTTCAGTTAGCTCAGGTTGCCACTAAAAACACCAAAGCTTTTGAAATTTCCTACCTACAGGCCCAAAATGTATGATTCTCCTCATCTACTATTCACCCAGTTTTGTGGGAACATTCATACAAGAGTTTACTGACTTTCTCATTGACTTGGTGTTCAATTAACAAAACCCATCCTAAATTACTTCTAATATCTGGGTCAATAAGCTGATGGCTCTAAAAAATAATTCAGTTGTACTGTGAAGGATATTTCTCAAGACATTACTTCTGCAGCACATGAATTAGAACATGAAAAAGTTTGCATCTTCCTACTGGCAGTGAAGGCATCTGACCTGGTGGTAGAACTTGGGCTTTTGTTCGGACCATCTCCTGGTTTGCTTCAGCTTGTTATTCTCCTTGATCTTCAATTGAAAAATTATCATAATACTTCCCATATTTATGCAAGTATTTTTTCTGATATGCTGCTTCAGATCCAGTGGTCTGGTTTACAATAACTGGTCCCCTATCTTGCTAAAGAAATGAGCAGAGGAATTATTTAGACCTAAGCTCCTCTCAGTGTTGAGAGTGAAAGTTGGAACATCGGTAGAGGTATGCGGGTCTTTGCTCTGACATGCCTGATCTGGACAAGTGTTTGACTTTGCAGAAGATGACTGACGCCTCGTATATGAAAGCTACTTATTTGTCCACAGACATCTTAACAACAGCTGACCATGCTCTTTGGTGGTAAACAGATTGCACAGCCCAGCGTGCCTTGTTACCTGATGTGCTTTATATCTCAACAATGTAAAGTGTCTGCTGCATGATTTGATGGCAAAGTTGTTACTATAAGATCTGCTTTTCCATCTTCAGACCTTCAGACTCCATGGGTGTTTCACTAGTCTCTTTTGGTAGTGTTACCCTTCTGGGTTAGGGCTTGATATTCTGAGTGTGATGAGCTGGTATTCCAAGCATAGTTACCAGTTAGATTTTTTGCCCTAGTCTAGTTCTTGCTAGACAGCATGTCCTATGCCCAAATGCTTATCAGATATTAGAGTATCCCACAAGAACTGGTGTTTTTACAGTTGTTCTGAAAAAGGATCATGTAATTATTTTCCAAAAGAGCTATTCTTGGACCCTAACATTTTGATAATAGCTGCCCATTCCTGACAATTTCTTATTTGGGTAAGATTATCAGCTAACCGTATCACGTCATAAGATACTCAGACACACTTCTTATTACATTACACATATGCACAACACTAAAACTATTCCCTTATGTAGCCTTTACTCTAACCCTAAACCACAAAAACTCACATACTATTCAACCCCTATTGCCAAAGCTTTCAGAAAACCCCAATTTTTTGTCATTACTGCGCACAGCCACTTACTATAACTCAAAACACATATCCTAAACACACTGAACGGTTGACCAAAGAAGCAGTGTATTTTGTTAGCAAAGTGAGCAGTCAACAAAGTGAACTGTTGTTATGTATGTATATATATGTGTGTGTGTGTGTGTGTGTGTGTGTGTGTACACACACAAACACACACACAAAATACACATATATAGCACGATAGATACAGACACATAATCAGCTGCTGTCAAATAGGGATAATAAACATCATGGCAAAACACCCAAATAATATTGACATTCAATAGATTTTCTGATTCACCCCAACAGTTAAACTGACCCTGTCATAATTTGCTAGTCAAATGTTGTCTCGTTCCCTCTGAGTACTTATTTTATATAAGAGTTGTTAGATGTTACCCACAAACTGAACCTGCTTTCAGAAAATTTAAGTTTTGCATAAATTTGATAAAAACTACAAAATCTGAAGAGAATCTCCCTCTCAGATAACAGTTTTTATTTAAGTGATGTTTTTATGTGCTGTTGTAAATCAGACACTTAATATAACCCCAGCGAACATCAAAAGCATAAAAACAAACTCCCTACTTAGAATTTAACTACAGGAATTAAAATTCACTGATAGTATAAAAAATATGAAACTCTTAACCTAAACAGCAACTTTTTTTTCAGCTGAATGTGACCAGTAGCCTTGCAGTATTAATTTCATTAAATATATTTACCCAGTAGTGTGGGCCATCCCTCTACACGGCACATGAGACAACCCTGATATATGAATTAGGTTAGAAATAACTCAACATCAATATCCAAATCACCACTTATTGTGTGATTTTTACCCAGGAAGCCAAGTGTATTATTTAGTAACTTTTACAATTTAGACAAAGTTGGACACACAGTAAACACTGACTGTACCATATTTCATCTGCAGTATATGCACTAGCTGCGCAGCTTCAGATACCTACTGCAATAATAAAAACAATTAACAAATGTCTTTCATTCAGTCATTGACAAACTTCATCCAAGAACAACTTGCACCATTTGTTTATTGTTCCCCACATTCCAAATAACTTGCATGTGGGTGATTCATGGAAGGCATAGCATTGCCTAACTTGCAGAAGTAATGCAAACAGGAGAATGACGACTCATTTTGACAAGGTAGCCTAACTACTTAATACTCATTGAAGTATGAATGTGAATTAGCTAACCAGTCTATAGTAGTCCACATAATGCCAACAGAATGGAAGTGACCTTCAGTCATTGAGAAACAGGCCAAAAAATACATAATGCATTACATTCATCAGCACATCTTCCATGTCCAAAGGGAGACAGCAACATTATCCAGGCATTTTATATATATATATATATATATATATATATATATATATATATATATATATATATATATATATACACAATACATGATACAGATTTTATACAAATGTTAAATTGCATAAAACCATTTCCTGCACAATATAATTTCAATATCAAATATTATCAGTAGTAGCAGCTCAACAGGTAGCACATTTGACTTGGCACTGGAGGATCGGAAGGTTGCAAGTTCTATTCCCACTCCAGGTGCTTGGATTAATTTTTCTAATATTGGCACTGGCGTCAGGGAGGAAGGATGTCGTCATCCTGAGTGAACCATCCTTTGAATGAGATCTTAAATTGAGGCCCCATATACTTGAATTAGTGTTAGCTTAGGTGGATGCAAAAGATCTCACAGCACCTATTGAACAAATGTAGAGGAGGTTACTCAGTGCCCTGACAAATTTCCCCTAATTGGTATGAAGTACCACCCTGGGTCTCCAATGAAAAGAGGACAAAGGCCTAGTGGAACTAACCTGGCCAACAAAGAATAAACAAATACATCATATATTTTATGTACATTTAAGTCTCAGGTGGTGACAGTAGTTACAACTACACCCAATAACTAATCTGAATTACTTAAATGGACCAGGCTACCAGACTTTCCAGGGCTTCTATGCCATAGTTTACAGACAATGAATGCTGGGGAGTTTTAGTAGAAACGATACCCATGTATAAGTAAGTGCTTCCAATATGACAGCACATTAGCACTTGACTTGTATATTACATAAAATTATCCACAAAAAATGTTAATAAATAAAAAAAGTCACATTGGTGCATGCTTCAAGTATAATATATATCTATAGTTATATGTGTGTGTGTGTGTGTGTGTGTGTGTGTGTGTGTGTGTGTGTGTGTGTGTCTGTTTCTGATCCATAGATCCAAGTTGTGCTTGAATATGGACAGGGATGAGCTTTGTTTTATATGGATAGGGAGCCTGTTGCAGAGCAGCAGTATCCTCTGAGACATTTACCTGTCCTCCAAACCATTCTGTTGATGTTGCAGAAGAGGATTAGATCACTGGGTTGAGTATTTCTGATACCAGTTGACTTGCTGATGTGCAGCAAATCCATCAGTATCGGGTTGTAGGGTGCCTTGTATGCCAGACACAGGTCACCTCTTAGCTGTTTATAGGATACAGAGTACAGTGATAGGACTTTGAGTCAGACCATTTAGGACATATTCTTTAGGCTTTGTATCCCTTTAAGTAAGGTATGTCTGTGGATGATCCAGTTTTGGCATGTGTCTGGACAGATACATGACTAAAGGGACATTTGTTATTTATTTATTTACATTTGTTTAACTGGTAGTATCTGACTGATTCAGGAGCCCATTTTCAGCAGAGACCTGGGGAAAAAAGCTCCAACAAGTAATTAACAGAAAAACAGCAGTGGATAAATATAGTAGAGTATCACATACCATGTACAAATACAGGAATATTTGATTAAAAGTTACAAAAGATCACAAGAGACTAGTTCGTAATATATCATAGAGTATACAAATCTTGACAAATCAGACAAATAGTAACTTGCTGCCTCATAGAAGAGTATAAGCTGGTATGTATACATAGAGTAGGAGACAATGCACTGGTGTACTTATCTTGGAACTGTGGAGGAGCATAGCCATTGATTAGTAGGGTGCTCTTTTAGGAATAGTTGGAATTTGTGACTGTCTGGATATTTTAGTATGTGTTGGGGGTAGTGAATTCCAGGTTTTGGATATTTTATTAGAGTAGATGGAGTCTCCATGGTAGTTTTGGGATTTAGTTACCTTTAGAATTAATTTGCCAGATGATCTAAGAGACATAAGGTTTGTATTAGGGTGAACTAGGTCAATGAGAGCAGGGCAGTTGTTGAGTTATGGATGATACTGTGGGCAATGGTTAGCTGGTTGAGAGATGATAGACTGGGTAGTTCAATCCAGCTGAGATAGTGAATAGCGGTGAAATTTATTGGGTAGGTTAACGGCAAACTTGGGTATTTTGTTATAGCAGGTCTCCAGGTTGTTTAAATCGGCTTTGTGGAGGATAGTAAAGATTAGGGAGCAATAAAAGAGGGTGGATAGTAGATGTGATTTGGCTTTGGATAGTCTGGCATTGTTGTTAGGTAAGATTTGGCCCTATAAAGTGAACCAAGTTAGATGTGGACTTTCTTAATTGTCAGGGATATATGTTTATGAGTTTTACACCGTTGTCTATTGTTACATCTATAAGCTTAGTTTGATTGACTGATTCTATTTTTGTTCCATTTGAGGTGTAGATGGTGAGAGGGGGTAGGTTATTTTTGGCTTTTTTATTATTGAAGATAATTAGCTTAGTTTTGTTTGGGTCGAGAATGAGTTGATGATCGGTGAGGTAGTTTTCTATAACTTGGAGAGATTTTTGTGTTTTTTCTTGTAGTTCCTGAGGAAAGGGGGGAGAGCAGATAAGTGTGACATCATTAGCATATTGAATGACAGAGGCTAGTTTAGTGGCGGTACTGAGGTTGTTGGTAAATATAATGAAGAGGATAGGTCCGAGGATGGATTCTTGTGAGACTCCAACAGAGATGGGTAGAAAAGGGGAGAGTTTGTTTTCCCATTTGCTACACTGCTGTCGAGTAGTAAGATAGCTCTGAAACCAAGTCAGTCATGCAGTACTGAGGTTATATGCAGTTAGTTTGTTGAGAAGTATTTGGTGGGATACGGTATCGAAAAATGATGGGACGAGTTGGCCTTCATTTTTGAGGAGGTTTACAGTGTTAGTGAAACTTATGAGTACAGTATTAGTACTATGTTTAGGTCAGAAGCCATGTTGAGAAATCGATAATAGGTTGTTCTTAAAGAAGTGGTCAAGGAATTGTAGATGAATACAAGATTTTGGCTAGAGGGGGAGAGTATGGTAATCGGTTGGATGTTTGAGAAGTCTGTAGCCTTTGTGTAGGTATGTGATAGTTTCCAGGGGAGAGGTATGTTTTGTTCAGAGATGGAGCAGTTGATTAGTATACATATAGGATAGGAGATGGAAGTAGCAGCTAGTTTTAGAAAATCACTGAAGAGTTGATCGTCTGCAAGAGTACAGGGTTTTGATTTGGTTAGGAGCTTTTTTATGTAACTAGTTTGAATGGGCTTAATAGAGAAAGATTTAGGGTTAGATGTGGTGGAGGTGGGTACTGTTAGGAGTGAGTTAGAATTATTGCTTAACAGGAAGGTTATTGAATTGATAAAGTGAGTATTGAATTGTGATGAAATACACTCAGTATTATACTTAATGATTGCCCTAATGAGGGCTGACCAAAGGGGGACAATGGCATCCTTAGATTTAGACACAGTCATTTTATTTATAAGCTGTGCAATATAGAAGGAATTTCTTATGACAACAGAGATATGTTCATAGAAAGTTAGGTCATTGTCCATATAAGTTTTCAAATCCAGAAAAACAGCACTGCTTGATCAAAAATTTCTTTAAAGAGATTTCATGTTTCAGTCTAGTTTTCCAGATCTCTTGCCTTCCACAGGATTTGGTTTTACTGAAGAAGGTACACGAGTTCTAAAAGACAGTCTAGGAGTATGTCTCCTTTGCTTTGGCTAAAGAAGAAGAGTGATAGTTAAGCTTACTTAATTATTCGGATAGTAGTAGTCACCGACTTGTTCATAATAATAATAATTTTAGGTTGTGAGATCCGACTTGTTCATAATAATAATAATTTTAGGTTGTGAGATGTTTTTGTTTAACTACAACAAGCAGCAAATTTGGAATAGGACTAACAGACCAGCACCTGCATTTGGACATGACTATACATCGATTTTTATAATAGAGGTGAAGAAGTGGCAAGTCTTACCAAAAAGCAATATCATTTCAGTCTAAATGGTGATAATCATCACGTAGTAGGTTCTACAATGTGACTTACAACTTGTATATGTATCGTTTATAGTGCTGGTACTTGTAGCATTTGGAACATGATTAAAGAGAAATGGACGACTCTGACAGACAAATGTGCAGGCTCAAATTTGTTTATAAAAAAGCATCATGTCTAAAACAATTACTAGAAAAGAATAACGTGATTTATTCAGGATTAGTTTCAAATAAGCTATTTGAGATGTCGGAGTGTAACATTCACCCATTTTTGTTAGACACTCAAAAACGTTTACGAATATAACACATTTCAGTTGTAACAGTACAGGAGTCGTAGTTACTGCTCTTTTTGTGAGACTTTTTTATAGTGGAAAAAGATTATATAAAACAAATCTATAAATATCTTCAAACAATCCATACTAAAGATGGAAAAAGTGCACTAGATGGGAAGGTGGCCTAATGGTTAAGGTGTTTGCCTTACAAACACAAGGTGCAAGGTTTGAGTCTCATAAGGGATAATTGGCTAGGCTTAAAATGACTCACAAGGGCAGTTAGCCTAGTACTAATCTATTAACCTATGAACCTATGAACACGTTGGCGTCTTCTGCTTATAAAAAAGATGTTTTATTTACAGTGCTTGATTATGTTTAGTGAATCCTAGGATAAATTATTTTGAAGCGAATGTCATCAACCCCCTCCCCCCATGATTCAATGCTATATGTCACTATACGTATTCTTAGTAATTAAGATGAAAGATTCACTATGATGCAACAATGTGAATCTGGTTTAAAAAATATATTTAAGACTGCAAATTTTAAAGTTCAAAGTATTAGATGGCTGATCACATTATGTGCTATAACTTCTATATTATTTATTCTTATTGCCATGTGATTTAATTTAATTTATATAAGTGACAATGTTTTATTTTGCAATTTTCTATTATGAACGGACATCTCTGCTGCTTATTTTAAAACTGTCTCGCTATGTTAAACCCATTTAACATAGCGAAAACAGTAAAAAAAAAGCAACGGAGATCTTGCTTTCTCCGTTGCTTTTGCCCAGGCGCGCAGTACATCAGAACTGCCGCAGATGCCAGACATCTGCGGAAGGGCAGTAAACAGGCATTATACTATGCCATTATTTAAGAAAAGTAATAGTTTCTTTACTTAAATAATGTCATGGTATAATAGCAATAACCCACTTCTGGGTGTGGGTAATGCTGTATTTACCCACGGTTGGCTTTGTTTGGTCCCTCGGGCTTCGCAAGCTCCACAAGTTGGGTGTGTGATGGATGAGAAAGAAACATTTTGGAGTGAGTTGGATGAAGTAGTGGTGAGTGTACCCAAGGGTGAGAGACTAGTGATTGGAGTGGGCATGTTGGTGAAGGGAACAGAGGGGATGAGGAAGTGATGGGCAGGTATGGTGTTAAGGAGAGGAATGCAGAAGGTTGGATGATAGTTGATTTTGCGAAAAGGAAGGACATGGCTGTGGATACATATTTTAGGAAGAAGGAGGAGCATAGGATAACATACAAAAGTGGAGGAAGATGCACACAGGTAGATTATATCCTATGCAGGAAGGCAGGTCTGAAGGAGATTGGAGACTGTAAAGTGGTGACAGGGGAAAGTGTAGTTAAGCAGCATAGAATGGTGGTCTGTAGGATGACAATGGTAATCAAGAAGAGAAGGAAGCATGTGAGAGCAGTGCCAAGGATCAAATGGTGGAAGTTGAAAAAGGGTGATTGTGAGGTGGAGTTCAGGGAAGAATTGAGACAGGCACTGGGTGGCAGTGAAGAGTTACTAAATAGCTGGGTAACTAAAGCAGAGCTGATAATGGAGACAGCTAGAAAGGTGCTTGGTGTGACATCTGGACAGAGGAAGGAGGACAAGGAGACCTGGTCATGGAATGAGGAAGTACAGGAAAGTATACAGAGGAAGAGGTTGGCGAAGAAGAAGTGGGATTGTCAGAAAGATGAAGAAAGTAGACAGGAGTATAAGGAGATGAGGTGCACAGCAAAGAGAGAGATGGCAAAGGCTAAGGATAAGGCATATGGAGAAAAGGACCTGTACCGATTGGCTAGACAGAGGGACTGAGCTGACTGAGCTGAGAAAAATGTGAGGCAGGTAAGGGTGATAAAGAATAATGAGGGAAACATACTCACAAGCGAGGAGTGCATGTTGCGCAGATGGAAAGAGTACTTTGAGGGGCTGATGAATGAGGAGAATGTGTGAGAGAGAGAATGTTGGATGATGTGGTGATAGTCAATAAGAAAGTGCAACGGATTAGTAAGGATGGCTATGAAAAGGATGAAGAATGGAAAGGCTGTTGGTCCAGAGGACATACCAGTGGAAGCATGGAGGTGCTTAGGAGAAATGGCAATGGAGTTTTTAACCAGATTGTTTAATGAAATCTTGGAAAGGGAGAGGATGCCTGAGGAGTGGAGAAAAAGTGTTGTGGTACCAGTTTTTAAGAATAAGGGTGCAGAGCTGTAGTAATGACAGAGGGATAAAATTGATCAGTCACAGTATGAAGTTATGGGAAAGAGTAATGGAAGCTAGGTTAATAAGGGAGACAATGATTAGTGATCAGCAGTATGGTTTCATGCAGGGAATGAAACTACAGATGCGACATTTGCTCTGAGAGTGTTGATGGAGAAGTACAGAGAAGGTCAGAAAGAGTTGCATTGTGTCTTTGTGGACTTAGAGAAAGCATATGAAAGGGTGCCTAGAGAGGAGTTGTGGTATTATATGAGGAAGTCTGGAGTGGCAGAGAAGTATGTAAGAGTGGTACAGGATATGTACGAGGGTAGTGTGACAGTGGTGAGTTCTGTGGTGGGAGTGACTGATGCGTTTAAGGTGGAGGTAGGATTACATCAAGGATCAGCTCTGAGCCCATTCTTATTTGCAATAGTGATGGACAGGTTGACAGATGAGTTCAGACAGGAGTCTCCATGGCCTATGATATTTGCAGATGACATTGTGATCTGTAGTGGCAGTAGGGAGCAGGTTGAGGAGACCCTGGAGAGGTGGATATATGCTCTGGAGAGGAGAGGAATGAAGGTCAGCAGGACTAAGACAGAATATATGTGTGTGAATAAGAGGGAGGATAGAGGAATAGTGAAGATGCAGGGAGTAGAGCTGGCAAAGGTGGATGAGTTTAAATACTTGGGATCAAGAGTTCAGAGTAATGGTGAGTGTGGAAGATAGGTGAAGAAGAGAGTACAGTCAGGGTGGAGTGGGTGGAGAAGAGTGTCAGGAGTGATTTGTGACAGACAGGTACCAGTCAGAGTGAAAGGGAAGGTCTACAAAAGGGTAGTGAAACCAGCTATATTATATGTATTGGAGATGGCAGCACTGACAAAAAGGCAGGAGTCAGAGCTGGACGTGGAAGAGTTAAAGATGTTAAGATTTGCACTGGGTGTGACGAGGATGGACAGGATTAGGAATGAGTATATTAGAGGGTCAGCTCAGGTTGGACGGTTTGGAGACAAAGCCAGAGAGGTGAAGTTGCATTGGTTTGGACATGTGCTGAGGAGGGATGTTGGGTATATTGGGAAAAAGATGCTAAGGATGGAGCTGCCAGGTAAGAGGAAAAGAGGAAGACCTAAGGTAAGGTTTATGGATGTGGTGAGAAAGGACATGCAGGTGGTAAGTGTGACAGAGCAAGAAGCAGGGGACAGGAAAGAATGGAAACAGATCATCCACTGTGGCGACCCTAACGGGGACAGCCGAAAGAAAAAGAAGATGACAAAATAGTGCATGACAACTTTAGGAATCAATCACAGGAGGTTAGAAAAGATTGGGAAGAGAAACTCAGAAAGAAGTTTATAATGGAAAGTTGTGTAAAATCTTATAATGGTAGATGTTTTTGCCTTCATTGCTGCAGTATTCTAAACATATGGGATTGCCTGCTGGGGAAGCTCGACGTCTGGCTAGTCTACCAAAGAGTCCTGTTGCTTTAAAGATATATCAAACATCATCTAAATGCTTCTTGTGTAGTGTAAAGCATAAAGGTGAAGTTCAGGCCTACCATAGTCAGAACTGATTGCCCCAGTAGAAACACCAGTCCAAGGAACCCAAGAGGTAATCTGTACATCCAGGAAGTTAAAGGCCTAGGCGGCAAGGAGGGAGGGAGTGAACACTGCAGGGTGAAGGCAAAGACATCTACCATTATAGTAACATTTTACACAACTGGAGTATGTCCTTACATTCACTGCTGCTGTATTCATAACACATAGGAGAGTGCCAGAGCTCAACATAAAACTAGGGAGGGAGAAGGAACAGAAGAGTCCCCTAAAAAAACAATAAGAACGCACTAATAAAACCATCCCTAGCTCTAGAGATACTATCCAACTAGTAGAGCTTGTTAAAGGTATGGACAGATATCCAAGTAGCTGCTTCAAAAATAGAGTTAGTGTCTAAGCCCTTGAAAAAAGCATCAGAAGTAGTCACAGTTATAGTAGAATGAGCCTTGACTGAAGAGGGAAGCTACTTGTAATGAAAAGTGTAACAAAAAGAAATAGCCATAGAAATCCAAAAAGAAACAGTTGGCTTGGATACAGCAAGTCCCAAAGATATAGAAGATACACCTTCAATGATATCCTGCAGAACACTAACTAGAGCCCATTAAAATTTCTCCCACTCAATGAAGCTGTAGAATTCTGCAATTTTACATTTCTTAGAATCCTAAATAGTCTTCTCTGCTCTGGTTAAAAAGGATCAAGGCAAAACAAAGTCTACAAAGCAAGTTATGTCTTCCAGAGACAAAGCCTGGAAAGCCTGGCAAAAAAAAAAACGCTATCTAGCCTCACTCAGTATAAACAACTTCACAATCAGGCTAAATGCCTAGTTATCAAAAACAAAAAAGAATACTTCCAGGCTATCCAAGACCAACATAGACTAAACCCCAAGAATTTCTGGGGGGCAAGCAACTCCCTTCTCCACCCCAGAACAAACAACAACCCATGTCTTAACCCAGAAAAAACACCCACTGAGATAGCCTCCTTATTTAACACATACTTCATCGACACTATCAAAAAACTTACTACCACCTTCCCACCCACTTTGACTGACCCACCCAGAACTCCATCTGTACATTCCTCTTCAAATCCTTTACCTTCTTTTGCACTAATTCCCATACCCACCTCCACCATCAAACAACTTCTTCACAAACTCAAACCCTGTACCAATGTCCTCGATAACTTACCTGCAGAATACTTACAACTCTCAGCCTCCTCCATCACATATCCATCAGCATCCTCCTCAACAGGTCCATTCAGGAATCTTGCATACCCGATATCTAGAAAAAGGCATTTATCCTTCCACTTCATCAAGGCGGCAACAACTCTGACATCTCAAACTTCCATCCTATTGCCATTCTCTCCCCAATCTCCAAAATACTTGAGAAATGTTTTCACACACAGCTCCTCAGTCATCTGATACAACACCAAATCCTCCCCCCCCCACTCAACATGGCTTTAGGCCTGGACACAGTACTAACACTGCCCTCATTTCCTTCCTGAACACAGTAAATAGAGCTCAGGATGCTGGCTCCTTAGTCTCAGCACTCTTCCTAGATTTATCAAAGGCATTCAACACTATTTCCTACTCCCTTCTACTTACTAAACTCTCTAACCTCAGTCTATCTCCCCCTACCAAACAATGGTTTACTAACTATCTCAGTAACAAGCAGCAATCTACTAAATGTCAACACTCTTCCTCTCCTTTTATAACTACAAATACAGGAGTCCCCCAAGGATCAATAATGGGACCCCTCTTATTCAGCATATTTGTCAACAACTTCCATTCCTCTCTCTCACCCATATGCAGATGTCTCAGCTATCATCTGCTCTTCGAAATTTGCCACTGCACTACAGCTTCTCACCCAAGAAGCATTTACTTCCACTGAAACTTGGATGTCCCAGAACCATCTCACTCTCAACCCTAATAAAACAAAACTTTTAATATTTAACCTCACAAAATCCAGCCCTGTTGATAAGTCAGTATTCTCAGTTCACTCCCAAAACAACACCATCATTGAAGTCATTCCCTAGTAACAAATTACTAGGTGTCATCTTCTTCTTCTTTTGGCTGCTCCTGTTAGGGGTCACCACAGCAGATCAACTGTTTCCATTTCTTCCTGTCCTCTGCATCTTGCTCTGTCACACCAACCACCTGCATGTCCTCTCTCACCACATCCATAAACCTTATCTTAGGCCTCCGTCTTTTCCTGTTACCTGGCAACTTCATCCTTAGCATCTTTTTCCCAATATACTCTGCATCCCTCCTCAGCACATGTCCAAACCAATGTAATCTTGCCTCTCTGGCTTTGTCTCTAAACCTTCCAAATTTCTAGGTGTCATCATTGATGACAAATTAAATTTTGACCTTCACATCTACAGCAACATCAAACAAACCCATCAAAAACTAGGTGGCCTGTGTAGGGACAACTATTTTCTTAGCCCCTGTGCAAAAAAAGCTCTTGCCTCATCCTTCCTGCTTACAACACTTTTATACGGCAGTCCCATCCTCACCAATCTACAGTCCTCCTTGAGAACAAAACTAGACTCTTGTTACAACAAAGTCGCTAAATTTGCTACAAATGCAACATTTTCTACCCATCACTGTTTCTCTCTGCATCAACTAAATTAGCTAGTATCCGCTCACTAGCTCACTTTTTTGCAATTAACTACAGCATACAAGCTCATCTATCACCTGGAAACCTGCCCTTCCCTCACCTCCATACTGAGTATGTACCAACCTAACCGACACCCCAGGTCCGAAAACAAAATGTTACTTTCCATAGAGAAATCTAAGTTCTCAGTCGGTCAGATGTTGTATTTCTATACTGTTTCTAAGGCATGGATCAAGCACCCCCTACACTCAGAACTAGCAGCAATCCTGGCTCCTTTACAAAATCCCTCAAACTACATTTTTCCTCTTATTGTTTATGCTCCTGTACCCCAACACACAACCCCAACTCCTGACTTCTTCCCCTGGTGTTGCAACTCTACTATCTCTCTCATTACTTCCCTTCACTCTGCTACTTCCTGCCACTCTAGCCTGACCTTTTCCCTCTTCAGCCCTTCTGTTTCATCCTCTTCTTACACTGTACTTAACATCCCCACTGCATTGAACCTTGCAGACATATTGCATTCATGTGTAATTTTAATATATGCCATTTATTACTTCTCTTTTTAGACTGTAAAGTGGTGACAGGGGAAAGTGTAGTTAAGCAGCATAGAATGGTGGTCTGTAGGATGACACTGGTAATCAAGAAGAGAAGGAAGCATGTGAGAGCAGTGCCAAGGATCAAATGGTGGAAGTTGAAAAAGGGTGATTGTGAGGTGGAGTTCAGGGAAGAATTGAGACAGGCACTGGGTGGCAGTGAAGAGTTACTAAATAGCTGGGTAACTAAAGCAGAGCTGATAAGGGAGACAGCTAGAAAGGTGCTTGGTGTGACATCTGGACAGAGGAAGGAGGAAAAGGAGGCCTGGACATGGAATGAGGAAGTACAGGAAAGTATACAGAGAAAGAGGCTGGCGAAGAAGAAGTGGGATTGTCAGAAAGATGAAGAAAGTAGACAGGAGTATAAGGAGATGAGGTGCATGGCAAAGAGAGAGATGGCAAAGGCTAAGGATAAGGCATATGGAGAGTTGTATGAGAGGGAGAAAAAGGACCTGTACTGATTGGCTAGACAGAGGGACTGAGCTGGGAAAGATGTGCAGCAGGTAAGGGTGATAAAGGATAATGAGGGAAACATACTCACAAGCGAGGAGTGCATGTTGCGCAGATGGAAAGAGTACTTTGAGGGGCTGATGAATGAGGAGAATGTGTGAGAGAGAGAATGTTGGATGATGTGGTGATAGTCAATCAGAAAGTGCAATGGATTAGTAAGGATGGCTATGAAAAGGATGAAGAATGGAAAGGCTGTTGGTCCGGAGGACATACCAGTGGAAGCATGGAGGTGCTTAGGAGAAATGGCAATGGAGTTTTTAACCAGATTGTTTAATGAAATCTTGGAAAGGGAGAGGATGCCTGAGGAGTGGAGAAAAAGTGTTGTGGTACCAATTTTTAAGAATAAGGGTGCAGAGCTGTAGTAATGACAGAGGGATAAAATTGATCAGTCACAGTATGAAGTTATGGGAAAGAGTAATGGAAGCTAGGTTAATAAGGGAGACGATGATTAGTGATCAGCAGTATGGTTTCATGCAGGGAATGAAACTACAGATGCGACATTTGCTCTGAGAGTGTTGATGGAGAAGTACAGAGAAGGTCAGAAGGAGTTGCATTGTGTCTTTGTGGACTTAGAGAAAGCATATGAAAGGGTGCCTAGAGAGGAGTTGTGGTATTATATGAGGAAGTCTGGAGTGGCAGAGAAGTATGTAAGAGTGGTACAGGATATGTACGAGGGTAGTGTGACAGTGGTGAGTTCTGTGGTGGGAGTGACTGATGCGTTTAAGGTGGAGGTAGGATTACATCAAGGATCAGCTCTGAGCCCGTTCTTATTTGCAGTAGTGATGGACAGGTTGACAGATGAGTTCAGACAGGAGTCTCCGTGGCCTATGATATTTGCAGATGACATTGTGATCTGTAGTGGCAGTAAGGACCAGGTTGAGGAGACCCTAGAGAGGTGAAGATATGCTCTGGAGAGGAGAGGAATGAAGGTCAGCAGGACTAAGATAGAATATATGTGTACGAATGAGAGGGAGGATAGAGGAATAGTGAGGATGCAGGGAGTAGAGCTGGCAAAGGTGGATGAGTTTAAATACTTGGGATCAAGAGTTCAGAGTAATGGTGAGTGTGGAAGATAGGTGAAGAAGAGAGTACAGAGGCAGGGTGGAGTGGGTGGAGAAGAGTGTCAGGAGTGATTTGTGACAGACAGGTACCAGTCAGAGTGAAAGGGAAGGTCTACAAAAGGGTAGTGAAACCAGCTATATTATATGTATTGGAGATGGCAGCACTGACAAAAGGCAGGAGTCAGAGCTGGACGTGGCAGAGTTAAAGATGTTAAGATTTGCACTGGGTGTGATGAGGATGGACAGGATTAGGAATGAGTATATTAGAGGGTCAGCTCAGGTTGGACGGTTTGGAGACAAAGCCAGAGAGGTGAAGTTGCATTGGTTTGGACATGTGCTGAGGAGGGATGTTGGGTATATTGGGAAAAAGATGCTAAGGATGGAGCTGCCAGGTAAGAGGAAAAGAGGAAGACCTAAGGTAAGGTTTATGGATGTAGTGAGAAAGGACATGCAGGTGGTAAGTGTGACAGAGCAAGAAGCAGGGGACAGGAAGAAATGGAAACAGTTGATCTGCTGTGGCGACCCCCTCAGCACATGTCCAAACCAATGTAATCTTGCCTTTCTGGCTTTGTCTCTAAACCTTCCAAATTTCTAGGTGTCATCATTGATGACAAATTAAATTTTGACCTTCACATCTACAGCAACATCAAAAAAACCCATCAAAAACTAGGTGGCCTGTGTAGGCACAACTATTTTCTTAGCCCCTGTGCAAAAAAGGCTCTTGCCTCATCCTTCCTGCTTCCAACACTTTTATACGGCAGTCCCATCCTCACCAATCTACAGTCCTCCTTGAGAACAAAACTAGACTCTTGTTACAACAAAGTCGCTAAATTTGCTACAAATGCAACATTTTCCACCCATCACTGTTTCTCTCTGCATCAACTAAATTAGCTAGTATCCGCTCACTAGCTCACTTTTCTGCAATTAACTACAGCATACAAGCTCATCTATCACCTGGAAACCTGCCCTTCCCTCACCTCCATACTGAGTATGTACCATCCTAACCGACACCCCAGGTCCGAAAACAAAATGTTACTTTCCATAGAGAAATCTAAGTTCTCAGTCGGTCAGATGTTGTATTTCTATACTGTTTCTAAGGCATGGATCAATCACCCCCTACACTCAGAACTAGCAGCAATCCTGGCTCCTTTACAAAATCCCTCAAACTACATTTCTCCTCTTATTGTTTATGCTCCTGTACCCCAACACACAACCCCAACTCCTGACTTCTTTCCCTGGTGTTGCAACTCTACTATCTCTCTCATTACTTCCCTTCACTCTGCTACTTCCTGCCACTCTAGCCTAACCTTTTCCCTCTTCAGCCCTTTTATTTCATCCTCTTCTTACACTGTACTTAACATCCCCACTGCATTGAACCTTGCAGACATATTACATTCATGTGTAATTTGAATATATGCCATTTATTACTTCACTTTTTCCATGCTTGTAATTATTTTCACTGTTTTATTATTTTCTTTCAATGTAATAGTACTGCTCAAAATTCTGTTATGTGTATTAATATTTTCTTTGTATGTGATTATTGTGGAGCTTTTCTTCCCAGGCCTCCACTGAAAATGGGCTCTTTCCAAGGCCTAGTGGACTTCCCCGGTTAACAAATGCAATAAATGAATAAATAAATAACTAAATAAATAAAGGATGAAAACAAACAAATAGCTGATCAGATTTTCTAATAGCGTTAGTCTTATACAAATAAACCTTGAGTTGCCTATCCATGTCCAAAGTATGCAGCACCCTCTTACTGTCAAGATTGTGGACAGGTGAAAAAAGTAGGTAGATTAATAGACTGATTAAGTGATGGATCATTAGCCACCTTAGGCACAAGAGAAGGGTTAGTGCACAAGGACACCCTGTCCTCATGAAATATCAAAAAAGGAGGACAATGACTAAGGGCCTGTAACTCAGACACCTGTCTGGCAGAAAAACCTACCACGACAGCAAACCAAACACATAATCACTCAAAAACATACTCGGAGGCTCTAAATAAAGATCTTCCTAAGCAGCAGAGACCTCCAAAGCAGACACCCAAGCAACCGCTACCCCAAAACAAAACACGTGCAACAAATATCTCACAAAGCCAGTGTGCCGAACAGTCACAGCCCTTAAGACTAAACAACACACCTGATACACTTGTAATAGGTGACTCTATCGTCAGGCACACTGACGTCCTGCTCACCAGGCTGAACAAGGAGAGGGTCACGGTGAGCAGCCTGTCAGGCGCTAGGATCCGCCACATAACACAAGCACTCAGGTCACTCCAAGGCAAGTACAAATATGACTCAGTCATTGTCCATGCTGGTGTGAATGACCTGAGATGTAGCTCCCTGGACTACATGAAAAGAGACATAGAGGAGCTCTCTGAGCATGTAGCCCAGGCCGGTATGACCCTGACCTTGAGTAGCATCTTACCCTCACCAAGAATGATGCCACAATATGAAGACAAGATGATCAATTTCAACAATTGGCTTAAGTACTGGTGTCATTCAAAGGGGATCAATGCCTGTCAGCTTGGGATGATATGCTCGACAAGCCACGATGCTTCACTAGGGACAGCTTGCACCTGTCACCCCTGGGCTTTCGGATATTGGCAAAGGCTCCTGCTACCCCATAGTGCCTTTTTAGGCAAGGCTCAAAAGACAAACCCATCTCCATAGGTATCACAAGGGATAAGAAACTAAGAGTAATGCTACTCAACGCCAGAAGTCTAAACCTCAAGATGCATGCACTCGAAACTCTCCTTAGCATGGAGAACATCAATATCTGTGCAGTAACAGAAACCTGGTTCAGGGCTCCCGAGAGCACCCCAGCACTACCAGGTTATACCTCATACCATACTTTTCAGCCCCAAAACTTGGACCGAACCACAGAAGGAGGGGGAGTATCGATATTCATCAGAGATACCCACACCTCCAGGTTGGTGGCAAAGCACGAAGCATCAGGGACTATCCATGTGCAACTAACAGTGAGTAAAACTGCCTTCCAGTTTATAGCCTGCTACAGACCACCCTCCCAAACCCAGGAACCCCACTCGGCCTTCCTGAGAACACTGGAAAATATGAAGGTCTCTCCAAACACCATTATATTGGGCGACTTCAACTAACCAAACATAGACTGGGAGCATTACTCTAGCTCCAACACCCTAGCCCAAAGGTTCCTAGAATTTATAAACTCAAATGCTATGGAACAACTTGTTACCACTCCCACAAGAGGGAAAACATACTGGACCTGATCATCACCAACATGGGGACTCTATGCTCCAGACCAGAAGTGTATCCCTCACTGGTAAGATCAGACCATAAGCTAATCTCACTGGATATTCACATCCCGATTCCACCACTGCCCAGAAAACCACAGTGAAAAACTTCTCTAAAGCAAATTTCACACTCCTCAAAACCGAGCTGGAATCCTTCAAAGCCCCCGGGCCTGTGGAAAATACGGCCCAGACTGCAGAATCCTTTATAAATGCATTCTATGAACACCTTCAGGAATGCATGGATCATGCGATCCCAAATAAAACCAAGACCCGATCCTCCAAAGGCAGACGTCCTGTCTGGTGGACCCCAGCCATAAACAAACTACACAATAGGAGGAGGACGCTACTAAATGATAGAGCAAAATCCCAAAAAGGGAAGGAATCACTGATCAGTATTAGCAAAAAACTACGGGCACTCATAAAATTGTCTAAGGCCAGCTTCGAGAGAAAAATTGCACAGGACACTAAGGATAATCACAAGGCTTTCTTTAGTTATGTTAGAAACCTGGGTGGTAATTCCCAGATATGCTCAGAATAAGTCCAAAATGACAAAAAATACACCGAACCCACAGACATTGCCAACATCCTAGCTGACAGGTTCAGCACAAACTCCCCCATTCCACCAAAAGGGCAAATATCTATCCCAGCAGAGTGCTGCCCCTGACATCTCAGATGCTCAGGTAAGATCCGCCTTCTCCAAAGCAAAAAACACAGCATCAATGGGACCAGACGGTGTCTCGGGCTGCATCCTACATGAACTCCAAGAAGAGCTAAACCCAAACATAAAACTACTGTTCAATCTTAGCCTTACTACAGGATATGTGCCCAAAGAGTGGCATACAGCAACAGTGGTCCCTCTCCATAAAGGTGGTGCCTCAACGAATCCTGGAAACTATTGCCCCATAAGCCTGACTAGCTTGGTCTGCAAAGCTATGGAAAGGATCATCATGGACCTCATAAATAAAGATACTGGGGACCTACAGACACTGGATCCTACCCAGCTCAGCTTTGTTAAGGGCAGATCCTGCCTCTTAAACCTGGTTGATTTCTTTGAAACAGTCACCAAGGCCATTGACGAGGGGAAGGTGGTCCACACAGCCTACCTGGACCTCGCAAAAGCCTTCGATACAATACCCCACTCGGGCATTATAGATAAGCTCACCAGCTTAAATATAAACCTCTATGTCACTAGATGTATTGCAAACTGGCTCAAGGACAGAATCCACATGGTTAGAATTGCTGGAGCCATGTCAGACTCCAAACCAGTTACAAGTGGTGTCCCACAAGGCTCAGTCCTGGGACCTCTCTTGTTCGGTATATATTTCTCGGAGGTACAGGCCAACACGGAAGGACTGTGGCTGACCAAGTTTGCAGATGACTGCAAACTGGGCGCCATAATCGACTCTCCAGCCAACACAAGCATCCTCCAAAAGGGCCACATAGAAACAGACAACTGGTGCCAGAGCCATGGCCTCAAGCTAAATGCCAAAAGTGTATAGTCATCCCTTTGGCAAAAACAAAGTGCCCACAAATTACCACATAGGTGGTAATCCATTAAGTACAGAAGAAGTAATTAGGGACCTGGAGACCCAGGTTGATAGCAATCTCTCATTTGACAACCACGTGGCCAAAGTGGTTAGAAAAACATTTTATATAGCCCACCTAATCATGAAGGGATTCACATCTAGATCAGGGGAGGTCATCGTGCCTCTTTACTCATCCCTCATCAGGCCCATAATTGAGTACAATGCCCCTTTTGGGATGTACCTTACCAGACACCTGCACCAACTGGAAAAACTCCAAAAGTACCTCACCAAGAGGATCAAAGGGCTCAAACAGATGCCATATGCTGCCCGATTAAAGAAACTCCAGCTCTACTCAGTGGCATACCGCCTGTTCAGAGGCGAACTGTGCCTGATGTATAAAGCCATGTCCAACCCAGAATTAATGGACATGCTGCACCTCAGAAAATCCAAATCTCATCGAGCTACACGCTCGAGAGACTTGAACCTCAGCACTGAAATAAATAGGACATGCTGGAGGGACAGATTCATAACCCAGAGGCTCCCTTCACTCTGGAATAAAATCCCAGTCCAGGTTAGGCAGAGTCCCTCATTGACTCTCTTCAAGTGGAATCTTGATGAGTGGATGGGAGATCATAGGTTTACCCCGAGTATCACTTCTGTGTCACTGTTAGACAGAGGCACAGTATACTAACCTCGAAAAAGGGCATAGCAAAATTAATTTAAAATGGGTGGAGAAAGCCAAACACATTCTGGCTAGGCTTATAAATGCCCTAGGGCAGATAGCCTAGTATGAACCTATGAACCTATAAAGAACAGTCTTCCAGGAACAGTGGTGCAAGGAAGCATGAAGAAGCAGGCTCAAAAAGAGCCTGAGTCAACTACTCAAACAAAACTGAGATCCCAGGGAGG
This sequence comes from Protopterus annectens, assembly GCF_019279795.1. Taxonomy (NCBI): domain Eukaryota; kingdom Metazoa; phylum Chordata; order Ceratodontiformes; family Protopteridae; genus Protopterus; species Protopterus annectens. Next base: position 589,148,186 of record NC_056747.1, on the reverse strand, counting down.
AGGAACAGGCTTCCTGGGAGGTCCGATATTAAGAACGCCTTTAAGAAATTGTTTCACCTCAAAATCTAGAAGAAAAAGGAAGACAAGCAGAGATAGTTGATAAGTGGGCCTTAATAGAAGAAGTGGACAAACCAGCATTGAGCAACTCACACAGATACAAGAGAACCAAAGGAAAATCCACAGTAAGTAGGTCCAGGTTACAAGAGAGACACAAAACAGGAAACATCATCCATTTGTAAAACTAGGAATTCTTAATAGTAGGTTTCCTGGCCTCCTGCAGGACTTGCAGCACATCTGCAGAAAAAAGGTGTCTGTTGAATAAAAATCCTATCACCCACAGTGTCAGTTGAAGCGAGGACAGGTAGGGATGGATGAGAGATCCTTTGTCTTGTGAGAGTAGATCCACTCTGTGAGGTAACTTGTGATGATCTCCCTTGGCTAAATGCAGAAGAAGAGGGAACCAGTGTTGTTGCAGCCAAAAGGGAGTCACCAACAAGATTTTGGGAGCATCCTGTTGAATTTTGAGCATGACTTTCAGAATGAGAGGAAGGGAAGGGAATGCATAAAGAAACATCCCCTTCCAAGAGAATGAGATATAAACTGTCTGAAGTGTGACATGATACTCGACAGCAAGATCCCATATAGAAGTGCCAACCGACATCTCCTTCCTCCCTGTTTACTGATGTACCACATCACTGTGTTATTGTCTGTGAACACCTTGAGAGGCCCTGGAGAGAAAAGAGGATAAAATGTCCAAAGAGCCAGCAGAAGAGCTCTCATCTCTTTGACACTGATGTGCTCCTTCTGCTGATGAGAAGACCATACCTCATGATCTTTTAGGGAGCCAAATGTCACTCCCCATTCCATGTCTGAAGCATCTGTGAACAATTCCTGAGAGGGAAGGGGGGATAAAAAGGGATCCCTGGATTCAGAGACAACTGCTGAATCCTCCAATGAGACTCCTATCTGAGGCAGGAAGAAGAGGAACAACAAAGTCAAGAGAATGGACATGTTGAAGCCATACTGGCTTCAGAAACCACTGAAACTTTCTCAGGTGAATTTTGGCCAGAGGGAGCATCAGAATGGTGGATGCCATGAAACCCAGTACTCTCAGAAACTCCCTGGTGGCAATGGTAGTCAGAGGAAGGAAAGTGTGAAAGAAAGAAATGAGTGTTAAGGCCTTTGGAGGGTCAGTGATGCAAGCATTGGCACCACCTTAATCCTGCAACCAAGAAAAACATGATCCTGAGAAGGAATCAAAGACTTTTTGAAATTTATAGTGAACCCTAGACTCTGAAGAAGGGAAATGGCAAACTGAAGATTTTGCAAAAGGGTCTCTGGAGAGGGTGCTTGAATCAATGGGTTGTCTAAGTAAGGAAATATTTGGATCCCTTGAAGCCTGCATAAAACAATCATAGGAGCCAGGCATTTGGCGAACACCCTTGGAGCAGTAGAAAGGCCAAAGGATAAATCAGAGAACTGAAAATGCCAGGAAGCAGCAGAGAAATGCAAAAACTTCCTGAAATGAGGATGGATCAGAATATGGAGATAAGCATCCTTGAGATCCAGAGACACCATATAGGCCTGAGGGAGAAAGACAGGAAATAGAATCTGAAGGGACAACATCCAAAAGGAAGACACTTTTAGAAAAGTGCTTAGATGAGAGAGGTCTAGAAAAGGTCTCCAAGTGCCCTCTTTCTTGGGCACTAGAAACAATCTGGAGTAGAATCCTTTCCCCCTTTGGGGCACAGGCACCTCTTGAATAGTACCCTGTATCAAAAGATTTTGAACAACCCTGGGAGAAAGGAAAGTATTTCCCAAGGAGCCTAAAGAATGCCCATAAAAAGAAGAAGGGATTTCCACACCATGAAGTACCCCTGATGAATGATTGACTGAACCCAAGAATCCTGAGTTATCTGAAGCCAAACAGGATGGGAAAGAGGAATGTGGCTGAGAAGGGATGGATAGTTATACAGCACCTGGTTTGTTTGGAAAGGAAGGCTTTAAAGTCATGGAAAACTGAGCGGCCTTAGCAGGAGGAGCCCAGCTTCCACTCTTCTTACCTTTAGTAGAAGGGCAGGATTGCCTGCAAACAAAGGCAGCCTTAGCAGGGTAGTTTCTCAGAAATTTAGGCACAGAAGAAACAAACGCATGTTTAAGCTGCTGTAAGGCCTTAGTCTTATCCTGAAGGGTCTTAAACAAACCAGCAGCAGCTTCCCCAAACAAAAGTTTAGAATCCAGGGGAGCATCCATCAACTTAGCTTTAATATCATCAGGTAGAGGTTGATGCCTAAGCCAAGAATACCTCCTCATCACTGAACCAAAAACAGTAGCTCTAGAAGAGGCATCATAACTACATTTAATAGAATGATGAACTACTTGAGAGGAAGTCCCTAGCAAGGAAAGGACAGAAGTTTTACCCTCAGAGTCTGAAAAATCAGAAAGAAGAGCCAACACATACCTAGACATATGGGTCTGATAATTAATAGCCCTAATACCTAGGGTAGCAGAAGTGTAAACCTTCTTACCCAACCTTTCCATAGTTCTGCTATCCTTGTCAGAAGGCAATAACTTGGGCAAAGGAAGCAACTGAGAAAGCTTATCGGAGGTTGTAAACACTGCAGGGGGTCAGCAGCAGGAGATTTATATAAAAGAAATAACAATCCTCGGGCCCCCTATAAAACCTGTCAGATGTCTTGGGAGCAGGGGGCATAGAATGAGGTACATGAGAGGCATTAGAAAAAGCATCCATCAAAGCAGCCAAAACAGGAGGAATAGCAGCAGGCTTAGGAGATTCCAACTGCAGCAACCCAGAGTACCTGTTATGAATTTTAGATACCTCAGCACAATTCCATTTAAAAAAAATCCATCATCCTAAACAGATTGTCCCCAAAGGAAATTTCCTCAAAGGAACATCAGGAATGATAGATTCCTCCTCCTCCTCTGACCCATAGTCCAAATAAGAAGAAATTTGAATAGAATAAGTCTGGGGTTTGTCATCAGAATCTGACTCATCCTCAGAAGAATCCTGTTTTCTAGGCCTTTTAAGGACATTAAAACAGTAAATTTCCATTAAGTCTGCCAGTCACTTTTTGGATCCCTAGGAGCAGACAAAACATGTTTAAGGTTATGTTTCTTTTTTAAGAGAACATCCCCTCCAAAAAACTGAGAAGGCTCAGACCCAGGACGAAAGTCAAGAACCATAGTAGGAACTTCTTTGCAACTAAAAATGGAGGAACTCCCCTAGGCCCCTCAGAAAAAAAAACAACCATGGTTCCCCCTGAATGTTTAAGACAGATGCCTGAAAAGCCTCTTCGGACATACTGCCAGCTGAATCCTCACCGGCCTACAACACGGTCTCGGCAGAGAAATCTGACAACAGAGCAGGGGTATCCCCCGGGTTTGTAAGAACCTCAGGAGAAACACTTGGCAGAGGCTGGACAGCAGAAGATTCCAGTCATACCTTTTTCACCTTCTTCCCTAATGGCTGACCCTCAGGGTAGGAGATTTCTTCCATTGTATCTTTAGTGAGAAGCTTAAGATGCTGGTTCTCAAGATACAAGGAAAGAGAAGAAAGCCTACTGTGAAGGGTTTTTGTGATGAATGCCTGATGAATTGAACAAGACGTATGGTTATGAGAAGCTACTAGACAAAGAAGACACTTATCATGGCAGTCTCAATGGGGAATCTGTCTCCCACACTGGCATTTACCCTTCCTGGATGACATTAACTCCAAGGAGCACGAAAGAAGACAAGAAAAAACAAAAATCCCAATGGGGCAGTTATCTGCAACTCCAAAGAATTCAGCAAACAGGCATATGTAGACTCTGGGGAATGAAAATGTGTTTAACTGGCAGAAAACAAATGGAGGTAAACAGACCAATGATGAAAAGATATGTTCGGACTGGCGGCAAAGAAGTTTTAATTATGGTAGGCCTGAATGTCATCTTTATGCCCTATGCTATGCAAGGAGCATTTGGATGATGTTCCCTGTACCTTCAAAGCAACAGGCATCTTTGTTGCACTGGCCAGACGTTGCGCTTCCATGGCAGGGAATCCCATATGTTAAGAATATTGCAGCAGTGAATGTGAGGACATCACTGGGAAGACATTTTCATGATCCTAAGTATATGACAAATTGCAGAAGGTTTAGGATTTTTCTTAGAAGAGCTTGTATAGGTATACTGCAACTAGAGGATTTTACCTCAGTTGGATAGCAAATACTGGAAGTGTGAAGGAAAAGACAGAGGTAATAGGCAACATGCTTTTTGGCAATGTAACAAGCTGGCAGATTTTAAAAATCCCTACAGCGTACTGTGTCAGAAATGTTGGTGGGAGCAAATGGTTGTAACTAAGGAAATGATCCTTTTGAGCTGGGACACAAAAAATGAATTACCTAGACATAATGAGGCATTATTTAGTTTATTGCTATTGTCTGCAAAAAAAAAAAAAGCAATTACGAGAACATGGAAATCACAATCCAAACCAACTGTAACTGAAATACCAAATATTGTAAAGGAGTTAAAAGAACTGTAGGTAGGATTTTTAGAAAAGAGAAAGCAGAAATTACATAGAAATAAATGGGATTTGTGGAAAAAAACACATCCAGAATAAAGATCAGGTGGAGAAGAGATGTTTAAGGGAAGGCAGGAATTGTGTAATATATGTAATGTTGGAGTGAAAGACAACTACTAAAGGGAAAGAAAACATATAGGTAATGTTTAATGCATGTAAACAAAAATGTTAATATAGTTTTTCTTTTGTATTAATATGTGTCATCTAATTAATCTGCAAAATATGTTAACATAAACCCTCTAATTTCACCTCTGTAGCTCTGTATCTGCTTTAATGATTCTCATATTTTAACACTTGCTGTTCCAACGATGATACCCTCGCATTCTGCTACATAAGCATCATCACACAAATGTCACTGAATGAAGAGTTGCATCTAACCTAACTGCAGTCATGTTATGGTTTGGTTTATATTGTACACATTTCCTTTTGTTGTTACATTTTTCTGCACATTACCTATACAGGTATTTATTTCACAAGTGTTCATGTACTTCATTCTTGTTAGTAACAAATTGTTCATTTTTTTCACCAGGGCTCCTCGTAAAAGGGACTATGTAGCTCAATGAAATTATCCCAGTTAATGACAGGAAAGAAAGAAAGAAAGAAATGCAAAATGCAGGTACCTCTTAGCAGCCACAAATACATACATTAAAAACCCATTTATTATTTTGTTACTGTCAAACAGTTATCATGAATTATTTTCTCTTTTAAAACATTTTATGTAAGCAAAATTTTAAGAACTCTAAAACACTCAGACAATCTATTCGTATGACTGCACAGTGAAAAAGTCATGGATCCTTAAAGTCTAGAGGTACTTAAACATGATGAAAGCAGTCGCTAAGAAACAGCTTATTCTGTTCAGAGACTATCAAATTGTCCTATAGAGCACTACTATTTGTAGGCTCCAGTTGTAAATTTTATGTCTGATATAAACTGAATTATAAGATCATCAGAGATGCTTCTTCCTGAAATGTCATTCTATGTCTGTACTGAAGCATCCTGTTGTTTAAACAATTTTAATAGTTTAATAGGGGTTAATCCAAAGACATAATTTTATAGGAGATGCTCTTAAATGATAATGCATTTTCTATGCGTTCCTGCAGCTACAATAACTTAGAAGCACATTGTGCCCTTGAGAATATTATCTGTTGTGATGCTGAACACTCCAGGAACAATATTTTGGATTTAAATCTTCAAGTACCTCATGGCACTGCAAAGAAAACACACATATACACACATACACACACACATACACACACACACACACACACACACACACACACATATATATAGGTTTAATATCAAAATGTTGAAAGTCAAAACAACTTTTACTCTCATGGTGGAATCACTGTGTCGAATTTGTACATGTCGATTGCTCAGAATGTCAGAACTCACCACAGCGAAGGTCGACATTTTCAATAATTCGAAACAACTTCACCTATGAGAAGGTGAGGCCAGACCCTCAGGCTATTGTGGTGACAGAATGTACCGTGGGAAACATCTATATTTCACAACTCCCGCAAATTATATATATCAACGTCAAGATCCCACTACAATGAGGAAAAGGGTAAATTTCCCAATCAGCACTATGCCGTGATTTCCATTCGCAATGCTGAACTCATAATAGCGAATCAGACTTTACTTTCGCTATTATGAGTTTGTAATATTTCAGTTCAGCATTGTGAAAGTTTAAAAAAGGCGTATTCGAACACACAGTGTTCAAAGAAGCGCCTTTCAACATTTTGATAGTAAACCATATGTATGATATATATAAGTATACTGTACTGCATTTAAAGGGAATATAAAAACGTCTGCTCTGTACTAATCTGTACTGTGTTTATCACATGGATGAACAAATGCATCATTTTTTAATCCACTGGCATAAACCTTTCATGCATACTGATTTGTGTTACAAAACCAAGAAATAGCATGAACAAAGAGGTCTGCCACTCTCTGCAAAGCTCAGATAATTCAGTGTGTTAAATGAACATATGACACAGTAGAGAATGAACTGTAAGAGGCGTATAATCCCTGGGTAAAAATAGAACTGACAGATAATCCTTCGGTGAATGAGAAGGAAAACAACCTGCCTTGTGTCACCATGATTATCCCTTTCAAGGTTTTACAGGTCAGACCTCGATTTGTTTTTAAGATTCTGCCTGTATAAGAACCCTGAAGGCATCAACTGGTGTGCTCCTCAGTGTGCCAGAATAATTACCTGAGTATCGCTGGTGGCAACAGTGTGACTACTGCTCAGTGAAGTAGAGTAAGAAAAACTGTTGTATCATGTACTGCTTTCATTTATGCTATATATTGCAAAACGTAGACCAACAGACTGTTTTTGCAGCAAAGAATAAAATGTTTTATAAAATAGTGAAATCCATGCCTTGAGGCTCTCTTACTTAAATAAGGTAACACATTGCAGCTTTGTATGACCTAATTATTAGAAGATTTAATGAGTTGTAAAATATCATTAGTTTTGCTTGACCTGTCATTATGTTAACAGTTCAAAAAATAATTTATTTTCGTTTCTCCACAGCATCATCATTTCAGTAGTTAACTACGTGATGAAAAATTATTGTAAAAATCGAAATGTGACTCTACCCTTAATGCAGATAATTTAAAAAAAAATACATAAAGCCATTATGTGCCACTTGCAAATGTGTTAATCTATTCATACTTTACAGGTAAAATAATAGTCCAGGAGCATGGATAATATGCACCCACTGTTCGGCATGTACTTAACTGTGACATTTTGACTACAGATACTGAGTTTTTTATTTCAGGAGTGGAAAACACAAGGAGAGGTAAGAAAACATGCACTTGAAGAACATGACTTTGGTTGGGACCAGAAAAGACACATTTACATGAAATATGTTGAGGGTCTGTGAGGAAATGCTGGAAGACATAATTTCTTCAAACATACACACAGACAGATAGATAAACACATAACCACTGGCGCAGATATGCACACACACTTTTGAAAAGTAATAGAATACCAAACTGACTTTTCAAAACAATATTCTGTGTTATGCAGTATTACGTTGAGTATTTATAAAAATGGAATTATTTTTATTTAATATTTTTTTACTGGGATAGTCTGACTGGGCAAGAGTGTCCATTTTCAGATGAGGCCCAGGGAGAAAAGCTCCAGACAAATACATCTAAACTATTACACACCATATCAAAGTATTTGGGTACTTTCACAACCACTCAAAGAAAGAATCCAGTGATTACCTTTATATTTTATTAAAATTCCAGTCCAGTAGTTGATCCAGAATGCAGTCCCACAGCACAGGTAAACTAAACACACACTTGGATCCAATAAAATCTGGTTAGCAGCAAACACAAAGCATAGAATGCAAACTTCCCTTTTCCATTAATTTTATCAAAACATTTTACAATGTACTGGCAACAACTACACTTTCCATAAGGGAAAGTGCCTGTTGCATCTACCACCATACTTCTATTACTTGCAGGCAGCTGAAACTTGCCATGCACTAAAAAGTCTCTTATACTTCTACCTTTCGAATAGAAGAACATAGGATACTCATTTACTTTTATAGAAATTTAGTTTTTTTCTAAAATACTCCAATGATATTTTACCAAATTTGTATTTAGTTACAAAGCATAATCTTTGTTTCTCCTGTTTATGCACTCTCCCTTGCATGCTATATATTCTTCTGGTGTTATTTTGTTGCACTACCCTTTTTCTACTTTCTTCCACCACTGCTCCCTTGTAGCCTCTAGTTACAAATGTGTGCTGTTTTTTTCTATTTCCTTAACACAATCTTTTTTATCACTACATATTATTTTTATTCTAAGAAGTTCCCCATAAGGGATGGACTTGATAATGTGTGTATGTGTGTGTGTGTGTGTGGGGGGGGGGGACAGCTTTCCCCATGCAATATATGACCACTCCCTTCAAACTTTCTATGTATACTTGTTTGTATTCTACCATCACAGATACCTTGCAAAGTTATATCAAGAAAGTTTACTTTGTCACCTTTTTGTATTCCATCAAACTTGATATTATAGGGGTTTATTTGAATCTTTTGCACAAATGTATTTACTTCTTCCCATTCCTCTTCACAAATAAATATTAAATTGTCTATAAATCTATAGTAATTTATAACATGCTTCCATAAAATTCATTACTATATACATATTTGTTTTCAAACATGCCCATGAAAAGATTTGCATACATGGGGACAAAACCTGCCCACATGGCTGTTCCACGAAGCTGTCTGTAAAGTTCCCCAATGAACTCAAAAATATTATTGTTTAAACAAAAATGTACCAGTTCAATAATAAAGTCTGTTTTAGGTATATCCTTAAAAAAGAACAGTATAGCATCTAAATCATGTACATGTTCAATATTTGTGTATAAACTAGTAACATCCATAACAATAAAAAACATATCCTTCTTCCACTTTACATTTCTGATTTTACTTAGAAAATCGAAAAAATCTTTAATGTACGAAGTTAATTTCTCAACATCTTCTTTCAAATAAGAAAGTAAAAAGAGGGCCAAATTGTGTATAAAATAACTGCATGCAGAGACAATAGGAGGTCCCGGTGGATCCACTATACTTTTATGTATTTTGGGTACACAAAAGAAATATGCCATAGCATTGCCTTTAACTACAATTTTTTTATAGACATCTTCTTGTGAAAAAATATTTCAATCTTAGCCCCTTCATTAACAGTTCTTTATATCTAGTTACTGCTTCGTGATAACAACCCACCTCCACCAAAGCATAAACTTTAGCATCTCTTAAATGAGCATAACACATATTCAGATACTGATTGTAGTGAAGCACCACCAATTTGCCCCCTTTGTCAGATGGTTTAAACACCAATTCCCTATTTTCACTTAACCTTAATAAACTTTTTCATTCATCTCTGTCTAAATTATATTTAGCATCATTTCTGTTTTTATTCACTTTTTCAAGTTCCTTGTCTATTGAAAATTGTAAGGCAGAAGAAAATTGCTGAATATTTTCATCCCTACACATAGGAACAAAATCACTTTTATACATCACATTTTCAGTATCTAACTTACAATAAGCATCAGTTTCTAAATCAGAGACACATGAATGAAAACTCATTTCACTTAAATCATCTTCAATATCTACATTGTTTCCATGGATTACATTTGTATCCTGTGCAAAGAAAGATTTTAAATACAATTTTCTAACAAATTTAAACTTCAATTTTCAGTTCATATCCTCTTGGAAAAGCCATAGGAATGAACTTTAAACCTCTATTTAGCACCAAAATATCAGTATCTGATAAAATACATCCAGATAAATTAACTACATAATCATTATTTACAACATTTAATTCAGTGACACTTGCCTTTTTTGTATGTTCGGTAACTGGGGTTATATTCCTCGTAACCATCCTGTCCATGTTCATAATTTCTGGATCTCTTTTTACCATAATTCCTTCCTGGTTCACGAAAATTCTTGGCCATATAACGCGGGTTAGTTGGGTCAGGAAGTCCTGGAAACTTGTTCTCTTCATCACTGTTATCATTCACAAACGAAGATTTACTGTCCGCTGATGAAACATAGCCGTTACTTACTTTTCTTCCTGTTTCTTGTTGAAATCTAACCTTCTGACATTTTTTTGACTGGCTAATTGAAACATTAAATGCAGACTTCCGTTCATAATCTCATATGTCTCTCTGTAGTTTATCCTTCTTACGAGCGATGAGTTCTTTTTCATATCCGGACAGTCTCTCATTCATTCCAGCCAAAAAACTCTCCATAACTGTGTTGTTAGATTGTTGAATGATATTCTGACACATTTCCATCAGTAACCTCCTTCTTTTAAGGTCTTCCCTCTCGATAGGATCTGAACCCACTCAGTGCTGCATTTATGGGCAGCAGCTACTCATCTAGCATGGAAACTTTTTTCTTCTTCCTCTTGTAATTTAAAAGGAGAGGAAGGACTCTTCATAGCTCTTAAACCTCGAGGGGTAATATTCAGTTCCATATACCTTTACAAACAAAGTATTGAAGAAAACAGAAGTTTCCTTAAAAATCAGTCTCTCCACCTTATCATACAGCTGCTGCAATTCTGGAGTAGCTGCCATTTCTCTGCTTTTTCTAATTACAGCAGAAGGGTTACCATTCTGTTGATTTCTGCTTTCTCCCCACATGGCACACAGAGCAGGCATTACTTCACTTGAATTGTGAGCTGAAGCATTTACCCGTTCTTGGCTTCGGTTTTGACCAGCTGGAGCTGTATTATCAGAACTCATATTAAGAAAATTGTCCTAAGTCTTTTGTGAAATTTCCTGAGACGTCTCTCTAAATATTCTGGGGAGAGACTTAAAGGAATCACTGGCCATATCACTGCACTTCACCATGAAATGGAAATTGAACAGTTCACCACCACACAAAGAAAGAAGCCAGTGATTACCTTTACATTTTATTAAAATTCCAGTCCAGTAGTTGATCCAGAATGCAGTCCCGTAGCACAGGTAAACTAAACACATACTTGGATCCAATAACATCTGGTTAGCAGCAAACACAAAGCATAGAATGCAAACTTCCCTTTTCCATTAATTTTATCAAAACATTTTACAATGTACTGGCAACAACTACACTTTCCATAAGGGAAAGTGTCTGTTGCATCTACCACCATACTTCTATTACTTGCAGGCAACTGAAACTTGCCATGCACTAAAAAGTCTCTTATACTTCTACCTTTTGAATAGAAGAACACAGGATACTCATTTACTGTTATATTAAAAAATTTATTTTTTTCTAAAATATTCCAATGATATTTTACCAAATTTACTACAACTTCTGTGAACACTGTGTATTTAGTTACAAAGCATAATCTTTGTTTGTCCTGTTCTCCCTTCCATGCTATACATTCTTCTGGTGGGTACTTTAACAGTTCTTGGAGTCTAATTACAGTTTAGCAGAGTAGAGGCAAAACTTTACATACAGTACAACATATAACAGAATAGCTAAGGTACCACAGCTCAATTAATACATAATGTAACTAAATACAATTTTCATCTGTGTTGAAAGCTTAAGGATTAGGATAAGGGGTAAGTAGGATAAAAAAGTTTAATAGAAAAGATTAAGGTGTATACCAATGTTCTATGCTGCTGAGGGAATTTATCCTGGATTGGTACATGAGCAGATCCATGTGGAAGTCAGACGGGTTTTTAGTCATTTCTTAAAGTTGGTGGTACTGGAGGGGGATCTAATATCTGGAGGTAGGGAGTTCCAGATTTGGCTATGATGTTAGAGTACAGCGAGTCACCAGCATTATTTCTACTTTTAGTAATGTTTAATATGGTTTATACAGTAATAAATTTGTTCATGGCCTCCCAGCTAAAGGACAACCATAAGACATTCTTTAGCTATGTCTGCAACCTCAAAGGAAATGCGCAATTGTGTGCAGAACTCATTGTAAATGGAGCCACCTATACTAACCTAGACGATGGAGAAAAATCTACTGGCGGACAAATTCACCTCCAACTGGACCCCTCTCTCCACATCAACCTTCCCTCAGGAAATACCATCAAATATAACTCCCCCTGCTATCACTAGGGAGCAGGTCCTTCATGCTCTCTCTAAGGCCAAAAACACTGCATCAGTGGGCCCAGACAATATACCAATATGCCTTCTAAACAGTAAGAAACATGATCTATCAGGCCCTCTGGAATTGCTATTTAACTGTAGTCTCTAAACAAGCATCATGTTTCATTAATGGAGAACAGCATTTGTCATTTCTGCAGAATGGTGGGCCATCTACAGAGCCTGGAAACTACAGGCCCATAAGTGTCACTATTCTCATATGCAAAGCCATGGAAAGAATTAGAATGAAAATGATCAGTAATGACATATGAAACCTCCAGACACTGGACCCAACCCAATTTGGTTTCACAAGGACAGGTCATGCCTACTCATCCTGGTGAACTTCTTTGAGAAGGTTACCAAAGCAAAGGATGAGGGCAAAATAGTTCACATTGCCAACCTTGATATGGCCAAGGCATTTGACACAATCCCCTACTCGGGCATTTCTGACAAACTCAAGATGTTATGTACAAACCCTTATGTCACCCACTGGATAGCCAGATGGCTCACAGACAAGACCCAGGAAGTTAGAAATGGGAAGTCCACCTCTACAAAGAGGGCATTCAGAAGCAGAGTCCTACAGGGATTAGTCCTGGGTCCGCTCCTTTTTGGCATTTACTTCTCTGAAGTCAAGGCCAGTGTCAATGGCCTCTGACTGACTAAATTTGCAGAGGATTACAAATTACGAGCTGTCACTGAATCACCCACTTGCACAAATGTTCTCCAGGAAGGCTTGACACAGACAAACAACTGGTGCCAGAGCCATTGATTAAAACTAAACACCAAGAAATGCATAATAGTATCCTTTGGAAAATCATCTACCACTGGAATCTATCACAGGTTCATAGTTTGGTACTAGGCTATCTGCCCTAGGCCCTGTACAAGCCTACCCACAACAATTCCCTGGCTATTTCTTCCCTGGACCCCTGACTAGCAGGGTGACTGACGTGATCCCCGGGGTGACTTTCCTTTCTCCCATCCAGTCATCAAGGTTCCTTTTGAAGAGGGCCAAAGAGGTGCTCTGCTTGACACATATGGGCAGTCTATTCCAGAGTCTGGGGAGTCTCTGGGTCAGGAACCTATCCCTCCAGCATGTTTTGTTTAGTGTGATGACAAGGTTTAGATCCCTGGAGTGTGTGGCTCTGAGGGATTGGGATTTCTTTAAGTGCAGCATGTCCAACGACTCTGGGTTTGATATGGCCTTGTATGTTAAGCAAAGATTGCTTTGGAGTAGACGATATGCGACAATGTATAGCTAGAGTTTTTTAAGGTGGTCAGCATAGGGCATCTGCTTTTGGCCTGTGATTCTTTTAGTGAGGTATTTCTGCAGCCTTTCCAGTTGTTGCAGTTGTTTTGAGAGGTACATACCAAATGGGGCATTGTATTCTATAATGGGTCTAATGAGGGATGAGTACAGTGGGACAATGACCTCTTTTTTCTGGATGAAAAGCCCTTAGTAATGAGGTGTGCCACATAGAAGGATTTCCTGACTGTTGTGGCAATGTGGTTATTGAAGGTGAGACCACTGTCCACCTGTGTCCCTAAGTTGCTTATCACACTTTTGGTGTTTAGTGTACTGCTACCTATGTGGTAATTCACGGGTACATGTTTTTTTCCCAAAGGGGATAACTATACATTTCTTGGCATTGAGCTTGAGCCCATGGCTCTGGCACCAAGCATCTGTTTCTGTAAGGCCCTTTTGTAGAGTATCCGCATCATTTGGGGATTCAATAATAGCTCCCAGTTTGCAGTCATCTGCGAACTTTGTTAGCCAGAGTCCTGTATTGTTGACCTGTACTTCAGAGAAGTAGATGCCAAACAAGAGAGGTCCCAGGACTGAACCCTAAGTACTCCACTTGTCTGGAGCTGGATTTGGAGTCAGCTACTTTTACAGTGTGGGTTCTGTCAGTAAGCCAGTTGGCAACCCATTGAGTGAGGTAGGGATTAATGCCCAGCTTAGTAAGTTTATCTATGATTCTAGAGTGGGGGATGGTGTCAAAGCCAAAAAACAAGTTGAGCCAGCAAACTGTGACATGGAAATAGCATTTATTAATTATTTAGCATAAAACAAGTAACCAGACCGGTTTCGGCTGGTAAAAAACACAGCCTTCATCAGTGTAAACCGGAAGAATCAAATGCTACTGTTTAAATACATACAAGTGCAACTCTATTGGCTCATTTTCAAAATTGCTCATTAAGGCCAGGTGGGAACAATCCACCTAGTTTTACAATCCATTTATTTTTTTTAGAATCTAAAATAGAACGCCATCTGGTTTTGTTGGATTTATTGCCCTTAACCATATCAATAATCATAAAAGTGAATTTTGCAGTTTTGTGTGCCAGACAGTGTTTATACAAAGCATTATTAGCTTTTTTATTTTTAATGTTACTTACATGTTCAGAAATTCTAAGCCTGAGAGGACGAGATGTTTATCCAATGTAAAAGGACCTGGAGGTGCATGTTTCCAAATAGACTAACCAGTCGCTGCTGCATTTAGCAAAAAATTGGATATCATAGACCATGGCACAATTTCTACTCGTAAATTGTTTAGACTTGGTGACTTTATCACAATTGGTACAGTGGCTACATGGGAAGCAGCCAACCAAAGGTTCACCAGTCAATGTGGTTTGTTGCAAGTGAGTATGCCCAGTGTCATGTGTATGTTTGTAATGATTGAAGCAAGATGCCAAGTTCTTACCTTTGCGAAATGAAAAAAGGCATCTGTCCGGTATTATGTTGGCTAATTCTTGATCACATTGTAATATGTTCCAGTGTCTATGCATGCTGTTGATTAATAAATCAGAGTTTCTGGCATAAGTGGTTACAAACCTGATAGGTTGTGGTTCATCCCTGTTCCGTGGTTTGTAGGTTAACAAGTCCTCCCTGTGTAGTGTGTTGGCCCAATTGCTGGCTTGCAAAACATGTCCCATCTGGTATCCCCTGGATCTGAATCTGTTGGTCAGGTCCCGTCTGTGTTCTTGAAAAGAGGCTTCATGTGAACAAATCTGTCTCATACGTATAAATTGAGATTTTGGGATGTTTCTAGCAATGTGAGGTGGATGGAAGCTCAATGCATGGAGGACAGTGTTGTATTCGGAGTACTTCCTGAAGACCTGTGTGCTTAAAGTATGATCAGGTTGTCTATTAATCAAAACATCAAGAACGGTAATGGTACTTACATGATAATTTACTGTAAAGTGTAGACCCCATTTGTTATCATTCAGGTAAGAAATGAATTTGGTTAAATACTCCACATCTGCCCTCCATACCATCAAGCAATCATCCAGATAATGTCTCCAGATGTCGATTTCATCCAAATATATGTTGTGGCTGTTGTCATAAATGATTTGATTTTCAATGAAGGCCATAAAGAGGTCAGCATAGATGGGGGCAAAGGATGCCCCCATTGCTGTCCCCTTAGTCTGCCAATAGGAAGTATCCTGATAAAAGAAGACATTGTTGGTGAGGACATGTTCTGCAAGACCAACCAAAAAAGAATTGAAATCTGGTTCATATAATCATGCCACATTTAACCAATGGGCCAGAGCTTCCAAACCTACCTTATGTTGGATGTTGGTATATAGGGGACTGACATCAAGTGTGCACATTAGCCAGCTCGGTTTCAACTGTGTGTCAGAAATGATTTGTAAAAATTCAGTAGTGTCCTGTAAATGGGAACGGACCCGTAACAATAAAGACTTCAGATATTTGGTCAGAAATATGGATAGTGGTTCCGTGATGTATCCCCTACCTGACACAATAGGTCTACCTGGTGGATTAACTGGATCCTTGTGTATCTTGGGTAAAAAATAGACGTATTGATTAGCAGACTCCTGAATTGTTAGCTGCTGCAACACATTGGATGTAATGATGTAATGATACCTTCATCCGTAGCAATGGACAAAAAATCATCAATCTGTTTCTTATATCTAAAAGTGGGGTTGACTGACATTTCAGCATAATAGCGTTTGTCTGAAAGTTGTCTCTTGGCCTCCTTATCATAGTCTGACCAGTTCATGACTACTACTGCCCCACCTTTGTCAGCAGAAATGATGACTATGTCCCTGTTGTTCTGTAATTCGAAAATTGCCTGTTTCTCACTCAATGACAGGTTGTTAGGTTTGAAACGAGTGTCAGAGCTAGAATAGTGTGTCAAAGCCTTGGCAAGGTCCAGATAGGCTGTGCACCACTTCACCATCCATAAAGCACAGCTTACCAGAGTTCAAAATCATAAATTATACTCCTGTCTTACTTTTGTCCACAGCTCTGGAGACTGATTTGAAGAAGTCAATCAGGTTCAGGAGACAAGATCAGCCCTTCACGAACCCAAACTGGGTGGGGTCCAGTGTTTTAAGGTTGCCAATGTCTTTGTTTATAAGTTCCATGATAATATATTCAATGGTCTTGCAGATCAGGCTCGTCAGACTGATGGGGCTGTAGTTCCCAGGATCCAAGGTGGATTCCCCCTTTGTGGAGTGGGATAATTGTAGCTGTGCGCCACTCAGTGGGCATGAAGCCTGAGGTGAGGGTATGATTAAACATGACACTTAGGTGAGGTGCCAGTTCATTTTGTAGTTCATGTAGTACACAGCCCAGGATGTCATCTGGTCCCATGGATGCTGTATTCTTAGCTTTGGATAGTGCGTTTTTTACCTGTGTGGCAGTTATTACCATTATTTGGCAATCTTCCAGTATTGAGATGGGCCATTTAGGGGGTGAAGTTGGCACTGAATCGATCTGCCAGGATATTTGCAATATCCTTGGGATCAGTATATTTAATGCCATTCTGTTGTAGCTCAGAGCAGATCTGAACATTGCCATTTAGATTCTTGACATAGTTATAGAATGCCTTGTGGTTGTCTTTGGAATCTTTGGCAATTTTATTTTCGCAACTAGCTTTGGAGGATTTTATGTGGGATCTCAGCTTCTTACCGAGGCGGGTAAGGAGTTTTTTTGCATCCTGGAATTTTCCTCTTTTTTGCAACAGTTTCTTCCTTTTGTTGTAAAGTTTGTTTATGGCAGGGGACCACCAGATTGGCTTCTTTTTTTTGGAGGAGAGCATCTTGGTTCTATTTGGGATGGCACGATTCATGCATGAGTAGATGTGCTCATACAGTGCCTTAGTGTAGGACTCAGCAGTCAAACTTTCAGTTCCTGTCTGCATGGGTGTCATGAAGTTTGTAACTTTTGACTTGAGTAGCATGAAGTTGGCTTTGGAGAAGTTTTTTATGGAGGTTTCCTTACTGGGGAGTGGGGGTGGGTTGTGGATGTTAAGGGTGATTAGCTTATGGTCTGACCTGAACAATGCGGGGGTGACCATGGGTGTGGAGCATCGATTTCCCATGTTGATAATGACCAAGTCTAGGATATTGGTGCCCCTGGTGGGACTATGGATTAGTTGATCCAGGGCATTGGAATTTTTGAATTCCAAGAACCGTTGGGCAAAGGTGTTGGTACACGAGTAATTTTCCCAGTTAATGGCAGGGTAGTTGAAATCACCCAGTATTAGGGTGTTTGGTTGTATATTAATATTTTCATATTGACAACACACCCCTAAGAGCTGACCAAGTAGTTAGGGACTTGGGGACACACACACAGGTGGTAATCTAGCCTTTGACCATCACATGTCTACAGTAGTAAGGAAATCATTCTATGTTGTGCGTATGGCATTTAGGTCCAAGGAAGTCATTGTTCCACTGTATTTAGCATTTATCAGAACTGTATTCAGCATTCATCAGGCCTATCACTGAGTACAGTGCCCCATTTGGTAGGTACCTAACCAGGCATATCCAACAACTGGAACGTGCACAGAGATTCCTCACTAAAGAATACAGAGCATAAGTAACATGTCCTATACAGTCCTCCTCAAGGCCTTATCCCTGTATTCTGTCGCCTACAGACTGTTGAGGGGAAATCTATGCTTGGTATACAAGGAATTATCAGACCCAACTCTGATGGACCTCCTGCATATCCACAAAACAAACAGCACCAGAATTACCCATTCCAAAGACTTAAGCCTTGCTTGTGATATAAATAGGACCTGCTGGAGAGACAGGTATGTATCCCAGAGACTACTCCATCTCTGGAACAGGCTCCCCATCCATGTGAGGCAGAGTTCCTCTTGAACCCAATTCAAGTGTAACTTGGACCATTGGATGGTGAACAGGAAGTTCATCCCAGGTTTGGAACCTATGTCTTTAATAGACACAAGCTGCCTGTAAATATCTCACCTCCTAAGCCCCTTCTTTTAAATGTTTCACCTCCCATGCCCTTGCTTACACTTATCAGGGGTACCAGAACTTGTCAGAGATTTGAGATGCATGGCAAGGCTTAAAAAGGCCCATTTGATCACTAGCCTAGTACAGAGCTATGAACCTAAATATCAAAACATCTGATTGTGGAACAATGCATTAACTATGAATATGTACCAAAATCCCATACTATGACTAGGGCTAATCGATAAGCCCTGCAGACTTTATTTATTTTTATTTATTTATTTTACATTTGCTGACCGGGAGAGTCCAACTGGATACATATCCATTTTCAGTGGTGGCCCGGGGAGAAAAGCTCCACATAGTAAATAACATAGCATGCAAATAACATTGGTAAACACAAGATTTAAAAAAAAAGTTTACATAGTTATGAAGTTTAAAAATACAAAAACTACATAGAAAGTACAGTAGTTCCAGTTATCGCATTGTCTGAGACTTGGCTAAATTGACTGCATAGGGTGATTAACAGTTAAAAATCAAACATTATGGATTGCCTTATTAGTGCTTTGTGCTATTGGTCAATGACTTTCAATGTAATGCCTATTGAAACATTATTTTTCTTTTAATTACTCTATGATCACTAACTGTATGTTGTATGCTAGCTCTGTAAATATATCACCCAAGACATGGCTGAAATGGGTCGTATAGTCATCAGGCCATTACTTCTGTAAAAAAGCAATGTATGCCTGGGAAACACAGTGCTTACTGAAATGTGATGTGTATTATTTGAGCTGCAGTTGGAGATGCCTTTACCAGAAGGATCTCCTTCACATCTGAGGCAGGGAGGCAAACAACAGAGAGAGATAGGCTGAGTTACAGCTAAAGCAGGGAGGCAAAGCAGACAGAAGCATCTCATTATGTCAACAATGAGGACAGCCGACTATGGGACTATATTATGGCCACTGTCATTTGAGAAAGTCATATTCCTGACCTCTGGGGCTAGACAGGTTTCTGAACAGAAGTCTCAGGGAGATACATGTGAAGGATGAAGGTAGTTTGGGTGGTGTCCATGAAATGTGTATAAAAGATAAGGGCTGTATTCCTGTAAAAGAGAAACTGTTGTCATATTTCTAAACCACTTAGGGCAAGAAACCTGTACAAAGCCAAAAATAATGGGAGGACAAAGGCCCAAAAACAGGGAGAGATTTTAAATATTGCACTTACAAGCTTTGAGAGTTGCTAAAATAGCAGGTATTTATACTAGTGCATTTTTCAGAAGGATGTGAAGTCTGAAACTCAAATGTCTGTCATTGTTTAGTGACTTCAATCCTGAGTGGTTTGCCAGAAAACTACAAAGTTTATGAAGAACAGACCAAAAATATAAGGCAAAAATCCAGACAGTTGAAAGGCATGACTGTTGTATTTACCCCTATCTATATGCTAAATTGTCTTGGGGAGAAAAGATTAGTATATGTAAAAGTGTATTTGACTGGACATTGGAATTCATTGACAAACTGAATTTTGTGATCTGTAAGAACTAACAATGCATAAATAAATTAAAAAAAAGCATTTCCCAAATAATATTTGTATTACTGCATGCGTAAGCACAATTTTGTATTGATCTAGAATACAAGTCCTAGAAAAGTTTTGTTATACACTGTGAGTCCCTTGGCCAAGCTACTTGAAATCAAACACTCTGTCTAAGCTATTATTCCCAGTCACAGAAAGGAATGCAGGCCTTCCTAAGTGAAGTGCTAAATATAGACCATTTTAAGCTAACATGGACTATTTGATTCTTATTAGTACTTCAGTTCATATGGGGATTTGAACTAGAAAAAGGAATCCTCATGGAAGTGAGAAGGGTTACTTTGAGAAAGCAGGTTCATTTAGTGATTTTTTTTTTTCTTATGAGGCTAGAGGAACTCGGTGCATTGAAACTGTACATACTGTGTTTGGGATAAATTGGAAAAAAAAATCTGAGGTCTTGGTGAACTCTAAGGAGAACTTCAAAAAACAAAAAAAAAAAAACAGCAAGCATTGAACAATTCCTGCTCAATGTCCAGGAAAAAAGTGCAGCCACTGGTCAGCACCTACCCAGCATCCAGCAACAGATACCAACTATACTAGACCAACCTTACACCTTGCTGTAAATCTCAAAACTAAGTACACGTCTAAAAAGACTCAGTGGCCAGTGGAAACTATGTACAAATTGAATAGGCCAGGATAATGCCCACAAATCTAAAAGAGGACTCGTCAAGGCATATATGGCCTTTAAGGATGCTAATGACACACAACTATGGAAAACCCAGCCAAAACATTCTGGATAGGGCTTGGGTTTCATCTGAAGCAGATTCACTTTAAATTTTACAGCTCAACATTAGGTGTGGACAGTACTATTAGGTCACAGATGGCTGATGTAATACATCTTTTGAAATTGTGGCTAGAACCTCTTGCAAATAATTGAGTGGAATTCTAGAAATATTGTCTGTAGAATAAATGTAAAAAGGCACTACCAAACAACTTAAAAAATGAGTATTCTAGTGTGACTTTAAATCTTCGAAGCAGCTAGTTTATTTTTAACTGAAATTGCAAATTTCAAGTTAGACTTGCACACCAAGAGCTAATAGTAAGCCTTCACCAAAGTATTTTATTTGCATTTCTTTACTAGGTTAGAGCACTGATCTCCATGGATCTTTTCCAGACTCAGCCTGGGAACAATGTCTGGTTAAGTGACTTTCTCAGAGTCACACAGTTAGATAATGGAAGCTGAAGGAGTCAAATGCTGGCCCACTGGACCACAGGAGACAGCTTGCTAGCAGGTCCTTAATCCTCTGTGCCAGCTGCCAGACAGATATTTGCTTGTTTGCATGGCTCTTTGTTTGAAGACCAAATAAGTAAAAAATGTTGCCATCTTAGTTATGTTGTTTTAAATGTTCCAAAAAAGGCCACATAGCAAAGTAATGCATGGTTCTTAACAACAATACTGTAGCTGTAAAAACTGTCAATACTAGTCAACAAGCTGTACCTGAAATCATGCCTATGAAATGTGATAATCCTCCATCCCAATTAATAGGGCTGTAGAGTCTGCAATTTTGCCAGTGAGCTGTTAATACACATATTAAATGTACTACTGTTATGAAAGGGAAAGAGCTATAAATGTTACTGGGACTCCTGTAGCATAACTGAATTAGATTACAATATGTTTGCAACCATAAACTGCGTATGCATCAATTTGAAGTAAATTTTGTACATGGACACAAAACGGAATATTTTTTAATGCAGGAAGAAAATCTGTGCAAACAGAGACTAAGGGGAATATTCTATAACACAGGCTGAAATACAAATCCTTCTAAGCACTATTATACTGATATAAAATCTGAATTATTTGTTAGTACTCAATTTGGGAAAAAATGTTAAATGTAGATTTACAATGCGTATTAATTCAATTAATGACTGATTTGTCAGTTTCTACTTTTTGCAGTCTAAAGTCTAATGTTTTTAGAAATGGACTAGGACAGGATGTATTCTGTACTAGTTCAAAAGGTCATCAAAGTTACATTGCAGTACTAGCTTAATGCATAGATACTAAAAAAAACAATAGTTAGCATGAATAAGCTCATGTGATACTAGCTGTATATTATTTTATTACTCAAATAAAACATTATGCAAAATGGCTTTATAAAAAGTGAGATAGTAATAATTAATCTTTACATCTTTAATGGATAATGTTTATTTTGGAAAATCAGCAATCCGACATTTTATTTAGCCATGATCCAGAATGTAGTTATTTTGTGATATAATACTTTTCAACTGAATTTCTAATGTATTATTAATCTGTTTGACATATTTATCAGGATGCCACACAATACTTTGTTAAAACTGCCAGGTATATTTTAAACAGAAAAATAGTTCAGATCCTGCCAGGGGAAATGTGATGCTTTATATAAGGCAAACTGGACTATGCCACAATTTATTCACATATAGCACAGGTTATTGATATGCTACCTAACTGTTGTGACATAGCGAGTTCTGGCAATATATATGTGGCAGATGTATTCAATATTCATGAGGTAGAAATTTAGATTTGCTGTTTAAAGTGTAGACATTGAAATTATATGATAATTATGATTACTGATATAGATGCATATACCTAGAAAATTAAACTTATTTGTATTACATCATACCCACATAACATATGCCAATTTAAAATGAAAGAATGTGTTATTTTTGTTGGGGCTACTTAACTGACAAGTTACAGCTAATCTTATCAAATGCTTTTTCAATGCAACTTTTATTTACAAGTACCTGTTTGTTTCATAGAATCATGGGCATGACTGACATGATTCATTGTACTTTCTGATACTCTCTACATGTCAATAATTTTACATTTTACATCAGTAGTGCAATTACTTTTACTACTAATAATACAGTTTTAGTTAGCTGTATCTGTTTTTCCTTTTACATCTTACGAAAAGGGGATATCTTGTTTTTCAGGAAATGTCTGATTTTAATGTTTGTGATGATTAAAAGGAAAATGATGAATAAGTAGGCCCAGGCAACTTGAGGTAAACAAAGAATTTAATGTCACTTTTGAATTGAATAACCTCAGACTGTAAATGCCTGCTATGCATTTCTAGGGAAACTACTGTATTTTTGGAGACTGTACATTAGAATTGTGACAGTGGATGAATTATGGAACTACTCTTTTGGCTAAATATACTGTGATGGTGGTGCTGTGGTAGCGTTGTTGCCTCACAGTAAGACATTGTCCTGTTCGATTCTCAGCTAGAGCATCTTCTGTGTGGAGACATACGTGAATGGGCGTACCTTCGTTGAAGGTTGTGCGTCAGGGTCAGCAACTCGGCACGTAAAAATCTACTGCCAATCATTAGCGGACCAGAGTTCCGCTGTGGTGACCCCTAACCGGGAAAAGCCAAACGACACAACAACAACTCTTTTGGCTAAATGGAGTAAAATAAGTAGTAATCACATATCATGTAGACTGTTTATTAGGTTATGTTATTATATTGCTTCATCCACATCAGGATTCTGGTTCCACAATGATGTCTGTGAGGAGATGAACTAGGTGAATGTGTACAATCAATAAATGTTTCCTAGGTTTTACCAATGCCTTAAGTTTTTGGAGTATTTATATTACCATTCTTATGCTATTTTACAGTGAGACTGTGGCCATTTCCCATATGTAGTTATTTTTCTGGCTGAGAAAATTTCGACAGGTTCATCATTTTTCCGTGGTCTTTGATTCTGGCACTAAGAATGCTGAAAGTGACCTGAATAGAGCAGCTTGATACCTGCAGCCATGCACTGGAACCTTCCAGTAGTGTGTTCTATTATTCACTGGCTTGGGGATTTATGGAACAGCTTCAGAGGTGGCAAGTTAAAGAATTAATTGTGAAGGCTTATTTAAACTACAGTTGAAAAGATTCAGTGGCCACTATAAAAACAGAACTTGACTGTGGCTATTTTCTGATTAAGCAAAAGGAAGAATCATTCCAGGTGGATATTAAATGGAAAATTCCCTAAAATAACTGAAGCAGATAAAATCAATAAGCAGTACATGCAGTGTTTGGAAGCATTTTTTTTAAACTGTTTGGATGGTGTTATTAATTTCAAGCCCATAAAGAAGGAGAATAGGTGTTAGAATAATTTGCAATGTGGAACTTTTTGGGATTGGAATTTCAGTTGTGATTCATAGGTTCATAGGTAGGTACTAGGCTATCGGCCCAAGGGCCTAAGTAAGCCTAGCCAACAAGGTTCCCTGGCTTATGCCACCCAAGAAAGTTATTTTCCTGTGCCACTGTTGAGCAGAGCCACAGAAGTGATCCCCGGGGTGTATTTCCTATTTCCCATCCAGTCATCAAGATTTTTCTTGAAGAGTGCTAATGAGGAACTTTGTTTTACATAGATGGGTAGCTTGTTCCAGACTATGGGAAGTCTCTGGGACAGGAATGTATCCCTCCAGCATATCCTGTTTATTGTGGTAATAAGGTTTAGGTCCCTAGAGTGTGTAGCTCGGAAAGATCGGGATTTCTTTAGGTGTAGCATGTCCAACAGCTTTGGGTTTGACATAGGTTTATATGTTAGGCAGAGATCACTTCAGAGTAGGCAATATGCTATGGAGTAAAGCTGGGAGGTTTTTGAGATGGTCAGTGTAGGGCATCTGTTTGAGGCCAGTAATCCTCTTTGTGAGGTACTTCTCTGGCCTTTCCAGCTGCTGCAGATGTCTTGTGAGGTACATTCCAAAAGGGGTGTTGTACTCTATAATGGGTCTAATGAGTGTCAAGTAGAAGGAACAATGACCTCTTTTTTCCTGGATGAGAACCCTTTTGTGATGAGGTGTGCCATGTAGAAGGACTTCCTGACTACTGTGGTGATGCAATTATCAAAGGAGAGACTACTGTCCACCTGGGTCCCAAGGTTTCTTATCACACATTCGGTGTTAAGTAGACTGCTGCCTATGTGGTAGTTCATGGGTACAGAGTTTTTACCAAAGGGGATGACAATGCACTTTTTGGCATTGAGCTTGAGACCATGGCTCTGACACCAGGAATCTATCTCAGTGAGGCCCTTCTGTAGGATGTCCACATCATTTGGGGACTCGACTATGGCTCCTAGTTTGCAGTCATCCGCAAACTTTGTTAGCCAGAGGCCTTCTGTGTTAGCCTGTACTTCAGAGAAGTAGATACCAAACAGGAGAGGTCCCAGGACTGAACCCTGTGGTACTCCACTTGTCACTGGTTTGAAGTCATGAAGTCAGATTTGGAGTCTGCAACTTTTACAGTGTGGATTTTATCAGTGATCCATTTAGCAACCCATCTTGTGACATAGGGATTTATACCTAGTTTAGTGAGTTTAGCTATAATTCCAGAATGGGGGGTGGTGTTGAAAGCCTTGGCGAGGTCAAGATAGGCTGTGTGAACCACCTTACCCTTGTCTACGGTTTTGGTGACTGCCTCAAAGAAGTCGATCAGGTTCAGGAGGCATGGTCTACCTTTTACAAACCCGAACTGGGCGGGGTCCAGAGTTTGGAGGTTACCAAAGTCTTTGTTTATGAGTTCCATGGTGATACTTTCCATGGCCTTGCAGACCAGGCTCGTCAGGCTAATAGGGCAATAGTTCCCTGGATTAGTGGTGGCTCCCCCTTTGTGGAGTGGGATAATTGTTGCTGTGCAGCCTTCAGTGGGCACAAAGCCTGATGTGAGGCTATGATTAAACATGGTTCTTAGGTGGGGAGCCAGTTCACTCTGAAGTTCATGTAAAACGCAGCCTGGAATGTTGTCCATTGCCATGGATGCTGTGTTTTTGGTTTTAGAGAGTGCAGCTTTTTCCTGCATAGTTGTGATTACGGGGACTCTGCATTCTTCCTGTATAGGTATGGGCCCTTTAGGGGGTGAGAGGGGGGTAAAGTTAGCACTGAACCTATCTACCAGGATGTTGGCAATATCAATTGGTTCTGTAATTTTCGTGCAGTTATGCTGTAACTCAGAGTAGATCTGGGTGTTGCCATTGAGATTCTTGACATAGCTATAGAATGCTTTGTGGTTGTCCTTAGAATCAGTGGTGATTTTGTTTTTGTAGCTAGCTTTGGAGGATCTTATAAGGGATCTCAGCTTCTTACTGAGGCCGACCAGGGAGCTCCTCCACTCATGGGATTTTACTCTCTTTTGCAACAGTTTCTTCCTTCTGTTGTACAGTTTGTTTATGTCAGGGGACCACCAGATTGGCTTCCTTTTTTTGGAGGATAGCATCTTGGTTCTGTTTGGGATAGCATGATCCATGCACTCATGTAAGTGCATTTGTGTAGGATTCAGCAGTCATAACTGTATTGTCCATTTGCATGGGTGTCATGAAGTTCGCCAGTTATGTCTTCAGAAGCATGAAGTTGGCTTTTGAGAAATTTTTTAACATGGTTTACTTAATGGGGGGTGGGGGCTGGATGTGGATATCTAGGGTGATTAGCTTATGGTCGGATCGGACCAACGAAGAGTCACTCATGTTGGTAATGACTAGGTCTAGGATATTGTTGCCCCTGGTGGGGGTGTGGATAAGCTGATTCAGGGCATTGGAATTTATGAATTCCAGAAAGCGTTGAGTGAAGGAGTTGGTACATGAGTAGTTTTTCCAGTTAATGGTGGGGTAGTTGAAATCACCCATTATTATATTAATATTTTCCAGTATATCAAGAAAAGAGTAGTGGGAATCCTGGGGCATGGTGGGAGATCTGTAGCAAGCTACAATTTGGATTGCAGTTTTGCCCAGAGTTAGTTGTACTTGGATAACCTCGGATAAATTATGCTGAGCAACTAGCCTGGAGGTGTGGATATCCTTAATGAATATGGACACACCTCTGCCTTTGGTGTTCCGGTCCAGGTTACATGGCCGAAAAGTGTGGTATGAGTTATAGCCTGGTAGTGCAGAGGTGCTCTCTGGAGCCTTGTCACTGCACAGATATTGATGTTCTCCACTTTAAGGATTGCCTTGTGTGAGTGCATTTTGAGATTTAGACTTCTAGCATTGAGTAGCATTACCCTCAGTTTTTGCTTGCCTGTTCCTGTTATGATAGTGAATTTGTCATTTGAACCTTGCCTAAAAAAGGCACTATAGGGGCGATAAGAGCCTTAGTCAGTATCTGGCATCACAGGGGCGACAGGTACAGGCCATCTCTGGCAAAGCATCATGGTCTGTCCACCATGCCGTCCCAGGCAGAAAAATACTGGATCCCCTTAGAATGACACCAGAAGCTTAGCCAATTGTTGAAGTCAATCATTTTTTTCCTTGTACTGCGGTATCATTCTGGGCAATGGCAGAATGCTACTCAGGGCTAGGGTCATACCTGTCTGGGCTACAGGATTGGAGAGCTCTTCCATGTCTCTTTTCATGCAATCCAGGGAGGTATGTCTCTGGTCGTTCACACCAACATGGACAATGACAGAGTCATATTTGTACTTGTTGTGGAGTGACCTGAGTGCATGAGTTATGTGGCGGATCCTGGCACCCAACAGGCAGCTGATAGTAACCCTCTCCTTGTTTAGCCTGGTGAGTGGGACATCAGTGTGCCTGACTGTAGAGTCACCTATGACTAGTGTGTTGGGTACAGTGTTTTGCCTTATGGGCTGTGGTTGAGTGGCACACTGAGTCTGTGGGCTGTGTGTCACTTGGGTTGACTCAGATTGAATAGATGATATCCTATAACATGGTATGGTTTTAGACCTCATCATAGCAGCACTACAACATTGCTAACTTTCATAAACACAGTAAACCAAAACAGAAACTCAGACTATCAGTTATCCACTGTTTTCTTAACTCATCTAAAGCTTTTGATACTGACACCAAAAACTCATACATAAGCTTTCTTTATTCAGCCTTATAGAGTCTGCATTCCACTGGTTTCACAGAGGACATTTATTGGGGGAACAACTTATTTGTTATATTGACAACCTGGAAAGGCATTAATGCCCATGCTTGACATATTTATATCTATGTAGGATCTGGAATAGTGACAGCTGCCATGGGGTGAGCTAACTGAATGAAATGGCTGTCAACACTGTAAGTCAAGATAAACAAAACAGCTATCATAGGTTCATAGGTTGGTACTAGGCTATCAGCCCTAGGGCCTATACAAGCCTAGCCATAACAATTCCCTGGCTATTTCTTCCCACACTATTTACTTACCTGGACCCCTGTCTAGCAGGGCGACTGACGTGATCCCCGGGGTGAATTTCCTTTCTCCCTTCCAATCATCAATGTTCCTTTTGAAGAGGACCAAAGAGGCACTCTGCTTGACATGTATGGGCAATCTATTCCAGAGTCTGGGGAGTCTCTGGGTCAGGAACCTATCCCTCTAGCATGTTTTGTTTATTGTGATGACAAGGTTTAGATCCCTGGAGCGTGTGGCTCTGAGGGACTGGGATTTCTTTAAGTGTAGCATGTCCAACAGCTCTGGGTTTAACATGGCCTTGTATGTTAGGCAAAGATTGCCTCTGAGAAGACGATATGCGACAGAGTATATCTGGAGTTTTTTAAGGTGGTCAGCGTAGGGCATCTGCTTTAGGCCTGTGATTCTTTTAGTGAGGTATTTCTGTGGCCTTTCCAGTTGTTGCAGATGTCTTGAGAGGTACATACCAAATGGGGCATTGTATTCTATAATGGGTCTAATGAGGGATGAGTACAGTGGGACAATGACCTCCTTTTTTCTGGAAGAAAAGCCCTTAGTGATGAGGTGTGCCACATAGAAGGATTTCCTGACTGTTGTGGCGATGTGGTTATCGAAGGTGAGACCACTGTCCACCTGTGTCCCTAAGTCTCTTATCAAACTTTCGGTGTTTAGTGTACTGCCACCTATATGGTAATTCACGGATACATGTTTTTTCCCAAAGGGGATAACTATACATTTCTTGGCGTTGAGCTTGAGCCTATGGCTCTGGCACCAAGCATCTGTTTCTGTAAGGCCCTTTTGTAGAGTATCCACATCATTTGGGGATTCAATAATGGCTCCCAGTTTGCAGTCATCTGCAAACATTGTTATCCAGAGTCCCTTAGTGTTGGCCTGTACTTCAGAGAAGTAGATGCCAAACAAGAGCGGTCCCAGGACTGAACCCTGATGTACTCCACTTGTCACTTGTCTGAGCTGGATTTGGAGTCAGCTACTTTTACAGTGTGGGTTCTATTAGTAAGCCAGTTAGCAACCCATTGGGTGACGTAGGGATTAATGCCCAGCTTAGTAAGTTTGTCTATGATTCCAGAGTGGGGGATGGTGTCAAAGGCCTTGGCAAGGTCTAGATAGGCTGTGTGGACCACCTTACCCTTGTCTATGGCTCTGGAGACTGATTCGAAGAATTTAATCAAGTTCATTCCTATATTGCTGCACTAATCACATTAAACACAGCTGAATGTTTTAAAAATTGTTCTCTATATTTTCTTTTGCACTATTTTTATGACCATACACCATGAGCAAACAAATACTGGAACAATAATCTATTGCTCACAAAGTGAGTAATGTTTTGCTTTGTGTTTTCCCCCCACAGGAAAAGTGAAATCTTTCAAATTATGAAATGACATTTGGTTCTGTATATTATAAGGGATTGCCATGTTAATGATGAGTTATATATACTTTACAACAAGATTACTGGGATGGATTGCTTAGGCATTTGCTATGGAAGGATGATTTTACCCTTATTCCTTTATGATGGGTAATGTTCAATTTCCCATCCTCAGTCTTCTCTCGCTCTCTCCCTCGTCTCCTGCCTCACTTTCTTCATGCTTTCCATTCTATCTTTCTAGATATATTCCCTCCTCTAGCTCCTCCTTCTTTCCTCCATCTTTACCTCTCTCAGTCCCCTCCTTCTCCCCTTTCTTTCCATTCCCTTTCATGTCTTGTGTTCCTCAGTATCACCTTAAAGTAGTTGAATAATTGCTAAGTGCCCACAATCTGAAAGAGAATAAGCCACTGTGTATGCAGCACTCTGTGCCAAACCTCTGTTAGTGTCATTAAAAACAATGAACAACCACAGTCCCCTTAAAGACAATGATCTACAGTGGGGAGTAGCATAATGGTTAAGATCCTTACCTTGCAGAATCAAGGTACAGGGTTTGATTATGAGCTCTGGTTATTAACTAGGCTAGTAATAATCTGCAGACTGACAGCCTACTATTCACCTATGAACATATCGGTTTCTATCAGCATCTCAAACGCTGATAATATCAAATCTGATATTGTTGCATCGAGAATGCCGAAAGTTCAGAATGATGAATGGGTAAACAGAAATCTCCATGAGAGGAGATTTCCATTTACCTCAATGTAGTGCAGTCTCAGAGTTGGTATATTTAAGTAGCAGGGGGGTGAAGGTGGGCTTGCCCCCCTGCCTACATCATTTAGTTTTTTTTTTTTTTTTTTTTTTTATTGGCATTCGAAAATTGGATAGTTCAGTCATGTCAGTTCGACATTTAGTGATTGGAACTATTCAGTTTTTGAAATGCTGATATAGAAGTGAACATATGATTGCTTCTAGGAGGCAAATGCTGTCATTGTCACTAGAAATTAGGAAACAATTACTAAAACTTTGCATTACGAAATACTAATTCATAGCCCATTTCAGGGAGAAAATTACATACAAATACTTATTTCTTTCCTGTCAGTAAACTTGTACATATATGCACCAATGAATGCTATGGTATATTGTATTCAGATCTACAACCAAAATTAAAAAAAAAATAAAACACTATTAAAAATAAAATTAAAAAAAAAAAAAAAAATATATATATATATATATATATATATATATATATATATATATATATATTATTATGCAAACCAGAAGTAGGAGCAAAACAATTTTATGCTCCATCCCCTTTTCACTCTGACCTCAATATTATGATATTATTATATCCACTGAGCCAACTCAAAATAAACTTATACAATCAGGAATTTTGAACAGTAGCAATTATGCCCTCAACAATCACCTGTGCCAGTCAGCTGGGACCATATTTTAGGTCTCCCTCACAACCTAGTGATTAATCATTCGCAGCCCTCTGCAATACTTTAAAATATTGCATTCATAAATGCATCCTTGTGAGGCACACACACACACACTAACATATATATAAATATTATATAATGTATGTACATAGAGAGCATTTTGTTAAAGATCCTTAATGGTGGATTTATAAAATAAACACATTATTAAGCCAAATGAAAAGAGAAATTAAGTTTCCAAACTTTACCAAACTCAAATCAACAATGTTAAAGTAAACTTCATCATAAAAGAAATCACTAAAAGTATCAACTTGTCATCCTAGTATGGGTGACAATGAGTCTAAGACTATGTCCAGACAATAAAAGGAGAAAATGGAAATGTAGCACTTTAGAAGAAAAATGAAATCACCATAACAGAGCCTAAACACATAACTATTAACATGGAGATATGGAGGAAATTTCAGGCCAGAAAGGAGAAGCTCGTTGGCTGTTTCTTCCTCTGACACAATCCCATCTGATATTACATCTGAAATAGTCACCTCAGCTTTAGTACAGTCAAAACCTCCAGTCTTATGAGACAAGATACAATTAAAAATAGCCTAGTATAACCAACTTATATATACTTAATATTGCATCATAAACTGATTATGTCTGAAATATCTGGAAGAATGCTGTTCAAGTCTTAATCCAAAAGTGAGGTCTTCTGACAGCCCTCAGTAATTGTAGACAGTTTAGCTTAAAAGCAAACTGCGCAACATGAAGGACAGAATTATCATGGAGCTTATCCAGGCCAATACAAGAAACCTCCATCTCCATGACCTAATTCAGTATGGCTCTATCAAATTTAGAGCTTGTATGCTTGACCTTTTAATTTTTTTAAGAATATGAATGACCACACTGTGTAAAGTTTGACTTGCACATGAAGCTTACTTTCATCTGCTTAAAATCAGAAACAACACTTAATACTATAGAAAAAAATGCAGTGACCTTGACTTCAATCTAAACAAAATGCAGCATTCTGGCATTTGACAATCATGCCCCCTACCAATTTTATAAAAGAAAAACTTTGACAAAATAGTAAAAAAAAAAAAAAAATATTGAAGTCCATGTACAGGGTGAGCTTTTAACTGATACCAAGAGGCTATATTACCACATCGAAAAAGCCATTAATCAAATGGTTTTATAACCAAAAATGCGGTTAATAGAACTCGCTTTTGTGGGGGGCTGTGTCCCCCACATCTCCTGCTAATTATATATACCAATGTCGAGATTGCACTACAGTGAGGAAAGGGCAAATTTTCCGATCTTCACTGTACCGCGATCTCACAATACACAGTTCTTTTATCGGCATTTGAGGGTATAAAGTTGTTCTATTAACAGCTTTTTTGATGTGGTAATATAGATGCGATACCAACATAGCCTCTACTGATAGCAAAGCATATGGAGCTGCCCAGCTGATTTTCCATTCAGATAAGAACCATGGCAATTGCCCCTTGTATATATCTCGTATCAGATCAAATACACAATATGATACTTACATGTAAATGTTATTTACAGAATCTAAGGGTTTCAAGGTTTGTATTACAGCTAAAGGTTACTGCAACAATCTTTCTTCTCTGTATCTTATTGCCTTCTTTGAGGAGACGTGCATGATGTATAGAGTTAATAGATCCCATACTATTTAAAACTCTTTACTTTGAATATGTCTCTTGTACTGCGGTGGTGGTGCTGCGGTAGCATTGTCGCCTCACAGTAAGACGTTGTCCTGTTTGATTCTCAGCTAGAGCGTCTTCTGTGTAGAGACATGCATGAATGGGCGTACCTTCGTTGAAGGTTGTGCGTCAGGGCCAGCAACTCGGCACGTAAAAATCTACTGCCAATCATTAACAGACTGGAGTTCCGCTGTGGCGACCCCTAACCAGGAAAAGCCGAAAGACACAACAACTTTGAATATGTCTCTTGTGACTTGAACTCCAGAAAAGACAGCCTCAGTAAAGGTTAACAGCAACCATATAATAAAGTGTGACAACTTTATATCTTAAAGACTCTCACACCAACAGAAAGCCTTACTTTTCAGTTAAGCTCAGCCCACCAGCTCATACATATGAAAAGGAATAAATATATGAGCACCTATAATATCTAACATGTTCTGTGCATCAAGCATTTTGATGCCTAAAAGGCCATGAACTTATTCACCAAACCTGCAAACCTATTCCTGGTGAAAAATTTGGGATGAAAAGTGCTTTATGCCAGTGAGAAATTCCATATGCCATTTCGGTGCCTGTAAACTTATTAAGTGTGTAATTGTAAAATTATAGCATATTAGCAAATGTGAAGAAACAATGAACAGAAGTTATTCACTGGTTTTGTAACTTTCTACCAAGTCTTCATTAAAGAACAACCATGGCTGATAAATGCATTTATTTAGATTTGTTTTCTGGTGGTAGTGCAGTGACCCACATAAGATCATTTTCAAGTCATGGCTTATTTTATATTTAATAACTGGATAAATACACTGGTCCAAAGACACTTTTTTGATTATAATAAAAACATAGCAATAGAGAGTCCAAAAATAAATTCATATAAAATATTGACAAAAAGAGACATACTAGTAAATAGCTTCCTCCCACCTCCTTCCAAATAAGAAAATAAATGTTTAACTCATTTAAGATCAAAACACGACAAATCCAATCAGCAAATGCCCAGTAGTTTCCTAAGAGTTATGGGATCACTACCAACCATATGGATGTTTTTTACGATTCTACCAATTTTATAAATGCAGTACTGCAAACATAATAAATTATATGACAATGCTTACAGCATAACCTCAGATTGTCACTGTCACTGTTATAAATGGAAGATCAAAATATCTAATTTCCTATAAGCAGACTGATCGCTAAGTAAATAATATGTGCTATATAAGTCAACATAGAATGCAAACATTCCAGCTAAAAAGTATAAACAGCATTAGCAGAAATAGTGTATAAATTTTTTGCATGTATATACTAATTACTGCTGACTTGTTAGCACTTCTAAACCATCCCCTCATGCTATATTTTCACATGTCATTTACTCGAGAATTATACACAAATTATAATGCTACATAAATGCATATAAATAATAAATGTGCTACTGTGACTACATGCTTCAGAGAATGTTTGTACAAGCAAAATAAATGCCTTTAGACAACTATCACCCACATATACAAAAAAAGCTTGAAAAATAACAGCTTTAAAGACTCTCTCACAGGTGGCAGAGAAACCTAATAATTAAAGCAGTTAGAAATTGTTAAAGGCTGCCAGAGTTACTTGCATTAGCTGTGCTAAACTATGGCAAAACAAACTTGAAAATCTAATTTATACAGTTAAGAATTATGTAATTAAACAACAACAACTTTAAATGTAATTAAAAACTGGTCATCTTGCTGTGTCGGGATTTGTTAATGGAACACAAAACAAAATAGTTTTTAATATTTCCGGATGGGCTCTATACTATTAAATAAATTGCACTGAGGTTGGATGCAAAATAAATGTTAAGTACAAGCCTATATACGTATGGATATTCAGAAATAAGTCTTACTTGGAAACAAGTGAGAAAGCCTCTGAGCAGATGGATGGGCATGGGATTAGTTTGATGAGAATGTGTCCAAAAGCAGCAGGGAAATGAGCCCGGGTCACTTTTTCAAAGACACAGCTGAGGGTATTGACGTCTGAAATCTTGCTGTTCAGATCACCACCACCTGAATCCAGAATGTTACCTCCATGAAGTACCAGAATAAGCACTTGAGTTTTACACTTTTTCTGTAGTGACCCATCCTAGGAAAAAAAAACAATAATGGAAAATATCTGTATTACATATAGATTAATTTATGTTTATCAAAATGCCATTGCACATTTTGTTGTAAAGGATAACACCCTGAAATTTCCAAAGCCTGCATTTTTGACATATGCCACTTCATTAGTATACAGGATAACTGCATATGGATTTGCGTATGATAATCCAATGTGCCTTTGCAAAACTGAAGTTAAATCGATAAAGTCACTAGATGTCTTTCATGCAATAACTGTCCTGCTAAATTTATTTCAGTCTTTCCTGGTTACCATGATATAAATAAATTCTTACAACCATTGTATGTCATTTGGCTAGTTCTACAGTAAAGGAAGTGGCAGCAGATTTAACTTTATGTTAAAAAGTCAGAGAAGAAGAATCTGGTTAAATTCAACAGAAGGGAAATATAGAGCAAAGTAACATACCAGAAGGCATGTGTTAGGACTGTGAGGTTGTACTTCACAAAACACACACACACACACACACACACACACACACACACACACACACACACACACACATACGCACACACGCTATTAAATGATTAAAAAGAATGCACTATAACAGTCAAGCATTGAAAGCTGGTACACTGGGTCATGCCTAAACAGGGTGTTTAGACCAGTATAAGAGCCAGGATAACAAATGTAAAATAAGAAAAATAAAAGTGACAACTTAAAGAAGTGACACTCCCAAAATGTCAGCTTCTGGTTGAAAGACAAAGATAAAATATTAATTCTCTTCATAGAATAATACACTTTCCTTTTTTGACCAAGTGATTAATGCATCTCTTATACATATACAAAATCCATCTTCTAAAACAAAGGACAAGTTCTCTTTCAATAGACGTAGGGCTCCATAAGAGTGGAGTGAGCTGTATAATGTCTAGTTTTATTTTGCAGAATGGCATTTATTTTTTTGCAAACATTATATTCATATGTCTGCATAGTGTAAGTAATCACTGTAATGTGCCTTACGTAAATTTAAATATATGCTTTCACAGCCTATGTAAGAAAAACATGAAGCAAGGTAAGATTCTTAGACTTGATATGCAAAAGATAGGGCCAATGCATGACTTACAGAGACAGTCTCTCCATATGAGATTTAACAGCAAGATGGTAGGTGACTAGTGTAAAACATATATTATTATACATCATGCATATACACAAAGGTGTGCATTATTTATGTAAATGACATGGTCTGCCTGTATACCAGCAGGGAAATAAATCAAAGAATGTACTAGGACATGTCAAAGCTGGTAATATAACAGCACTATGATGTAAACTACCCCTATAGCTGACTTTTATAAAACGTAGAGTGCAAACAACCCACTGCAGGCAATTTCAATGACAGACTGGGAGCATGTCACTAGGCAAGCATATCCTCCCTAGAGTCAATGAGTTTTGAGTTTTGAGTTTTTTAGCACAGCCACAATGTAAGCATCTACAGGACAATCCTACCACTTCCACTTCTAGAACCTAGATGCCACCAGTCTATCAGGATAAAATGTATGTGCTGAATGTCCTAGCTGCTCAGTGGTACAAAAAGTGGGTGGAGTCTGAGGCACAAGTGCACCGCACATAGGAGGATACAGCCATCAAAGGTATTACTGTGCTGGTCAGGAACTTGTGTAATTGATACTGTGTGGATGTTAGTTTCCATAAGTGCACAATTATGCATGTGTAATATATAAGTGAAAAGCAAAAAAATAAATAAATAATATATATATATATATATATATATATATTTGTATTGCTCTGATGCAACTGATCATATGGCATGTCAAGCACACAGGCTATCATTTTCTGTGGCACATTGTTGTATGCACTCTGCCCTTTAAATGTCAGTACTTTAGCAACGGATGCTCAGTATTATGACACATACACACACAGACACACACAGACACACACACACACATACACACACAGACACACACAGACACACACATATCCCCCATAACTCTCAACCTGGAAATATCAAAAATCTGGACAAAGACCCATGAAAAAAGGTACAGCAGTCTAAAAATCTGTATGATGATTAACATAAAAGTTGCACACATAATTATGTAACCCCACTCACTACAATGGAATTGTGGGATACCAACTTTTAAATGCAAACTGAAGAACAGACAAAATATAACCATGAAACACAAAATAAAAAGAATAGTGTTTTATTTATATTACTGTTTGAACTTGTATCAGACTTGGAACTCCAGCTGTAAAACACAAACTGTTTTCCTCAACACTCTGAACTGAAGGATGTGTTGAATTCTCTTTTATTTTTTCTCTCTCCTTCACGTTTGCATTTCTTTTTCTTTTTACACAACACCAGTCAAAACATCCATCACGACCTTCTCTGCTGTACACTTCATCTCCCCCTGCTATCATAAACATAAGTTTTGGGGCTAAAATCTTTAATTGTGTACTTACTAACACAACAGCATTGCACCAGTCTGAACACAGCTGCTGTTAACTTTTTTGTGTGCTTTTTGTTTCTTAATGCATGCGTTTGGAGGAAGGGTGTCGTAAGTTGGGAAAAATGCTACCCATACCTCTCAGCTGTCCAGATTTTTACCGAATATTTTGGTCTGTCCCTCATAAAATGTTTGATTTTTTTCCCTGATAAATCATTGAAGATTGAAGTATCTAAATAGTGATATTCACTTGATTTTCTGACAAAAATCCTTCAGAAAATACATGCTAACACAAATGGCATTATTCCATTAACTTTCTAAATTTATAAGAGCAATGTTTAAAACCTGTTCCTAGTTTGTGCCTTTGTAGTCCCATTATTTTAGGCTTTGTCCAGATTCCTAGTACCAACAGGTTGAGACTGAGGTATACTGGTTTGGTTTCAAGACTAAAGTCACTAAATAATGACATACATTTGAGTTTCAGACTTCAAATCCTTCAAAAAATGTATCTTACATAAAACTTGTTATTGTAGCACATTTCTAAATTTAAAAGACTAATATTTAAAATCTGTCCCTATTTCTAGGTCATTGTCCCCCCATTATGTTGGGCTTTGTCCAGATTTCTTGCACTAAGAGGCTGAGAGCTATGGCCACAGGTCACAA
The DNA here is from genome assembly GCF_019279795.1 of Protopterus annectens. Lineage (NCBI taxonomy): Eukaryota > Metazoa > Chordata > Ceratodontiformes > Protopteridae > Protopterus > Protopterus annectens. Next base: position 589,110,400 of record NC_056747.1, on the reverse strand, counting down.
CCAAAATGAGTCATTGGACAAGCTCACCTTGGTTAACTAAATAACTAACTAACTAATAAATAATTAACAAGAACTACCAACATATCTCACTGAAGGTTGATATCTCAGAAATGCTACCCAAAACTTGTATATCACTACTGTATCAGTAGAACTTGAGTGCACATAGAGGACCTTTTATAGCCATAATTGGTGAAACAGGAAAAGCATCTGTAATAGTACTGACTCAGCTTAACAAAACTGTTTCAGGTTTGCCATCATCCACATCAAAGGCCGGCATTCTGATAAACCACCTATCAGAGTCGCACATCCAAAATTTCAAATGGGATTCATTTTTCTGCAGAGGATGATCCAAAAACCTAGAAATACAGTATATTTTAAACAGAACACATACTAAAACCTTTTACTATTTTAGGGTGGACAAATCAGTGCTGAAAAATTCAGTACCAAGAACTACATGAAAAGTGAACCTAAATCTGTACCCATGTTCATCACTATTCACTGAAATACAATACTGTTCATCTCAACTTAAGTACCGCATTCCAATTTAAAATGTTAAAGCTGTCAGTGATCTACAGGATAGACATATTGCTTTTAGTTGAAGAAAATCATATGCTATATAGCAATAGAACATTATTAAAAAGATTACATCTAAACCAATAAGATACCCAACATGCATAAAAAACTAAGCAAGTGATTAAAACGAGAGAATGCTACACAATGTGATGGACATTATTTCCAATTGGCTGATGACTTCAATTGCTAATAACTACAATAGTTACACTGTGTGTTACACCGAACAAATAGCAGGACACTAACTGAAGTTAATTCTGCTTCCAAAAGCCTTGGCCCCCAACACCACTACATTTCTAAACATCTGCAAGAATTCAGGGCATGCCAACAGACCGTAATGCTGCCACCACTATCACCTAAATGCACACCAACTTATGAAGAAATCACACAAGATAACTAACAGCAGCAAAACCACTGACATCAACATCAAGTTATTTGTAACAGACAATGATTAAAAAAAATAAAATCAATGGGCCAACGTTCTGCATTACTTATTTCTGTGTTGTGTTGTTGTTGTTGTGTCTTTCAGCTTTTCCTGGTTAGGTGTCACCACAGCAGAACTCCGGTCCGCTAATGAATGGCAGTAGATTTTTACATGCTGAGTTGCCGGCTCTGATGCACAACCTTCAACGAAGGTATGCCCATTCACGCATGTCTCCACACAGAAGACGGTCTAGCTGAGAATTAAACAGGACAGCGTCTTACTGTGAGGCGACAACGCTACCGCAGCACCACCACTGCATTTCTATGATAACAGTAAATGACATCAGAAGTAGTTGCTTCAGTCAGCCTACACGGATACATATGAACCTGTACACAATAAAAATGAAACTTTAAGCTGCAACATGCCACAACTGCTAGAAGGTGTTGTTTTTAACATTTCCCTTCATGACTGTCCATGTTGTTTCTCAGAAAAGAACAGAAGGTCAGGTACTAACATTAGTGATGCACCTAACTTCTAAATCAAATACATTGCATCCAAGTAAAGCTTCTAACTAAATTAGCTGCCTGCACTTCCTCAATGATACTTAAAGCAGGGAACATTTAAACTACCAATCTATCTTGACAGGATATGAGTGATGGACAATTATATCCCAGCAGAAGAACAACTAACTTTTCGTATTCATTTTCAATTTAGTTTTTTTTAATCATGTATGAAAAGATGCATGTCATGAAACATATTCAAATATCAATAAAGACTGCCTGTAGTCTCTCTTTTTTTCCATAAAGTCACTGAATAATCCAGTAGGGGTGCACACATTAAAATGGTATAGACCTGTATGACTTTATGACTTAAACAACTACAGTTAGTCCATAACGTGGCTGTCAAGACCAAAAGTGGCAAGATTGACATCTGGCAGTGTTTCTACAATAGTTGCTTTTTGTCTGCTTCTTGTATTCTTAATTAAGCTAAATAATCTGAAACATACTTGTTATTTATTATATATTAAGAGTCACATAATCAGTTTCTCATAAACTGTTTGAAGTAATGGGAGAAGGCAAGTGTTTACTGTTCAATAACATTTTAAAATATAAATATGAAATTATTACCGATGGTGCATCTGTAGGACTCAAAACAGTACAAACCTGGTAGCACTTGATACAGCTAAAATTTGCTTTTCCATTTTCAGTTTTTCATACTTTTTACACATTTGTCATAAACTGTGTCATCCCATAGCTCTCAACCACCACTAACTCCAAAATGAGCACACTACCGCTTACAATATACGGAAGTTTTGGAACAAAGGGCAAAATGTTGAACACTTCATTATTTTCAACTACAAATGCAACAGCATAGTTATTAATACTTTCTTCCTACTTAAACGTAGCTATTTTGTTGAAGCAAAACAATTCAATATCATTCTGTATTATTTACCACGGACAATGAATATGCACTAAACTCGTTGCATATGGAGCAGTGTGGAATGCAGAAAATGATTGTACTTGTGTTCATTCATTCTCCCATACCCAGTTTATTCATTTCATAGACGCAGAGGAGCAGGAGCCTATTCCTGCACTCAGTAAGCACAAGATAAAGAAGCTGATGCTGTCTACCACTCTAATCTAAAACAAAAACACACTACAGCAGCAGTAGCACAGTACAACTGCTCGATCATCCAGTCCTCCACTGCTCTGCTCGTCACTTGACTCTCTCTCTCTGCTGCTGCGACTCAGAACATGTTGCCATAGCTGTACGGAAAAAGATATACAGACAGTCTACACTACACACCCCATCATCCCACAGTCAAATTCTGACAGGCTGGCAGACTGCTGATGAAGCTGAAGTCATTGTGCACACACCATGCACGTGATGACTTCAGCAAAAATTTGCCCAAAGCACTAGGAAATTTAGGAATTAAAGAGGCCACTCGGGAATTCATGGCACCCCATTATTTTGACCTCAAAACCAGTAAATAACAACGAATTCCAATATGGTTGAGAGGTATGACACACACACACACACACACAATTAAAGTGTGTGCATGTACGGGTGTATGCTTGTATACAGACATACAGATTCATGCCAAGATAATTTCAGTGAACAGAAAACTATTCACCAAAATCACCTTTGATGAACATCAGTAAATTTGTTTTTGCAAGGGGAGGGGCAAGTCCCCCTGCACCCCCCATGTGTGTGTGTGTGTGTGTGTATATATATATATATGTGTGTGTGTGTGTGTGTGTGTGTATATATATATATATATATATATATATATATATATATATATATGTATGTGTGTGTGTGTGCGCATCATAAAACCTGATAGTAAAGACCAAATGGGGAACAGTGGTCAGGATGACAACAGTTATGTTGCAGTTTTTGGTTAAAATCCCTACCAGGAAAGAATGCATGCAATGACTTCAGCTGGCCTGGGCTGTGCATTTGTCCATGCGCATAGGTTATAGTTAGATTGTGAGACTCCTGGTCTCTACTACATGCCACGCAGGGCAGTTGTAACTTGTGATCATCACCTGAAATAAGAGGGCTGTTCATTGGCTCCCTAACTCTATCCCACCACCATAATCTGAGTCTCTCAGGGGCTCAGGTCTGTTTCCAGTGTTCAGTTATCACCAGCACAGATAGATACCATGCCTCTGCATGACTGGACTCCTTTATCCACTATATTTCTGTACAGTACATAGGCTAATATTTGGTGTGCTCTCATGTTTATCCTTAAAACTACATGCCTCTTTATAAAGATTTCCATATGAATACCTTACTCACAACCTCATGAAGCACTAACTTGTCAACTGCACAAATCCTAGGAAAATCACTGATATAACCGTTAAGCAATCTCTCTTTTTTTCAGGATGCAAGCCCCTCTACATCAGCTGATATACACCAACTTCACAGCTGAACAAACATTAGGAAAATAGAGAGAGCTGGCAATGGAGAAAACAATTATTTCAATATAATGATCTCCCAATGCCAGGAATGTCTCCCTGATGTTATATCTTGATGACATCTGGGTAAACGAAATGTTCAGATGGAGAGCACACAGGCTGTCATATTTTGTGTCTTTATCTTCACCCCATCAATCTGTCATCAGTAATTTTGAAGATCACACAGTGTAACATGTTATGCACCCTGTTTTGTAGACTTTCTATTTGAATATCCACACAAAGAGTGCAGATTATATCATTTTTTAGTACACTGTGCTCAACGATCTGCAGTCCTCTCTCTAAACCTGTCACCTATCAGTGCTGTAGGTTAGATGACTATACCATGATTCTCAGCTGTGGCATAGAAGCTGCTCAGTTGAAAATGACCAGACATTTTGGAAGACTCATCTTCAGTGAAATAAAGTGCATCTTCACAGCCCATGATCACCTTGAGGGAACTTAGCATGGATGCTTGTTGAAATTATGAATAGTAAGGAAATACATTTAAATATGACAAACATAAAGTAAGTGCAATGTTTTGTGCCTCAGAATATTCCCCCTACTCTAAGATACAGCAATCAAGTAGCAGGAATGTGGAGATGGGGCACAGTATCCATGCTGGGAGTGTAGGGGGCAAAGCCTCTTGCAAAAAGCTTCCTGGAAAAAAACACTGTTTAGTTTTAATTACTTTCCATTTGTTAACCTGGTAAGTGCACTGATAGCTGGACCCCTTTCAAGTACAAAATGAGCCATTACAGCAAATTTTATAATTAATAAGTTATAATATCAAGCATAAAGACAATAAAACAGTAGGTAACAATCACTGTTATAACACACATTCGGATATAGTTAAACAAGGAAATCAAGTGTAGAATGATGTTGCAGACCAAAAGCATTAGCTGAAGGAATAAGAACACAATACAACAGACCCAGGCGTCTGAAAAGTGTATCATGTGAGGGAAGCCTTAACATGACCATATTCCCCCTCATGGTAAGCCTTTCTGATCTTTAGACTGCCCTACTGCTGAGGTTTCCTACTAATGGGAGCCTCAGCAGAGACGGCAGTCTCATGGACACAGCTGGATGCTAATGCAGCAGTCAAGGGGAGCAGCTAATACTAATTAGCCATGTACTCCCCCCAGAAATGCTAGTGGTTCCAGATTCACATTGCTGAGCAACTTTTAATATCATTCATCACTGCAAAATTTCACTGATGGAGGAAGAATTGAACATTGTCAAAAGACAGCAGTCATCAATTTACTTCTATGGAAGCAGTAGCAGTACAGGTAAGTGCAGCAGAGACGTGGGGTTAGGCACTGGTGTGTGTCTGTGTGTGTGTGTGTGTGTGTATTTGAACTTAAGTCCTTTTTATGCATGAATTTCACCCCATTAACTGGAGCTGACTTAAATTGCTTATGAAGCACTTCTCTTGATACTTGGCCCTGCTGTCAGAACTGGTAATGGAACACTTATAGGTTCATAGGTTCATACTAGGCTATCTGCCCAAGGGCATTTATAAGCCTAGCCCATAGTTATGTGGCTTTCGCCACCCCTTTAGTTTGAATAAAAACTATGCCTATCATTTTTCTGTGCCTCTGTCAAGCAGTGACACTGAAGTAATCCCTGGGGTATATCTGCGATCTCCCATCCATTGGTCAAGATTCCTCTTGAACAAGGCCAGCGAGGTGCTCTGCCTCACATGTACCGGGATTTTGTTCCACAGCATAGGGAGTCTCTGGGTGATGAATCTGTCCCTCCAGCACGTTCTATTTATAACTGTGTCAAGGTTTAAGTCTCCGCCCTTGTGGTTCTGAGGGATCTAGATTTTTGAGGTGAAGCATATTCATCAAATCTGGGTTTGACATGGCCTTATATGTCAGGCACAGGTCACCTCTGAGCAAGCGGTATGAGACTGAATAAAGCTGGAGTTCTTGCAGTCGGGCAGCATAAGACATATTTTTGAGACCCTTTATCCTTTTGGTGAGGAACTTTTGGGGCCTTTCAAGCTGCATCAGGTGTCTGGTCAGATACATTCGAGCGGGGCATTGTACTCAATCATAGGTCTAATGAGTGATGAGTACAGGGGGACGATGACCTCCCTTGATCTAGATGTGAATCCCTTCATGATCAGGTGGGCGATATAGAAGGTTTTCCTAACTACTTTAGCAACATGAGTGTCAAGCGAAGACTACTGTCAACTTGGGTCCCCAGATCCCTGATGACTTTTCTGTGCTCAGTGGATTGTCACCTATATGGTAGCTAGGGGTAACCTTGTTTTTCCCGAAGGGTATGACTATGCATTTTTGGCGTTTAACTTCAGGCCATGGCTCTGGCACCAGTTATCTGTTTCTGTGAGGCCCTTCTGGAGGATATCTGTGTCAGATGTGTTTTCGACTATGGCGCCCAGTTTGCAGTCATCTGCAAACTTTGTCAGCCATAACCCTCCTGTGTTTGCTTGTACTTCAGAAAAGTAGATGCCGAACAAGAGTGGACCCAGGACTGAGCCCTGTGGGACACCACTTGTGATAGGCTTCGAGTCTGACATGGCTCCAGCAACTCTGACCCTGTGGGTTCTGTCACAGCCAGTTTGCAAACCATCTTGTGATGTATGGGTTTACATTCAAGCTGATGAGTTTTTCGATGATACCTGAGTGGGGTATTGTGTCGAAGGCCTTTGCCAGGTCGAGGTAGGCTGTATGGACTGCCTTTCCCTCATCAATGGCCTTGGTGACTGTCTCGAAAAAGTCAACCAAGTTTAAGAGGCAGAATCTGCCTTTGACAAAGCCAAACTGGGTTGGATCCAAAGTCTGCAAGTTCCCTATGTCTTTATTTATGAGTTCCATTATGATCCTCTCCATGGCTTTGCAGATAAGGCTTGTCAAGCTAATGGGGCGGTAATTTCCAGGGTCTGTGGAGGCACCGCCCTTATGAAGTGGGACCACAGTGGCGTGCGCCACTCCTTGGAGTGCGTATCCTGAGGTGAGGCTAAGATTAAACAGCTGTCCTAACTGTGGGTTTAATTCCTCGTTGAGTTCATGAAGCACACAGCCGGGGACACCATCCGGTCCCATGGATGCTGTGTTTTTGCCTTAGTGAGGGCAGTTCTCACCTGGGCGTTGGAGATGTTTGGGGGCTACAATCCTCTGGAATAGATATCTCTCCTTTTGGGGGAGGGGAGAAGTTTGCACTGAACCTGTCAGCCAGTATGTTAGCAATGTGTGTAGGTTCAGTAATTTTCACATCATTTTGAACTAATTCTGAGCATATCTGGGAGTTTCCTCCTAGGTTTCTAACATAGCTAAAGAAGGCCTTATGATTGTCTTTAGAGTCCTTGGCGATTTTTCTCTCAAAATTTGCCTTGGATGATTTTATGAGAGCTCTTAGTTTTTTACTTATAATGATCAAAGGTGTCTTACCTTTCAAGGATTTTGCTCTATCTTGTAGTAGCTTCCTCCTTTTGTTGTAGAGCTTGTTTATGGCTGGGGTCCACCAGACTGGACGCTTGCCTTTGGTACAGAGAGTCTTAGTTTTGTTTGGGATTGCCTGATCCATGCAGTCCTGTAGGTGCTGGTAGAAGGCATTTGTAAGTGATTCAGCGGTTTGAGTAATGTTTACCACTGGCTCAGGGGCCTTAAAGGAGACCACACTAGTTTTTAGAAGTGTGAAATCGGCTTTTGAGAAGTTTTCACTGTGGTCTTTTTGTTTCAGGTGGGGGCGGGATGAGGACCTCCAGCGAGATTAGTTTATGATCTGATCTCACCAGTGAGGGGTATACTTCGGTGTTGAACATTTTGATCCCATGTTCGTGATGATGAGATCAAGTATGTTTTCACCTCTTGTGGGGATGGTGACTAGTTGTTCCATGGCATTTGAGTTTATGAACTCCAGGAATCTTTGGGTTAGAGTGTTCGGGCTTGAGTAGTGTTCCCAGTCTATATTAGGGTAGTTGAAGTCACCTAGTATGATGGTGTTTGGAGATACATTTATCCCCTCAATGTTTTCAGGAAGGCCATGTGAGGTTCCTGAGTTTGAGAGGTGGCCTGTAACATGCTACAAATTGCAGAGCAGTCTTGCCTATGGTTAATTGCACCTGGATGGTCTCAGATGCATCGTGCGTTGCCACCAACCTTGAGGTGTGGGTGTCCTTTATGAATATGGACACCCCTCCTTTCTTGGTGTTGTCCGGATTTTGGGGCGGGCATGATATGAGGTGAAACCTGTTAGTGCTGGGGTGCTCTCAGGAGCCTTGAACCAGGTTTCTGTCACAGCACAGACATCGATGTTCTCCATATTGAGAAGGGCCTCGAGTGCGTGCATCTTGAGATTGAGACTTCTGGCATTGAGCAGCATTACCCTTAGTTTTTCCTTTTTGGTGTTCTAGGGTGGTAGGTTTAGAATTTGAGCCTTGCCTAAAAAAGGCACTATGGGGGTGGCAAGAGCCTTTGCCAATATCCGGAAGCCCAGGGGTGACAGGTGCAAGCCGTCCCTTGCGAAGCAGCGTGGCTTGTCCAGCATGTCATCCCAGGCAGACAGACATTGGATCCCCTTTGAATGACACCAGAATTTAAGCCAATTGTTAAAGCTGATCATCTTATCACTGTATTGTGGCATCATTCTAGGTGAAGGTAGGATACTGCTCAAGGTCAGGGTCATACCTGCCTGGGCTACATAATCAGAGAGCTCCTCGACGTCCCTTTTCATGTAGTCCAAGGAGGTATGTCTCAGGTCGTTGACACCAGCGTGGACAATGACTGAGTCGTACTTGTACCTGCTGTTGAGAGACCTGAGTGCTTGCATTATGTGGCGGATTCTAGCGCCCGACAGGCAGCTTACTGTGACCTTCTCCTTACTCAGTCTGGTGGCGGGGCGTCAGTGTGTCTGACTATGGAATCACCAATGACAAGTGTGTCTGGCATTTTGTTTGGCCTTAAGGGCTGTGACTGTTTGACACTCTGACTGTGTGGTCTATGTGTTGCATGTGTTGGGTCGTGAGGTGGTATTTGTTTGGGTGTCTGCTTTGGTGGCCTCTGCTGTTTTGGTAAATTTTTGACCAGAGCCTCAGTATGTCTTTGTGTGAGTATGTGTATGATTTGAAGTTGTGATGGTACCATGTGTGACTGGGTATGTATTGTGTGTGGTTGCCTTCTCCTCCTGTCTGGTCTTGCCAGTCCTATGTTGAGAGAGCTCAGCCTCCAGTTTGGCCGTATAGTTGCATCTCTCGCATGTATTTGTGTTTTGTGGGAGAAGGAGAGGATTGTCTGTGTACATGAGGCAATTGTAACATTGCCTCAATATTCTAGGTTCACCAGTTGAGCTGGAGAGGACACTAGCAACTGTAACCTCGACATACTAGAAGTAGTAGATAAAGAACTTTCAAAGGACTCCGGGGGAAGTGGGTTTTGGGCTGGTGGGGTACTATCTATAATAAGAGTGCTTTATCAAGGTGCAAGTACTGTAGGAGTAAGTGCTAGGCTTTACAGATAGAGAATAGTCTACTTGGGAATCAAGTAGAGATGAACTTTTCAGTTATAGGATATGCTGGTTAGATCAGCAGTACAGTTTAGCGTGTTTTATAGCAGGGGACTGAAGGGAGCTAGGAATTGGCCCAAAACGACCAATGGACTACTAGTTTCTGGCTGAAACTTCACCAAATCGGACAGAAGGCAGCTCAGTGCTTCCCACTCCCACTGGTAAGCAAAGAAACTTCCCTCCTTCCTAATAAGGCAATGGATCAGTAACAGGAACTAAAAACAAAGCCCAGGGATCAGCAACTCTGAAACTGGACTACTCTAGTTCAGTAAAGTGGGAAAACAAGAGATTTTTTTGTTTTATTACAGAGATAAGGAAAAAAAAACAGACAGTAAATGCTATAAATGCTGTAAATCGGCTAGCGCACTTTAGTGTGTAGCCTACAGAAACAATTTGCAACAATTAGTAACTTAAAGTGCAATAAAAAACATAAAATTATCAGAGAAGAAACTTATTACAGTGCAGATACCTATTGGAATTATTTCATTTCCATTAATGGTGAATCACCAAAACAACAAGATAAACAATATATATTGGAATCTGCTTATAAAACTACTTCTTCCATTAACTGGAGACTTTTTACTTGGAAATTTTTACATAGATCCTTCTATACACCTTTAATGATGAATAAAATAAATAATAAAGACAACCTATGTAAAAGATGTAATGTAGAAATTAATGCTGATTGGGCACATATAGGCTCCCCTACTTTAAGCAACTGTTGCTCTAATTCACTTCAATTGTAATAAAGGAATTCAGAAATTATGTGTTGTTGGGGTGTGGCCAAGATGGTGAGGAGTTAACAAACTGTTTTTTTAGCTCTGCTTCATTTTAACATTTCTGACAGTATTTTTACTAAAAAGATCAAATAGAATGTTTCAAAACTTGATGGATTTATAGTCGAGCATCTGCTGAAGGATTAACTGCAGAAAATAACTAGTTTGAAACTCTCTTAATTGCTTTTTCTTGTCAAGAAAACTAGAAAGAACTAATTGTCTTAGAATGACACACACTAAGCCCATTGTACAGAAAAGTGCAATGAAAAAAGACTTACAGGCTATACTAAGTAACATCAATGAGTTATCTGTAAAGACAGATAAATTAGAAAGCAAAAGGGACACATAAAGATGAATGGAAGAGACAAGTTGAAGTCCTGACTGATTCTCTTAAACAACAAGCACAAATATTGTGTACAGAAGAGGCAATGCCTGATTTTGATGGAAGATTACTTGAAAATGAGAATAACACTGAATTTACTCTGAAACAAAACAACTTATTCTGGGAAAAAGCAGAAGGTTTAGAGAGCAGATGTAAAGGTAAAAACATCGGATTTATGGGATTCCTGAAAAAGAAGAGGGAGACAGTTTGATTCAATTCCTTAATACTTGGCTGAGTAAAAATTTGAACCTGCCTAAAGCTTTTTCCTTTGGCATCAAAGGGGCATATGGATCACTTTCCAACTCAAAAAAAACCCACCTTCACCAAGGTCAGTGATCATGAAATTTCTCTCAAGTCAAGGTACGTATTTAGTATTAAAAGCTGCACAGACTAATTATCCAGTTAAAATTATAGAAAATATTATAAGATTTGACAATGACTATTCATCATTCCCTTACATATTACTTATAGTAGACATCTTGAACCCACTTTATATTACTACTATAAGTGATATGTAAGGGAACCCAGCTCTTATTACCAAAGTGTCTATTCCTCTGTCGCTGGTGTGAGGGTATCTTATTATGTTTATTCAACATCCCCTTTTGTGGGTTTTTATCCAAAGACAGTATGCATCCCAGCTTTGTTTTTGACAATATAGTGAAATATACTGTTTTAAATACATCTAGCTCTAGAGGCTTACAAGTTGCAGGTTCAGTACAACAACGTACTACTGGCAATGCTAATAAGTTGGACAATTTTTTAAGTAATGAATATGACTTTACAGATACCAACAAGTATAATGAGACTGTGAAACATAGTATGAAAGTATATAATAATAAAGGTACAGTGAAAGATATGATGTACAGTATGGGTAAATTATTATTAACTGTTAAAAGTATCAAAATAGATAATGCGTATTTGTCTAAATGCATCTCTTTAGGGGTTGTCCCTATGGGACTAAGGTTTTTTAAAATGCCTATGGGTGTGTGTTTGGATCATGATACCAAGACTGAATTCAATAAATTATTTAATAGTTTTGGTATCAGTTATATGGAATTAATTATCAAGAAAAATGATGAAAAATTAAGTTGTTTGATTAATGAAGTTGATAAATTAAATAATGATATAGTCACTGACTTGCTGTTTCCACAATGGAAAGATCTGTATCAGAAACAATATAAAATTGCTGATAGTAGGGCTGGGGAAATATATGATAGGAAATATAGAAAGATACAAAGAGATGTTCAACAATACCAAGAGAATAAAGCTTATTTATGGAAAAAGCAATATGAACAAACATATAGGAATGATACAGATGAAAATAGGACTGAGTATAGACAAACTGATACGAATTTTCAGGGGGGGGGGGCAGTATTTCATGCCACATCAGAAGAACAGTTTTCAGATGAGAAATCAGTACCGCAGGTGATTGAATCTAGCGGTTATACTATCATAGGTGAATTGTTACAGAACGAACTAGAAGATATAGGTTCTGTGAATAGTGATGGTAGTACCAGTTTGACTAATATAAGTGGCCAGACACAGAAAGTAGTAGTGTGTAATGATTTAAAAATATTCAATTACACCACTTTGGATATAAAGAAAGAACATTTCTCTCTTTTTCAAAAGGGCATGAAATTTATACCTGTTGAGAGACTAAATTTAGTAGATGCCATTATACTAATCAAATTGTTTTGTCGTAGATTAAATTTAGCCATTTTATATCGAAATCATAATTATATTAATGAGACATCATATGAAATGAAGAAGAAAAGAACATTTATCCCCCAGCGCATAAACAAGTACAACATTTTTAGGAGCTTGTATGTACAGGAGTTTATGAATATAACTGGGTAGTGAAGAGAAGTAGTTACATAGATAATTTAAATGATAAAGAACGAAAATGTCTGGATGAAATTATAAGGAACAATGAAATCAGAGTAATGAAGTCTGATAAAGGTGCAGGTATAGTTTTATATAACACCATTGATTATATTAATAAAGTAGAAAGTATTTTAATGGACTCTGGTAATTATGAAGTTGTTTCTAGAAATGAAATTCATATAGGTTATAATAAAATAGATTTAGCATTAGATGAATTTTTAGTAGATAATAGGATTACTGTAGATATGCATAATTTTTTGAAAAATGAATTACCTATATTAGCCACAATTGTGGGCATCCCAAAAGTGCATAAAGATATTAATAACCCTCCATTCAGACTGATTATTTCAGGAAGCAGGTCAAAGACATTCAATATAGGAGTAGCTATTGATAGATGGGCTAAACATATATATGAACATACACCACATGTAGTTAAGGATTCATGGATGTTTCTATCCCACTTAACTATGGATAAATGGAAAAGTAGTCTGATTTTTGTCACCATTGATGTCATTGACTTGTTTTCCTGTATTCCCAAAGATCAAGGACTAAAATTTTTTTGTGATAGTCTAAGAAAACATTCACATTTAAGTTGGGATCAGATTAACTTAATTACTGACATGATGGTTCTGGTTTTAGAACATAATTATATATATTATGAGGGTGAGTTTTATAGACAGATAAGAGGGGTGGCTATGGGGGCAGCTTGCGCCCCCATTTTTGCCAATTTAGTAATGCTTGAATGGGAACATCAATATATATTTAATAGTGATTATTTTCAACATATCACATATTATACAAGGTTTTTGGATGATATGTTCCTATTATGGGACGGCCCTATTGATAAGCTTAATGAGTTTTAAATTATCTTAATACCACGAGCAATTTTTTAAGGTTTACACATAATATCAGTTTTGAAGGATTAGCTTATTTGGACACTTTTGTAAGACATCAAGATACAGGGTTTCAGTCTGAAATATACAGAAAAGAAACATTTTCCAATGGATATCTTGAGTATTCCAGTAGTCATCCTAGACATATTTTAAAAAATATCTATAAAGGACAATGTATACGAGTGGCCAGAATGACATCTGATTACAATATTATGATTAGAGAGATAAATAATATAAAAACAATGTTTATTAATAGAGGCTACCCGTTGCCCTTATTAAATGATATTTCAGCATAAGTTATTAAGGAATGGGGCAATAAATATGTACCCATTTTGGGTAACAGGTTGTGTAATATTGGTGACACGAATAACAAGACAGAAAAATAATTTAATAAGGTATGTGTATTAACATAGTCCCCTTTTGTGACAGGTGTTAAAAATATTATAGAAAAATGCTGGAATAATCTTATTATGGATGATGAATTAATGGAAATATTAGGAAAAAAAAAAACAGTTTTGTGTTCAAAATGGGTTTGAACATCAAGAATTTATTAAATAGACAAGCTCGTCATACTGTGGTAGCTGGTTCCCACACTACAAAATGTGGGGCTTGTAAACAGTGTTCTACCATTAATGAAGTGACAGGAATAAGGTTGGATGATATTAATAAGACCTATGTGGTTTTTAAGAAGGGAAACTGTAATAGTAGAAATATAAATTATTTAGCTAAGTGCGAGTTATGTACAGTTTTCTATATAGGAAAAACTGAGAGACAGCTTAAGAAGCGTATCTATGAACATTTATATAAGATTAAAGTGAAGGATACGAATAATGCTTTATCCAGACATATTAGCAAGTATGGTGAGACACATAAATTTAAATTTGCTATAATTGACCAAATATATTTTTCACCGGGGGGGGGGGGTAATTATAAAGCCCAGTTGAGCAAGAGGGAATGTGTTTGGCAAATAAAAACAAATGCAACTAGGTTCCCTGGTATAAATGAGTACATCTCAATTAGACCAATATTGCAACTTATATAAATTTTGTTCATCATTTTTTAAGTTATTTTTTTAAGTTATTTTTTATAATGTTAAGGATATTTATTGATGTTCATTGAATTTACAATTTTATTAACTATCAGGTTATGCTTTGGTTTTACAAGTAAATATGAAATATTTATGATCTATTAGATAGTTCATAATATTGTCAATGCATTTTTATGTTTTGGTAATACTTATGTAAATTTTATGCACCGGCACTTTAAATAATCAGCTTGGTTGCTTAATGAACTGTTTTTGGTGCCAAAAAGTTTTTAAATTTGTAGAATGATGTTTTTATTGTTGTTCTGAGGAAGTCTGTATTTAACAGATGAAAGCGCTTAACCGTTTGTTCTAGTTGTATGTATTCGTAATAAATTTTCTTATTTCACTTGCCCGGGTCCAGTTTCACTTGTACTGCATACTTAGCAGAGACAGTGTGTTGTCTCACAGTATTTGATAATATAGTGAAAGGGCAAACACAGCGTCTATCCAGACTCTGTACAGATGATGAGATTTTTACACGAGTTAGATGATTTTGCTAATAGACTTATGGACAGGGGTTATACGGGGGATAGCATCAATGAAATAATGGTGGACACTGTTAGATTAAAAGAAACTGAGGCAGCACCTTGGTTGTCACAAAAGGGGATGAACTACTTGTGTCAGAAGTGGAAAGCTTCACTATTCCCTTGCAGAAGGATAATGATATCCAGGATGCAGAATCCTACACCAAGGCACTCTATATGCATCTTCAGGATTGCATGGACCGTGCTATCCCAAATAAAACCAAGACTACTTCCTCAAGCAAGAAGAAACCAGTCTGGTGGACCCCGGCCATAAGCAAACTATACAGTAAAAGGAGGAGACTTATACAAAAAAGGCCAAATCTCAATTAGAAAAATCTTCCCTGATCAGCTTTAGTAAGAAATTGAGGGCCCTCATCAAGTCAACTAAAGCCAATTTCGAAAAGAAAGTTACCAAGGATAACCATAAGGCCTTCTATGGTTACGTCAAAAACCTAAATGGCAATGCTCGGGTCTGTTCTGAGCAAGTACAAAATGGAACAAAATACATTGACCCCACTGACATTGCCAACATCTTGGCTGACAGGTTCAGTGCAAATTTCTCTCCACCCCCCCACCAACTACAGGGCCTATTACTATTCCAGGGGATTGTGTAACTCCAATTATTACTGATGCATTGGTTAATAAGGCTCTATCTAAAGATAAAAACACTGCCTCCATGGGACCAGATGGTGTCCCGGGCTGTGTCATACGCGAGCTCCAAAATGAATTAACCCCGCATCTGAATACCCTGTTCAGTCTCAGCCTCTCAACAGGATAAATGCCCATAGAATGGCGCACAGCAATGGTGGTTCTGCTGCATAAGAGTGGGCCCAAAACCGACCCTGGGAACTACAGACCAATAAGCCTGACCAGTCTGATCTGTAAGGCAATGCAGCGAATCATTATGGAACTCATAAATGGAGAGATTGGGAACCTCCAAACACTTGACCCCACACAGTTTGGCTTTGTCAAGGGCAGATCATGCCTCCTGAACCTGGTGGACTTCTTTGAGACAGTTACTCAGGCTATAGATAAGGGAAATGAGGTACACACGGCTTACCTTGACCTTGCTAAAGCATTTGACACCATTCCCAATTCGGGTATTATTGATAAACTCACCAACCTGGGCATAAACCCTTATGTCATAAGATGGATCACAAACTGGCTCTCAGACAGATCCCACAAAGTAAGAGTAGCGGGATCTATGTCTGAATCCAGATCAGTAATGAGCGGTGTGCCTCAAGGCTCTGTCCTGGGGCCCATCCTGTTTGGTATATACTTCTCTGAAGTACAGGTAAACACTGAAGGGCTGTGGCTGACCAAGTTTGTGGACGACTGCAAACTGGGTGCTATAACAGAGTCTCCGGCCAACATGGATATCCTCCAGAAGGGCCTTAATGAGACTGATGCACAGTGTCAAAGCCATGGTCTCAAGCTAAATGCTAAAAAATGTGTAGTAATCCCCTTTGGAAAAAACAGAGTACCCGCGAACTACCACATAGGAGGTAACCCCCTGAAATCTGTAGTAGTAATAAGGGATCTAGGGACCCAAGTAGATAGTCAGCTTTCCTTTGATAACCATGTTGCCAAGGTGGTTAGAAAATCCTTCTGTGTGACCCATCTGATCATGATAGGGTTCACATCAAGATCTAAGGATGTAATGGTGCCCTTCTACTCTTCCCTCATCAGACCCATCATTGAGTACAATGCACCAATTGGAATGTACCTGGCTAGGCATCTCCAGCAGCTGGAGAAGCCACAGAGGTACCTAACCAAGAGGATTACTGGCCTCAAACAGTTGCCCTATGCAGCACGATTGAAAACATTAAGGCTTTTCTCTGTTGCATACCGCCTTCTCAGAGGTGGTCGCTGTCTAACATACAGAGCCATGTCCAACCCAGAACTGTTGAACATGCTCCATCTTAGCAAAACCAAATCCACTCGAGCTATACACTCTAGGGATATAAACCTCATCACAACAATGAATAGAACATGCTGGAGGGATAGATTCCCTTCGCAAAGACTTCCTTTCTTATGGAACAAGGCCCCGATCTACATAATACAGAGCCCCTCACTATCACTCTTCAAGAGGAACGCCTTTGGGCAGATAGCCCAGATATTGAGGAATGATGACAAAGGAAAATAAAAACTTTAAGCAGATCCTTTGTGATCGCAAGGTCAGCACTAATAAAGATTATGATAGGATGGGAACATTCCCATGTCAGCACTGTAAGGCTTGTAAATTTATAAATAAGGATATTTGTTTTGTACACCCTGTGACTCATAAGAAATATGTACCTAGAGTATTGGCTACATGTGTTTCTCAGAATATAATCTAATTAGCTACCTGCACTTGCTGTGCCTCATTTTATGTAGGCAAGACAAACTGCAGGTTAAAGGATAGAATTTTAAGACATTTATCAGCAATAAGATTACACGACAAGCACAATGCACTGGCTGTGCACATAGAAAGTTATAAGGGATATAGTTTTTTTTTCAAGCACTACAGCATATTTGTGCTGATATTAGGAAGGGAGACATTGTGAATAGCACCAAATACAATGAAACTAGATGGATCATTGAACTGGGAGCAAATAGATACCCAGGTCTTAATGGCGTGGTGCCTTTAAAGCCAATACTCAGTAGGCGTAGACAATGTATTAATTTACACTGATTGTTTTTACTTTGTGATTGGATGATTTGTCTTTTAAATAATACTATTTTATTTGAATGTTGTATGTCTGAAGAAGGGTTTTTTACCCGAAAGCGCTAACATTCAATGTTGTTTTAATAAACGGTTCGAATCAGCCTGGTGGTCTGGGATTTATTTTTTCTCTGAAAATATAAAACTTGGGAATATATTAATAGTACAAGACACAGTATACAAACAAAAATAGAAAGAAATCAGAATAAATGAATACTTATATAGTTAAAGAATATAAATATATTTACATGGGTGGAAGGTTGGCATAGTGGTTGAAAGTCTTCACCTTATAGATACAAGGTACAAGATTTAATTCTCATATAGGGTAATTGGCTGGGCTTGGAATGGCCCACAAGGGCAGTTAGCCTGGTACTAATTTATGAACTTATGATCTTATGAACAACTTTACACATAGTAAATAAAATAGAAAAAATATAAATCATCTGACCTATAAATTAATAAATATGAAAATAACAACTGAAATCCTCCCTATACTAGACCAAGGAGATAATGTTAGGTTCACGGAAAGATGATTGTGGAGATTTTCAGTTTGGCCAACTTATAGCAAAGATTCTGAACACCTGTTTAGCTTTTTTCATTCATAATAATTCACTGATGGGCTTTTTTAAGATGATGCATAATAAAAATATGAGACACATTAATATGAATCAGAAGCATGAACTAAGCATTTTTAGTCTAATGGAGAGTTTGAGATGTAGTTTGTGCGTCTTTTTTAACAAACTAGGAATACGTTATTCCATGGTAAAATGCTTTAGGGTTATATCATTAGGTATTTTTTTTTATTTGTTTCAAAAGTTTTGTCCATAGATGAAGATTTCAAATTGTTGTATATAACACATATAATACGTTCTGTACAAAAATGTGATTTTATTACATTTTTGTTTTTTTTCTCTCTTATACAAATGTCTGATTTTAAATGCGTATCTATTAATATTAATGGATTGAATAATCCAGTAAGAGGGGAAGTCTGCTCAAATTTTGCAATTACATAAAGCTCAAATAGTATTTTTACAGGAAGAACATTTACTTAATAAAGATGTAAATAAACTTTCATTAAAGAATTATTTGGTTTTAGCAGATTCTAGCTTTTGAGGTAAAATAAGAGGCACACTCATTTTATGGAAGAACTCACCAGTAATGCCTAAAGTAACATATACCTATGCTGATAAAAATGGTATGTTATAGGTTCATAGGTAGGTGCTAGGCTATTGGCCCTAGGGCCTATATAAGCCTAGTCAAAAGGTACCCTGGCTTTTGCCACCCAAGAAAATTATTTTCCTGTGCCCCTGTCAAGCAGAAAGGAAAGAACCAAATGGCACGCAAGGTGGACTCAAGTGCATGGATCAGAAAAAACTGTAGAAATCTCACAAAAACGATCCAGCACAACGGAGACAAAGTGCTTAAAACATTTTTATTGTGGCATATATAAATCTGCAAACCGGTTTCAGCTATATATTCAGCCTTCCTCAGTGCAAAATAAAGGTGTAAAAAGCACATCCTGGTATCTCCTTATATATCAAGAATTTAAAGGTATATGCATATACAAAAAGTGAATATATATATATATATATTTTTAATCTCAAGCATATCAAAAACTTCAAGATCCATGTGAAACAAATATTAAATAAAATTAAGAAATTAAAATAAAAAATGAAAATATTGATAATAACAAAATAAATCCTTAATAGAGAAATCCCAAAGAGCCATTGAGACATGCTCAAAAGCTGGCTACAAATGACTAACATATTTCATTTAACCCAGGTTTGAATACAGCTCCTAACCTGGTAATCCATGAGGATTTCATATTATTTAATCTGTCATGCCAGCCTGCTTTTATATTTCTATGCATACCAATCTTATCAATGATGGTGAATTTGAATTGTGCCCTTTTGTGAATCATGGTATGTTTGTACAAAGCATATTTCTGAACACTATAGTAATTTTAACCAAAAAAGATGACTAACGCTTTATACAAACATCAGCTGACACATCCAACGGCCAAATTCATGTTCACCATTATTGATGTTATACAAGGTGATCGGAGAAACAAAGCTGGTTGGCACAATATCCTAAATTGTAAAGAAAAAAAGTGGATAATAAAACTGGGTGGTCTTTTTTCCCCCGGGCTTAATGAATATTTATAAGCATTTAACCAATGGGATCTATTTATTGTATATTTAAACAGCACGTATTGTAAATGTTTTTCATACACTGATGAAGGCTGTGTAATTTACCAGCCGAAACCGGTATGTTTGTACTTGCTGTGATGTTTCACATTTAATATTATATTATCTTCAGTCACTGTTTGCTGGCTCCATTTTTTTGATTTTCATGGTTCATGTTTGGGGGCAGTGCATTACTTACGTGCAGGAGGACTTTTTTTGATGTTACTCTGCCTTTTATAAACCCAAACTGGGTAGGGTCCAGAGTTTGGAGATTACCAATGTCATTGTTTAGAAGTTCCATGATGATACGTTCCATAGCCTTGCAGAACAGGCTCATCAGGCTAATGGGGCGGTAGTTCCCGGGGTCCATTGTGGCTCCCCCTTTGTGGAGTGGGATAACTGTTGCTGTGTGCCATTCAGTGGGCACAAAGCCCACTTAAGCATTATTATAACTGAATGGAACAGAAAACTATATACATCAGTGAACACTTAACTAAAGATGAAAACAATTACTTAGACGCTGCAGGCCAAAATAGACACATTAAAGTTAAATCTAAAACCAAATGGCATTATCACTCAATCTGAACTTAAAAACTTAAATACAAAATATGTTAAAATTCTAAATCATAAAGTTTCATTAAACCTGGAAAAACTTAAACTTCAGGCATTTTTCGGTAAACCCTTTAAGCGTACATACTATTGCTCTTAGATCAGAGAAAATTAATAAACTAAATCATATAAACAATTATAATACATATAAATAATAAGAAAGAAAAACATATATTAAAGGTATTCTTCAGGGCTTTAAGATATTTTATGAAAAGATAAACAATAATACAAATAACCTAAATAATGATGATATGGCTGAAATTTACTAAGGGAAAATATAAATACTAAAGTAACAAGTGAACAAATAAAAAATAATAGACCATTCACTGTAACAGAAATAAAAGATCAAATAAAAAAGTAAAAAAGAAATAATAAGGTGCCGGACTTAAATGGTTTTATGCCAAAACTATATAAAATACCAGGTAATGATGCAATTAAAATATTAGATAAGGTCTGTAGAGAAATAAAAAAAACTGCTTAAGTCCCCCCATTATGGAAATATTCCCTTATATCACCTAGTTTAAAACAAGATAAGGATTGTACAAAGTGCTCATCATACAGACCCACTTCACTTTTAAATGTGGACTATAAGATGTCCATGTCCATTTTAGCTAACAATTAATTTACTTATACCCAAACTAATTAACAATAATCAAACTGAGTTTATTTTAAATAGACTAGTACAGGATAATATAATAAGAATACCTACATTAACAAACTATGCAAATAAAAATAAGAAAACAATTTCTATCATTAATCTTTATTTAAATAAGGCTTTTGACTCAGTTAATTGCTCGTACCTGTTTAAAACATTTAAAGTGTATAATTTCTCACCTGACATAATTGCATTCTTTTTTAAGTTATGCAATAACTCTCATGCTTATGTAAAAAAAGGTTCTTTTCTTTCTAATTATTTAAATTACAAAAAGGCACAAAACAAGGCTGTCCATTATCACCCTTACTTTTCACATTAGCTATAGAAACCTTTACTAATAGAATTAAATCCAATAAGAGCATTAATGGTATCAAAATAAAAGAAGACTTCAAACTAAAGTTTCAATTCGCTGATGATATTTTACTAACAGGAAATATAGAGAATTCATTAGATCATATAATTAGTTCTATGAGTCAGTTTGAATAAATATGAAACTTAAGATTTCATCATAATAAAACAAGTACATTATTTAATATAAAATAAAAAAAATCATACAAAAATATTATAACTTCAACTGGAATAATAATCAAATGAAATACCTTGGCATAGCCATCATGCATAATAGTAAAGAAATGACACAAACAAACTTTCAACAGGTTGTTGATAAAATTTTAAGATTAGTCATAAATTGGAAAAAATTTTTTTTTACCATTAAAGAATGATTAATGCTTATTAACATAGTAATTCTCCCTAAAATATTTTGTCTTACAATCTTTAGTATTATATCCATCAAAAAAATTTGAAGAAGATAAATAATATTCTATGTAATTGTTTTGGCATCCTAACAAACCAAGGATTTCCTTTGATTGGCACAGAAAATGTTGGAATAACGGTGGAACAGGATTCACTGATATTCAGTTGTATGCTACTTCAACAACTTTAAAAGTTGTAGCATTGTGGATAAATTCAGCTTAGGATTTAAAATGGAAACAAATACATCAAGATATATTATTAGTAAACAAATATATCACAACCAGTCATAATAAATAGATATTGCCCAATACTTTTATCTGGTTATTAAAAGATATTTTTCATAAATGGAATTACACCTTCTTCTCAAATTCCTATTTAAATAATATTATTTCCTCTTTCCAAAAGTTCACATATTCTAATCATTATATTAAAGATGTAATATTTTCTACTTTTCCAATTGCATACACTAATGACTGCTTAGAAACTCATAATCTCATCAAAATCCTATTAATGAAACAACAAAGTAACTTAATTTATTGGCATAATTTCTTAAATGATACTGATATATATATATATATATATATATATATATATACTGTTGACGATTTAAGGTCCAAATGCAATCAAGATTCTGAGAACTGGTTAATTTTACAAATATTTAGAGACTTTGCAAACACAGAGATTAAAATGATATTTGACCTAGATAAGAAATTATTTCTCAAATTATTGGGATTCTTAATACATATCAAAAATGCAAAGAAAATAAATAATATTTGTCACATATTTATACAATTCTTAAGTTAGATTTCACATATTTAGACAATTATTACTGGAACCACTCCTTAAAAATGAATAATGAAAACTTATGTGAAGAATACAAGATAATAACATTAAAGTCTACAACTAAAACTTCATCTTCATTATAGTGGAAAATTTTTACTTGGAAATTCTTACACAGAGTTTTTGTCATTCCTAACAAAATTAAAATTATGTATAAATCAAATAGAATTAAATGCTGGAGATGTGATCTGAAATAATAGCTGATTGAATGCATATGTTATATGAATGTGAACTCATCTACCCTTTTTGCAAAAAAATAACTTCACTCAAGCTCTATGGTCAGATAGATGTAATATTTCTAAATCTTTAATTTTATTTAATGTTCCAATTCGTGCAATAATTCCAAAAACCCAAGTGCCTCTTCTTTGGTTTATTTTTGCTATAGCCAGAAAAGTAATGACTAAAAATTGGAACAGTAAAGTTACCCCCTCTAGTGTTGAATTTATTAATATGGCAAAATGTGTTTGCAGTATTGAACTGCATACATTCAAATAAATTTTGGCTTAAACTTAAAAACTTGCTTGAAAAATATTAATTGTTCTTGATATCTATAACTTTGATGCACTGATCAGCTGTGGACCTATGCAAATAGTTATTTGCTTGTTTTATACTTGTTTATTTATTGTTTAAAAAAATCTGTGTTGTCCAATAAAGAGATCAGAATATTGTTCAAAAATATCACATTTAGCATTTGATTTTAGTTATCTGTGTATGCTTTGTGATCCTACATCACTGCCACTGCAGTTTACTTTGAAGACTTAACCTCCTGTATCTCACAAATGTTGCAAATGACTAGCTCTGCAAATGTACAAGTCATTGTCTCTGAGGCTATGTGAATCACTATCTCTGCAGCTGTGTGAATCATTCTCTCTCTGACTATGTAAATCACTGCCTCTCATAGCACTGCAACAACAAATGTTCTGCACTTGAATCTCCATACTGTGAATTCACTTTATAATTCTCAGTTGTTCATAAGCAGACCTTTCCAGTATGCTAGGTTGCTGAATTGGCACAGCTTAAAATAATGTAGTGTAGTCTTTTTTTATACATGTAACATAGTTTAATCAAACCTATTATCTTCAGACTATGACTGGAATATCTTTGTAATAGGTTCATAGATTCATAGGTAGGTACTAAGCTATTGGGCCTAGGGCCTATATAAGCCTAGCCAAAAAGGTACCCTGGCTTTTGTCACCCAAGAAAATTATTTTCCTGTGCCCCTGTCGAGCAGAGCCACAGAAGTGATCCCCAGGGTGAATTTCCTATCTCCCATCCAATAATCAAGATTTTTCTTGAAGAGTGCTAATGAGGAGCTTTGTTTGATATAGATAGGTAGATTGTTCCAGAGTATGGGAAGTCTCTGGGACAGGTATCTATCCCTCCAGCATGTTCTGTTTATTGTGGTGACAAGGTTTAGGTCCCTAGAGCATGTAGCTCGAAGGGATTTCTTTAAGTGGAGCATGTCCAACAGCTCCGGGTTTGACATAGCTTTGTATGTAAGGCAGAGATCACCTCTAAGTAAGCAATATGCAACGGAGTAAAGCTGGAGCTTTTTGAGACGGTCTGCATAGGGCATCTGTTTGAGGCCGGTAATCCTCTTTGTGAGGTATTTCTGTGGCCTTTCTAGTTGTTGTAGATGTCTTGTGAGGTACATACCAAAGCAGCGTTGTACTCTATAATGGGTCTGAGTGATGAGTCTCTACTCATGACCTCTTTTTTTCCTGGATGAGAAACCTTTCGTGATGAGGTGTGCCACGCAGAAGGATTTCCTGACTACTGTGGTGATGTGATTATCAAAGGAGAGACTACTGTCCACCTGTGTTCCAAGGTCTCATCACACTTTTGGTGTTAAGCAGACTACCGCCTATGTGGTAGTTCATGGGTACAGAGTCTTTTACCAAAAGGGATGACAATGCACTTTTTGGCATTGAGCTTGAGGCCATGGCTTTGACACCAGGCATCTGTCTCAGTGAGGCCCTTTTGTAGGATGTCCACATCATTAAGAGTTTGAATTATGGCTCCTAGTTTGCAGACATCTGCAAACTTTGCTAGCCAAAGTCCTTCTGTATTAGCCTGTACTTCAGAGAAATAGATACCAAACAGGAGAGGACCTAGGACTGAACCCTGTAGTACTCCACTTGTCACTGGTCTGAAGTCGGATTTCGAGTCTGCTACATTCACAGTGTGGGTTCTGTCAGTGAGACAGTTGACAATCAGTCTTGTGACATAGGGATTTATACCTAGTTTAGTGAGTTTATCTATAATTCAAGAGTGGGGAAAGGCGTTGAAAGCCTTGGCGAGAAACTAGCTTTGGTGACCGCTTCAAAGAAGTCTATCAGGTTTAGTAGACCTGATCTGCCTTTTACAAACCTGAATTGGGTGGAGACCAGAGTTTGGAGATTACCAATGTCATTGTTTGTAAGTTCCATGATGATACATTCCATAGCCTTGCAGACTAGGCTTGTCAGGCTAATGAGGTGGTATTTCCCAGGGTCTGTGATGGCTCCCCCTTTGTGGAGTAGGATAACTGTCACTGTGCACCATTCATTGGGCACAAAGCCTGAGGTGAGGCTATGATTGAACATGGTACTTAGGTGGGGTGCCAGTTTGTTCTGTAGTTCATGTAGAACGTAGCTTGGGATGTTTTCAGGTCCCATGGATGCTGTGTTCATGGCTTTGGAGAGTATGTTTTTTACCTGTGCAGCCGTGATTACAGGAACTTTGCATTCTTCTGGTATAGAGATAGACCCTTTAGGGGGTGAGTGGGGGGTAAAGTTAGCACTGACCCTATCTGCCAGGATGTTGGCAATATCAATTGCTTCTGTATACGTAGT
The DNA here is from genome assembly GCF_019279795.1 of Protopterus annectens. NCBI lineage: Eukaryota > Metazoa > Chordata > Ceratodontiformes > Protopteridae > Protopterus > Protopterus annectens. Next base: position 589,084,793 of record NC_056747.1, on the reverse strand, counting down.
GCCATTGTGCTGTAACTCAGAGCAGATCTGAGTACTGCCACTGAGATTCTTGACATGGCTATAGAATGCTTTGTGGTTGTCTTTAGGGTGTGGATAAGTTGATCCAGGGCACTGGAATTTATGAATTCCAGAAAACGTTGAGCAAAAGGGTTGGTACATGAGTAGTTTTCCCAGTTAATGGTGGGGTAGTTGAAATCACCCATTTATTAGGGTGTTAGGGTGTACCCTAATATTTTCCAAAGCATCATGAAATTTGGAGTGGGAATCCTGGGGCATGGTGGGGGATCTGTAGCAAGCTACAATTTGGATTGTGTTCTTGCCCAGAGTTAGTTTCACTTGGATAATCGCGGATGCATTATGCTGAGCAACTAGCCTGGAGGTGTGGATATCCTTAATGAATATGGACACGCCTCCGCCTTTAGTTTTTTGGTCCAGGTTAGGTGGCCAAAAGGCATGGTATGAATTATAGCATGGTAATGCAGGGGTGCTCTCTGGAGCCTTGAACCAGGTCTTTGTCACTGCACAGATGTCGATGATCTCCATTTTAAGGAGTGCCTTCAGTGAGTGCACTTTGAGGTTTAGACTTCTAGCATTGACTAGCATTATCCTCAGATTTTGTTTGCTTGTACCTGTTATGGTGGTGAGTTTGTCATTTGAACCTTGCCTAAAAAAGGCACTATATGGGTGGCAAGAGCCTTAGCCAGTATCCGGAATCCCAAGGGCGACAGGTGCAGGCCATCTCTGACAAAGCATCGTGGTCAGTCGATCATGTCATCCCAGGCAGACAGATACTGGATCCCCTTAGAATGACACCAGAAGCTTAGCCAATTGTTGAAGTCAATCATTTTGTCCTTGTACTGTGGTATCATTCTGGGTGTGGCAGGATGCTACTCAGGGCTAGAGTCATATCTGACTGGGCTACAAGATCGGATATCTCCTTCATGTCTCTTTTCATGTAGTCCAGGGAGGTACGTCTCAGGTCATTCACACCAACATGGACAATGACAGAGTCATATTTGTATTTGCTGTGGAGTGATCTGAGTGCATGCATTATGTGGCAGATCCTGGTACCCGACAGGCAGCTGACACTAACTTTCTCCTTGTTTAACCTGGTGAGTGGAAAATCAGTGTGCGTGCCTATAGAGTCACTTATGACTAGATACGTTGTTATGATTTATGGGCTATGGTTGAGTGGTACACTGAGTTTGTGGGCTGTGTGTCATTTGGGTTGTGTTGAGGGGTGGAGATTGCTTGCATTTCTGCTTTGGAGGTCCCTGTTACTTGGGCAGATTTTTATTGAGAGCCTCCGTATATGTAGGTGTGTGTTTTGTGTTTCTATTTGTGTATTTTGACGGTGTAGGCTTTGAGGGACTATGTGATGAGTGTGGTGTGGTGCAAGTGTTTACCCTCTGCTCTTAACTGTCTAGTCCAGTCTTGGGTGAAGGGATCTTTGCTTCCAGTTTGGCTATATAAGTGCATCTCTCACAGGTTGTAGTGTTGGGTGGTAGGAGGAGAGGGTTGTCTGTGTACATTAGGCATTTGCTGCATTGTCCCAAGATGCCCAGATTCATCAGGTAAGACAAGAGAAAACACTGGGAGCTGACCCTTAGACATGCCTGGATAGGTGCTTATTATTAAGTACTAAAGCCTATTTTCCTCTAGACAAGTGAGAAAAGTTGAGTGCTGTAGTAATGTGTAGCTTATTTAGTGCTTACAATGAGTTATGAACAAGTGCTGAGCTCAAAGAAACAGATTTGAGTGCTAAAACTAAAAAAAAACTGGCTAGATCTTGACTCCGGTAATAAATTTCTCAAAACAGTTTATTGAATGCACTCTTTCTAATTGCATTCAGCTTCTGTATCTACCTTAAAAGTGATAAGTTTCCCACTTATACACACAGTTTTATTTTGGTTCAAGTATTTTTCCATGGAAAATACTACAACCTTCCTGCACCTAGAGATGTAAGTGTGTACACAGACTCAACTCATACATGTGGGGCTCAAGTCCAAAAGACTTGCTCTCAATGTAAGTGACTACTAGCACTGAGAGCAAGTCTTTTGGAATCTGGCTGCCAGGGTAAACCTGTTTGTAGATATGCCATACACTGAAGTAAATCACACTGCGTGCAAGTCTTTTGGAATAAGGGAAGACTTACACTGAAAGCAACTCTTCTGGAATGTGGCCCATTAGCTCCATTCATAGAGAGAGAAAGAGACAGATCACTGTCTGCCTTGTGGGGTCAGTTAGGGAATTATTCAAGCTAGCGTTTGTGCAGTCACTGTCTTTTCTTGGTTTCAGTCTCTTGCAAAATATTTTTCTGCCATTTTTGCCTTCATACATGAACAATGATTGTGCTGATCACACTTCCTGCATTCTCTTTATTAAGAGTTGGACATGGCTTTTGATCACACTGATAACCACCCATCCACCCACAACTCCTTTTCCCATTTTTGCACATGGGGTTGGGGTGCTACTTCAACAGTGACAATCATCTAGAGCCAAGGTTTACACCACCAGGTGGCTAGTCCTACCACTGTAGTTCTTCCACACTGCACACTTGCACATACACTAACACCTATGACCAATTTAGTGTGTCAATCCACATAACGTATGTCTTTGGAATAAAGGGGAAACTGGATCACCCATGGAAAGACCCATGCAAGCACAGGGAGGACATGGAGACTCCACACAGAAGGCACCCCACACAAGAAACAAACCAGGGAACATGTTGCTGTGAGGTGACAACACTATCTGTTGTACCACTGTGCTGCCCTCACACTGATAACCACACATTGAACAAAATGGAAACTGCTGAGCTGAATGCTTATCATTTTAATTACATTATCATAGAGCTTTTATTGCTTCCTTACACTTTGAAGTTTGTTTTGCCTTTACAGTGTTACGTTCTGTTTCATGAACTAACATTAACATAATTTTAATTTTGCACATATCTAAACCCTATGCAAGCTCTTTCAATGGAATAATCAATAGCTTTGAAGTTCTGTACACATTTACAGCTTTTCCAATCTCAAATCATACACTGAAAAACATTTTTCTTCTTTCTTAGTCATCCTTAACATCTCATAAATTCTGTCTACTAGAAATGAATCAAGATTCTCACTAAACTGAGTCTTTGATTATAAGCTGCAGTTCTGACAAATAGGCATGAGATGACTCCTGTGAGGCATGGTATCTCAGGAAAATAAATTCTCTCATGTTGCTTTTATAATATATATATATATATATATATATATATGTGTGTGTGTGTGTGTTTGGTTACAGTTCACTTAGTCAAATGCTTATTCTGTTGACAAAGTGAATTGTAGTGCCATTTGTGTGAAATAGTAGTTTGTGCAAACATCTGACAGAATAATTGTTAGTTTGGTCAACCAGTTAAAAGGCTTTTTGGTACAGCTTTGAGTGTGGGTGTGAGTGTGTGTTTTTCTGATTACCAGAATGAGTGCATAAGGGGGGGAGGGGTAAAGTTAGAGTATGTGTGAGTGTGTATGTTAAGATTAGAGTGAGGGTCAGATAAGGGGATAGACTTAATGTATATGCAAGCATTTGTTGGTTATAATGGGAGTAACAGTTGGTTTAGGGGATAGATTTTGAGTATGTATGACTTAAGATTAGGAAGATTCAAGTAAGGGGACAAGTGTGTGTGTGTGTGTGTGTGTGTGTGTGTGTGTGTGTGTGTGTGTGTGTGTGTTTGTGCGCATGTGTGCAAGTAAGTATGGGCTCCTGTGGTCATTGTCTCAGCTATCTTGTTTTATGGAAGAGGCTTTTAAGGTAAGGTGCATTGCTAGATTAAGGGCAGAGGCAGGGTTACAGTTAATGTTAAGGTCAGAGTTATTGTTACAAGACAATAAGTAGGGGCAGAGGAACAAAGCCCCTCTGCTCCAGCTGAGTAATGTGTACCAACCCTAAGCCTAACTCTAACTATACACTTTATCTTAAAAAAGTTCTGTAACACTACAACTACTCAAGCACATTTGAGCAGAATTTTGGTAAGGTTATGGTTAGTACATTGTCAAATGGTATCCTATTTTGATGTACTTGGTTGTGGTCATCTCTGTTGTCAGTATTATGAATGGTTGAAATGTTTTCGTCAATGTTTTGTATTTAAATCATTTAATATGTCAATCACATGGGGTTGGGAGTTGACATAATGGTTAAGGTGCTTACCTCACAAAAAAGAGATAAAGGGTTTAATTCTCACCAAGGGAAACTGGCTAGGCTTAAAATGGCTCACAAGGACAGCTAGCTTAGTGCTTACCTATGAACATGTGTGAGTGTATACCCATATATATCTATATACACCTATTAAAAAAAAAATATATATATATATATATATATATATGGGTCTATCTGAGAACGTCGACAGGTCAGAACGCCGACAACGAGAACACCGGCAGAAGATGAAACGGAGAAGACCGACGGATCAAAACCCACGCTGAGAACATCGACATGGGAAAAAGCTGTGTATGCGGTAGTGACGGACGTTAGGGTGAGTAAGGTAAGTGTCGATTGTGATAGTCTGTGGGTTAGGTGGGTTAAGTGAGTTAGGGTTAGGCGCGGGCTAGGTAAGTGTGCGACTGTGATAGTCTGTGGGTTAAGGCGGGTTAAGTGAGTTAGGGTTAGAGTGGGCTAGTAAGTGTGCGACTGTGATAGTCTGTGGGTTAGGGCGGGTTAAGTGAGTTAGGGTTAGAGCTGGGCTAGGTAAGTGCTGACTGTGATAGTCTGTGGTTAGGGCGGGTTAAGTGAGTTAGGTTAGCGGGTTAGGTGAGTGTGCGATAGTGGCAGACCTTAGGGTTAGGGTTTGGGTTAAGGTTGTAGGTAGTTGTGTATGTGAGGTTTAGTGTTGGTTTGTAAGGAGTTTGGTGTGCTTGTGTTGTGTGTGTGCTTTTTGGACCGGGGATTTGTTTTGTTTGTTGCTTGTCGGGATTATGGTGTGTCGGGCATGTGAGGTTTCGTGTTTGTGAAATGTCGGTTATGTGCTGTCGGTGATTTTGTTGTCGGCGTTCTGAACTGTCGACGTTCTCAGATAGATCCATATATATATATATATATATATGGGTCTATCTTAGATGGTCGACAGTTCATATGACTGACATTCAGTTGGTCGACAGTTCATTCGACTGACAAAAAGTAGTCAAGGCAAAAACCTGGGATTTGCCCCCCTCCCCACTGTTGTGCGACGTGGAGTTGTTATATATAGTTGGGGGTGTGTGGGCGGCACAGCCCCCCACATCGGGGGGTGTGGGGGGCAAAGCCCCCCACCTATACATTTTTGTCAGTCAAATGAACTGTCGACCAAATGAATGTCAGTCATATGAACTGTCGACCATCTAAGATAGACCCATATATATATATATATATATATATATATATATATATATATATATATAGTTTAATACACTTCTGTCAACCGTCTAAAACGTTGACCTTAAATGCTGAATCTGGAATGCCAAAAAGTAAACCAAAGTGAAAATGAACACACAGACAACCGTGGTCCGATGTATTCGACATAGCAGGAGGTGATGTCACTCACCTCCGGCTATGCACATTAATGTACTCTTAAACTCTACAGTCAAAAGGTATGTTAATTCTACTATTTTGCGGGGGGAGGGGCTATGCCCCCCCGCACACCCTGCACATTAAATATGCCAAGTCTGAGATTGCACTACAGTGAGGAAATGGACTAGTTCTGTGTTCCTCACTGAACCATGATCTCCCTGCACAATATCGAACCCAAATGCTCGAATTATACTACCTATTTTCTGCAGTGTAGTTGATATATTTTGTTTTGACATTCTGTAAACTTGAGAACTGCAAGTCAACCACATGCTGGTCGACCAATGTAGTTTCAAGGTTTTCAGAGTAAATATATGTATATATATATATATATATATATATATATATATATATATATATATGTATAGGTTTACCACCATATGGTTGACCGGTGGATGGTCGAGCCTGAATGTCCGAAAAGAGTGCGGCAACATCCCAAATTTGCGAATGCAGATGTTGCAAATCGCAAACTCCCATCCCCTTTTTGACCCATGTTAGCACTTGTTTCTGGATGTAGAGCGGTACGAAATGTATTCAGTGTTCTTGCGACATTCCAACCATTTGGCATGCCAGGATTGCTAATTACATTCAGACATGTACAGGTTTGATTATCGTTGGCAAACACGGGACTGTTGAATGGCAGTTGCCCGATTCCCATGTTGACGAATGTTACTTGAGTGAGTTTGTTTCAGAGAATGTCACTGTGCATTCGCTAATATGGGCTAAATGTTTTGAATAGAAATCACAGTACAGCATGGATTGAGAGATGTATCCCTTTCCTCACCATAGTGCAATCACGGAATTGGAAAATATAAGTTGCACAGGGTGTGGAGGGTGCAGTCTCCCAGTGAAAACAAAAAACTTGAATACAACTGTAAGATTTTCACTTACCTGTGCAGTTATACAGACGTCACATTTGATATTCAATGAAAATTCATTCAGCAGATTTGACATTTTCACCTACTTAATATGCAGGAATTCGACACTGACTTGATATTAAATATGTTTTTTGTCAACATCGACATTTTGATAGCAAACCATATATATATATACATATGTGTGTTGTTGTTGTGTCTTTCGGCTTTTCCCGGTTAGGGGTTGCCACAGTGGAACTCCGGTTCACTAATGATTGGCAGTAGATTTTTACGTGCCGTGTTGCCGACCCTGATGCACAACCTTCAATGAAGGCACGCCCATTCACGCATGTCTCCACACAGAAGGAGCTCTAGCTGAGAATCGAACAGGACAACTTCTTATTGTGTGAGGTGACAACGCTACCGCAGCACCACCACCGCATATATATATATATATATATATATATATATATATATATATATATATATATATATAAAACATTGTACTGCCATTGGTGGATTTAAATTTTAGTTGACATTTGGAGAATATGCCCTTTCCATAATTATTGTGCGATCTTAGAGTTTGGATTTATGATTAGCAGAGACTGTGTGGGGCACAGGCCCCTACATTTAAGGGTGCAGAGGAGCTTGCTCCCTTGAAAAAAAAATATAGTCTTTAAATTGCATGGTCAGAAGTTAATCCATAGAGCATGCTCAGAAGCATGTCAACATTAATGTTGTTGAAATTTTATCAATTTGTTCTGGATCACTACATTTATATTTATATATAGCTATAGATCTATATACATACACACACACACACACATATATATATATATATATATATATATATATATATATATATATACATTAAACGCATATATTCTAAGGATTTAAGGACATTATATTTCTTGGTTAGAAATCTTTAGAGGTTTTCCGTTTAAGGGATAGGCTTGGATTTGTTCACATGAATGGGGGTGTTTTACTTGATAGTGTGTCTGATAAGGGAAGTATACAGTAATAGGATAGCTTCACTGGAACTTGATGGTATTCCCTTCAAAACTAACAGGGTCAGAAAGAAAGATTTCCTGACTGGCAAATATGATGACCAAATTACAGAGAGTTGTCCACATAAGTACACAGGTCTGTTATGTTCATGGCTGTTTCATGAGGAGTACTATTTATAATGCATGAGGGGGAACAACTTTTTTCACAAATATTACTCTGCACAGGTTGGAGGACAAAGGGGAAAAAATTTACCAGTTGGCAGAGTTATACCAGCTCCACAGGAAGAACAGCTTTGTAAACTGTAACTAATGTTGAAGGCAATCACTGATGATGTAGAGTGCGGCAACATCCCACATTTGCGAATGCAGATGTTGCAAATCGCAAACTCCCATCCCCTTTTTGACCCATGTTAGCACTTGTTTCTGGATGTAGAGCGGTAGGAAATGTATTCAGTGTTCTTGTGACATTACAACCATTTGGCATGCCAGGATTCGCTAATTACATTCAGACATATACAGGTTTGAGTACTGTGTGCTCAACCATATGGTGGTAAACTAGATATATATATATATATATATATATATATATATATATATATATATATAGTTTACTGCCAAATGTAGAATTATCGTTGGCAAACATGGGACTGTTGAATGGCAGTTGCCTGATTCCCATGTTGACGAATGTTACTTGAGTGAGTTTGTTTCAGAGAATGTCACTGTGCATTCGCTAATATGGGCTAAATGTTTTGAATAGAAATCACAGTACAGCATGGATTGAGAGATGTATCCCTTTCCTCACCATAGTGCAATCACGGAATTGGAATATATAAGTTGTACAGGGTGTGGAGGGTGCAGCCTCCCAGTGAGAGTGCAGTGGACTTGCCCCCTTGCAAAAAACTTGAATACAACTGTAAGATTTTCACTTACCTGTGCAGTTATACAGACGTCACATTTGATATTCAATGAAAATTCATTCAGCAGATTCGACATTTTCACCTACTTAATATGCAGGAATTTGACACTGACTTGATATTAAATATGTTTTTTGTCAACATCGACATTTTGATAGCAAACCATATACATATATATATATAGATATATATATATATATATATATATTTGTTGTTGTGTCTTTCGGCTTTTCCCGGTTAGGGGTCGCCACAGTGGAACTCCGGTTCACTAATGACTGGCAGTAGATTTTTACGTGCCGTGTTGCCGACCCTGATGCACAACCTTCAATGAAGGCACGCCCATTCACGCATGTCTCCACACAGAAGGAGCTTTAGCTGAGAATCGAACAGGACAACGTCTTATTGTGAGGCGACAACGCTACCGCAGCACCACCACCGTGTATATATATATATATATATATATATATAGATAGATATATAGATATATAAATATAAAAAAAAAAAACACTGTACTGCCATTGGTGGATTTAAATTTTAGTTGACACAGTTGGAGAATATGCCCTTTCCACAAGGATTGTGTGATCTTAGAGTTTGGATATATGATTAGCAAAGACTGTGTGGGGCACAGCCCCCTACATTTAAGGGTGCAGAGGAGCTTGCTCCCTTGCAAAAAATATAGTCTTTAAATTGCATGGTCAGAAGTTAATCCATAGAGCATGCTCAGAAGCATGTCAACATTAATGTTGTTGAAATTTTATCAATTTGTTCTGGATCACTAAATTTATATTTATATATAGCTATAGATCTATATACATACACATATATATATATATATATATATATATATATATATATATATATATATATATATATATATATATATATATACATTAAACGCATACATTCTTACATATAAATGTTCTCAGTAGGTTTACAATACTGCTGGAACACTGGAACATGGAAACAATATTAGGCATGCAATCATGGGAACCATAAGATAATTAGTCATATACACTTTTAAACAGACACATTTAAAATGTTACTACCCTTTTTAAGAATTTAAGCATGCTCTCCTCTCAAATAAAGTAGGCCAAGACATGATAATCCTGGGGCAAATTTGTACATACAGTCTTCAAGAATATCCTTTAAGGTAGCAAGAGGAATTTGTTTGACTTTCAGAAGTAACTTATTAGGAACATATCCCTCCAGTGAAACTTGTTTACTTGCTGGTAAGATTTATATCCTTGTGGGTGTTTGTAGAACCACTGATTTTGTGAAGAAATAGGAGGCCAAACAGGACAGGGACTTTCACAGCTCAAGCCAATAAGCTGCTGACTATAGGGAGGGCTCCGTTAATTTATCATGATATTTGTAAGGATTTAAGGACATTATATTTCTTGGTTAGAAATCTTTAGAGGTGTTCCATTTAAGGGATAGGCTTAGATTTGTTCACATGAATGGGGGTGTTTTACTTGTTAGTGTGTCTGATAAGGGAAGTATACAGTAATAGGACAGCTTCACTGGAACTTGATGGTATTCCCTTCAAAACTAACTTGGTCAGAAAGAAAGATTTCCTGACTGTGGCAAATATGACCAAATTAGAGATAGTTGTCCACATAAGTACACAGGTCTGTTATGTTCATGGCTGTTTCATGAGGAGTACTATTTATAATGCATGAGGGGGAACAACTTTTTTCACAAATATTACTCTGCACAGGTTGGAGGACAAAGGGGAAAAAATTACCAGTTGGCAGAGTTATACCAGCTCCACAGGAAGAACAGCTTTGTAAACTGTAACTAATGTTGAAGGCAATCGCTGATGATGTAGGCCTCATGAGGAAACAATAGGCAATCAACAAAGAGAAGTGAATAAGCTGAAAGAAATTATCCAGCACATGGAAGAGGACAAAGCAGCTCTGAGATCAGAGGTGTAGGAACACAATAAAAGGCTGGCAGAAATAGAAAGGAAAGCTACAACAGCCAACAGGAAAACTAGATGACCTAGAAAACAGATCCAGAAGAACATAAGGAGTGTCAGAGCATGTCCTGGATACAAAATTGGAATGAATGCTTTTGTTTTTTTTTTTTTAACTATTCCAATGTCACTTTGATATTGTTATATTTCCTTAGAATGCTTTGTTAGAGCAATTCCACTAATGTTTTTGTTACTATTTTTTCCATGTCACTTTGTTTCTATTATTTTTAAACCATATATTAAATGTAAGCCTTGGTGGCTTTGCTATTGTACCATTCCAATGCCACTTTGATTTTTTTTTATATTTCCTTACCATGCTTTGTTGGAGCAATTCTACTAATGTTTTTGTTACTATTTGTTCTATGTCTCTTTGTTTCTGTTATTTTTAAAAAGTGTATTAAATGTAAGCCTTGGTGATTTCTGTATTGTAAAACTGTACATGGAGTCTACATGGAGCTTTTCTCCCCGGGCCTCCATTGAAAATGGGCTCTTTTTGGCCCAATGGACTTTCCTGGTAAACACACTGCAAATAAATAAATACACAAATAATTCCTGGAAATGAGCTTTCACTTACCCAGATTACAAGAACCAATAACAGAAAAGATCCAAAGAGTTGGTAGAATGAGAGATGTAAGAGGAGGGCAGCCAAGACACACATTAGCATGTGTGCACAGCTACAAAAGAAATTATGAAACAAGTCAGAACACTCGATGCCCATTAATGGTACCTTTGCAAAACTGCTGGAGGATTATTCTGATTCAGTCCACAAAGTAACAAAAGGGATGGATGACTATTTGGGGCCACTGAAAGCCCAGGGGAATTCCAACATGGATTAAGTATCCTGCATGGAAGGGAAGCAGACACAAATTCCATACCAAAGAAGAAGCACAAACCTTTGTTATGGAGAATCTGCACAGTGGATGATGGGAGTAACAGACAAATTAATTCAAATAACCCACCAGTAAAGCAGCAGAGAGGCGGTAGAATTTCAAGTGTCAGAAAAAGAAAATAAACAAGTGGATCTACACATTAAACTCCATTGCATCCAGGCATTGGTTTGTAATGGCATGTCAAAAGAAATCAGAAATTAAAGTCACAGAAGAAACAGGAATAAAGATGGTAAAACTGGAAAGGACTAATTGGATCTGTGAACATGGGTCACTATTCACTGGTAAGATTTTTATTTTAATGTGCTGTACTCTGACAGTAATAGAAATGTACTGGTCTTTCCTTTGATACACCATATTTTATAATGTTTATGTTTTCACATAAAAGTAAACTTTCTCTTTGGAACAGTAGGCAAAAGTGAATGAGACATCGGGGGAAGCATAAAGAAATAACTAAGGAAATATCAGTCTTAGGTTCGATGGCAATGTATTAGAGCACAGTGAAATGGAATGGATGAAATTGTCACAAAAATGCCATCAAACGCAAAATAAAATAGTGACTACAGGAAAGGGGGGACAGAAACAGAAGGAAACAACATATGGCAGGCAGTCATAGAAAAGTGAAAGCAAGACGAACATGGCCACAATAGAACTGGGGGAAAAGGAATAAGACGAATTACCCAAGTACAAAGACAATGAAATCATAGGCAAGGGGCAACAAATCCAACTCTGTGGGGAAGAGTAGGTGGCTAAGCACAGGCAAGGTCTAAAGGACAGAAGGTAAAGCTCGGCAGGGAAATCCAGGAAAAGAGCATCATTCAAGGACAATGATGTTACTAGTTCCCAACAAAGACAATCTATTTCTCAAAAGAGAGTACAGTATAAAGATGAAGAGAGACTTAGAAACATTAAAGGAGGAGAGTGGAACTATATGTGGAGGCAAGATACCTTGAAAGGAGGAAGAACACATTTACTGGAAATTGCTAGATTCAAGCAAGTAGGATGGACAGGACACTAGGGAAAGAAGAAACTCTAAAAATGATGTAGGCGATAGAAATATAGGAAAGATACATATCAGACCATGCAGTGGTTTCTATGACAATAAGAACAGAGAAGGAACAAGGTAGGTAGATTGGGCAGGTTGAGAGGGGCACCTGTCCCTAGTGAAAGTGTTGAGAGGGACAAGATTAACTTTTAATGCAATACTGGCTTTTAAAAGCCAGTATTGCATTTGAGGTCAAACCTGAGTGTTGTAGCACTCTTTGTGTAGTCTAAACTATAGCAACTGCTTGCTACATTATAGCAAATAGGTTGCTACAGTTTAAAAGTTAGAAAAATATTTTTTTAACTAAAATTTGAGTGCTGTAGCTCTCTGTGAGGGCAGGGTGTACACTGAAGCAACTGTCTGCTGCATTTGTAGCAAACTGTTGCAATTTTTAAGATGATTTTTTTTTGTAAATTAAAACATGAGTGATGTAGTGCTGCATTTGTAACAAGCAGTTTGCTATGGTTTTAAGAAGAAATTCTGTACTTATTTATTTCTGTATTTACTTTTTTTGAAATAAAAGGGAGGAAGGTCAGTGACAGAGCACAGAAATGGGACCTGAATGGCCAGGAAGGAGGGAGTGGGGTATGTTGTGCATCTGGCCACCTGGTTGGTGTGGTAATATAAACAGTAAAGTGTTTTTTTTTTTGCTCTTCACTAAAAAAGCTGAGGGGGTGGGGCACTGGTTCATGGTATAGGCATAGGGTGCTGTATGAGACAGCAGCACTTCTGGGGATGGACATGTATGAGCTGGAAGTGGAAAGATGGAAAAAAAAACAACAATTACAAAAACTGATAAGAGAAGACAGTGGAGAAGAACACTATATGTAAGATACACTTGGGGAGAAACTGGTTAGATCAAACTAAAGTAGCAGTTAGGGGAAAATCAAGAGAGTGGTTGGGTGGAAAAGGAGGCAAAATGAGGAAGAGATAAAACTGACAGGAGAATTGAAGAAGGTACAAAGGGAAATGTGTAAAATGGTATAGACAGAATCACTAATGACATAGGAAGAAGTAATTAAAGCTTAGCTATAAGGAAAGGTAACAACTGCAGTGAAATAGATCAAAGGTATTGCAAGGACTGCTGCTGGATAATTGCATAGGAATAAAAGAACAACTAACAATGAAGTGAAAAGAAAGAAAAGGTGAGAACTAGGTACCAAACAGTAGAGGAAAAAGGGCGAGACTGTATAGTTGGAGAGCAGTGTAAGAGAAACCTTTATGGAATACTACCAGCAGATATACCAGAAATGGAAAGTCCATTGGGAGGTCAGAGACAGAAGAGAGGGGTTCCAAGTAGGAATAAAGAGGGAAAGACTGAATGCAAAAATCATGATGGGGGAAGATCAAAAAGGCAGCGATGCCAAAGCCAGAAAAGTGTGAGGACCAGATGGATACATATTAGAATCCTTCAAATGGTGTGAAGGGTCAATATGGACAGTGATGAAGAAGACATATTAAAGGATGAGTGAAAAGGAAAATAACAGACACACTGAAAATAGAGAGAGGTTGTAATACCAAAGTAGGGGAGAGATGGGATGAAAGTAGGGGGTTACAGGCAAGCTTTCTTAGTAAACTGAGGCATCAAGGTGATAGCAACAGTACTAGCAATGTGACTGTTTACGATTTTGCCAAGAAATTACAGGAGGAGAAGAATGGTTTTGTGAGAAGAAGAAGGGCAGAACTGAATTGGTGGGCACTTACAAGAGTTTATGGACAGAGAAGAGTGAAATGTGTAAACACAGGCAGGAAATGGTCTTTTTGACCTACAAAAGGCCTTTGACACAGTCAGTTTGGGAATTCCTCTGGGACACACTAAAATAAAGACAAGCAGGGGAAAATTTTATAGGACTGATAAAGGCAATTTACTGTCAGCCTGAAATAGAAGTATTGGTAAATGTAAGAGTTTCCAAGGCATTAAAATGAATGAGGAGGCAGACAGAAGACCTCTCTCCTCAGGGCTCTTCACACTAGCCATAGGAAAGCTGGTAACAGAAGTGAGGAAAAAGTTTGCACAATTCTAGGTAAAACAGGAGTATTGTCAGGATTCATAATGTTTGCAGATGACTGCATGCTTATGCTGGAGAATGTTGAGATTGCCATAGAGGAAATAATGCCATTTTTACAAAGTTCGAAAGGCCCCCATGATTTAGATGCTACCAGAAAAAGACAATGGTAGTCAGTTTAGGAGAAAGGAAATGAACAGGAGGAGTGAGAGACATTCAGGAGCGGGAATACCTGAAATATGTGGGGGTATATGTTGGACATATATTAACTGATACAAAACAAAATAATCTGGAGAAGCGCAAGAGAAAATTCAGAGGATTCCAGACAGGGAAGGACATAAAGCTTATGTATGATGAGATAGAATGATGATTCTCACAGCTATAGTGCATGTGTCATGAAATCTGCCAGTGGACCCGTTATAGACGGAGCTAAGAAAATTACAAATGGGTACAGAAAGAGAGAAGGTTTCAAAAAATAAGCAATGACTGAGTAGGAAAAATGGTGCCTGGGGGCTTCAGTACACCCCCTCATGTGGGCCTTAGCATATAACCTACTTAGTTAGGTCAACAGAGAGTTAGAGAGAGACCGAAAGGTATGAGGAGAGAGGACAAATAGGATGGGAGGAAAAGACAAAAAATGAATGAGGAGACACAAAAGAGATAGGGCAACCTGACATGGGGACAAAGGAAAGGAAGTCACTTATGGGAGGGAGGACGATGGGGCATTTTTTTAAGGAAGGAACAAGTTGAAAATGGAAGAAAAAGGGGATATGAGTATAGTGGAAATTAATAATGGGTGGGCAAGAGGATGCCAGTACTGAAAACCATATAGGAATTTCAGTTAACATAAAAGGAATGGTAAATATACACCAGGCTCA
Source organism: Protopterus annectens (assembly GCF_019279795.1). Lineage (NCBI taxonomy): Eukaryota > Metazoa > Chordata > Ceratodontiformes > Protopteridae > Protopterus > Protopterus annectens. The sequence goes on along the minus strand of NC_056747.1, from coordinate 589,069,653 downwards.
GAAAAAATGGCTGGAAAAGAGGAATGAAACAGAAACCCATGAAAAGAAAAAGGAGTAAAGGAGTAAAGGGAAAGGAGAGACATTTGGGGGAATTAAAAAACACGGGAAAGTTAAAAGCAGAATGACTTATGAAGATCTGAGGATGAAAATGGGAAAATCCATAAAAAAAAAGAGAGAAAAAAAAGGATGGTAGCCCAGGGAATATGGAAGGCAAAAAGCTCTCAAAATAGCTTCAGATATGCAGAACATACATGAAGAAAGAGGTCAGATATTAGCAGTGGTACACAGATGGTAGTTCACACCACAAAGATTACAAAGGAAGGAAAGAAAACTCAAGATGCTGCAGATGCATGATGGGAAAGACAGGCATGAAGTATATCTTGTGTGAGTGTACCTGGGCACAAATGATCTGATCAGAGGCTTTACATATCTGCAAGATGGTAGATGAAAAAGAGGGACAAAGGTCCTAGGAATTGTGCAACTGGAGTATAGAGAATGAAGAGACGGTTGACAGGAAAAGAAATGCACACAATAAGACTAATGGCAACAGAGGCAAATAATGTAATAGCCAGAAACTGGAAAACATGAAGCAAGTGGCTAAATGGGGATTTCTAGACATTGTCAGGAGAAGTATAAAGCAGAAAAAAATAGGGAGGTGGGAGAAATAGAAAGGAAAACTGGGAGGAGGATATGAGTTACTACTAGTCAAAAGGTGATTGGTGGGTGGAGTGAAAATAACTAGAAGAGTATTGAGAACCAGTGAACCACTGGTGTAAAATAAAGTACACCATGTGGTTGGATTGTTCAGTATGCAACTGTGAACAGATGTGAAAAAACACCATACTTTTGAGATGTTTGCTTGGATGTCTGCAAAATAAATGCTGAAGAGGACTAGGCCCAGCACTGAACCCTGTCATTCCCTCTAATTACAATTTTATGTTCAGAGATGGTACCAGCAACATTCAAAATGTGGGATATTCTGGGTAGACAATTTGTAACCCAGAGAACAACATAAAGGTTTATAGTACGTTTACCAATTTTTTCAGTAATACAAGCATGGAGGATAGTAGCTATAGTCTTGGCCAGGTCAAGAGAAGTCATGTGCACTGTGGGATCACTGTCCTCAGTATTTCTATTTTTTCATAGAAGTTTACCAAGCAAATGAGGCAGGACCAGCCATTCACAAAACCAACCTGATTAGGGTTTAGATTAGTTAAATTGACTATGTCTGTATTAATAAGCACATCCTTAACAGCAAATAAATCTGACTGATGTCCCTTAGCAAGATTAAATTCCTTCAATGTTTCCTGTCTAGAAAGATACAAGAAAATTGCAATTTGAATTTCTTCACTTTTCTCCAGTTAAACTTGATATTGTCAAAATTGAACTTCTGTTCCAAGTAGTTCAAAGTTTTTTGGGACAAATTACCTTGAATAACCAATAATGCTGGCAGAGAGAGAGTGGTAGAATAGAAGCCATGATTATTTAAAAGCTATAAATTAAAATAAATGGTCAGTAATTGGGAAAGTCCATAATTCTCCCTGTCTCTGACAGTATGGTGGCTGTTTCATCATACTGTGTCTCAAGCTTCACGTTCTGCAAGTGAATTGCAGCTTTTTCTTGAAAACCTTTTGTTGATTCAGTGTTTTACAAAATATTTGATTTGTTTTGTCATTAATGAGTCTCCGAGTTTTCAGTTTTGTTTTACCTTTAATGGCACTGTGAACTTGCAATGACAATTCTGTTGACAGTTTAGTGCCTTTATATAAATTTATTGTTTTGGTTCATCTTTTCATGTGACCATTGCCTAGGGGTGTCTCTCTTCCTACCCCCTTCTCTCTTGTCACAGTAGACTATTAGAGTGACCTAGAGTGACCCATGTGAAGGAACATGGGCGAAATTCCTGGCTAGGCCAGGGCCAATAGCCTAGTATCATCCTATGAACCTTTGAACCCATGAATATCAACTGCTATCTGTGTAGTTTATGAAGCAAAAGTAGAAATGGACGTAATTTGCCATGTCTTTTTTCTGTATCACATATGCATTGACAATTTATAATCTCTGTTCCACGTATTGCATGTCTTTTGAATGTGGGAGGAAACTGGAGCACCCAGAGAAAGCCTAGTCATACACTGGGGGGGTGGGCATACAGTCTTCTCAAAGAAGGCACATCAGCTGAGAATCAAACTTGAGAACATCTTGCTCTGAGGGGACAGCACTAGCAGTTAAGCCACTGGGCTGCTGCAAGGTGGTAAATAAAACTGCTTGTGGTGGTCTGATAGAATTACTTTTTTTTTGTTTTTTTTGGTTTTTATGTTGTTTCCATTTTTTTAAATCCAGATCTTCTTGACTTTATGGTGTCTAGGTGAATGAAGATTGCAGACTGGCCATACCTCATGAAAATTTAAAGCTGCAGTGACCACTACATTCCTTTTCCTACTACTACCATGACCTGACTGGTTCAGTTACAGGTCAGTGGCACCTTACAACTTGGTAAGAAAATACAGACTTAAGTTCCAAGAAGAAGCAGGTAAGCATCAGTTTTCTTTCCAGACATACCAGCAACTGCCTAAGCAAGGCAGAATTATCTGACATTTCTCATGCACTGTACCCTTTTGAGAGTCTTAAAAAAAAGCTAGGCTTTACATTACAAAATATACTCAGTTTTCTTCGCTTTTTTCGTTTTTTTTATTTTTTCGGTCGCCACATGGTACGTCCGCTAATAATTGGTATTAGATTTGCACGTGCTAGCTACGGGCCTTGCAACCTTCAATGAAGGCAGCCCCCATTCGTCGTGTGTCACACACAGAAGGCGGCTCTAACTTACATAAAACTCAACAAAGACATATTTGGTCATTGCCTGTTATTGATTTGTAATGGGCATATTCTTTTAATAATGTTTCAATTAGCATTTTTCTCTAATCTAATCAGAAAAATGTTAAGAACAGCGTATGAGTACACTTTAAAAAGGCTTTTAATAATAGCTAATTTATAAGTAAAATGCAGCATCAAGTACTGCAGTTTACACTGAATGGACCTAGTACTTTGAGCAGATTTTCGCATATTTTTTTTTACATTTTCTATCTGTAAGCTGAATACCAAAATACTACACATAACTGCATGTTTATTGACCAGTATACATATATACAACTCATGTACAGCAAGAATCTACTTTTTTCTAGCAGGTAAATATGGTCTTGACATTCTGTCTTCCTGTCTGATGTTTTCCTGACGTCTCCCTCTCTATTTAGTGTTCATTAAAAGATGCCCTCATATGTTTGCAGAATGTTTAGATGTTTGCCTCATGTTTTTATTCTGCTTCTCATATTTTTTAGGCAAATTATTGAGGATTGCAGTCACTAAATAATAACAGACATTTGAGATTCAGACTTCAAATACTTCAGAAAATGTATGCTAATGTAACACCTCTTATTCTGGCAACTTTCTGAGTTTATAAAAGCAATGTGTTAAATTTGTTCCTGGTTTTGCCTCTTTATCCCCATTATGCTTTGCTTTGTCAAGAAATCTTGAGCAAACAGGTTGAGGGGTATTGCTTTATAGCTTCTGACTGATTCTAGAATTTTCCAAAGAGTGCTATTAATTCTCCTGTAAAGTCTTCAAAAGAATTGTCATTGCTTCCAGAATGGTTCTCCTTGTGGCTTTGCTCTTCTGAATGATTCTCCATTACTTTTTAAAATGATTCTCAAAACTGATTCTTCAAATGATTATGACTACTATCTGCTTTTCATAGGCTAAAAGTCTCTTAAATCTAATAAAATACATGGAGAAGTTTTAATATGTGCATAAACAAGAAAAGCCATGTTTGACAAAAATGATTATGTATAGTCATCACAGTAATACTACAAGTGATTGTTTTAAGTATAAGTAGCAATTGTTTTCAGTGGTTATGTTATTATTTTCTGAAGAAGTCCAACTGTTTATTCAGTAAACAGTTTACAGCGTTTCACTGGGCCTGATGTGTTTACATGCATACTCCGTGTTTTTGGATTTGTGTTGTTTAGTGCTGCACTGTGCCGTTCGTTTCTTTATTTTACTTAACGTACTATGTTCCTCGTTCTGCTAGAATGCAATTGCAAAGTCAAAATGTTTGGTAAACAGGTCTCACATATGTGTAAGAACATTTTTCTTGGGCAGCTGTTTGTTACTTCCTGACATTTCCCAAAAATTTTGTCTTACAAAATGCTTCACTTCAGAGTTACAATTTAGGCTGCAGTTGTAGCCTATTTTAAAAATAATAATAATAATAATAATAATGTCATATTCTACAAAAGTACAATTACCACATGTTAAAACCAAAAACGTGAACTCTGACCCACAAAAGACTGCTAACACTAATGTTAAAGTTAAGCGCTTCCTTTCGTTTAATATTTGTTAATATTAAACGAAACAAAGCGTTTAACTTTAACATCAGTGTTAAGATTCTTTTGTGGGTCCGAGTTCACGTTAGTTTTAACAAGTTTTTGGTTCATGAATTGGTGGTGTTTTGCTGGTTAGAACTACCACATGTTGCTTTTAATAAATCAGCAGCAATGGGTCATAATCACTAAAAATATCACAAATCTCAGATTTGCATGCTGTCCACCATTCAAGCAGAATGGATAATGTCGTTTTCTTTGTTTGCACTGACAATAGCTATTTCACACACAGAGCAGAAACAAAAAAGACCACACAGATTTCATGACTTGTAATTACATTTCTTGCACATAATGTGTTGACTCCATGAAGCATTTATTCATTCATTTAGTTAATGAATCAGTTATTTGCATTTGCTATCTGAAAAAGCCCAACTGGGGAAAAAGTTTTTTTCAGCAGATGGCGAGGGTAGAAAACTCTAGCAAAAAATATTTGACAATACAATGCAAGGTTACAATATTTCAACAAAGCATCAAAAACATCCAAGTTTCAATCATAAATGAGTACAGTAAGTAAGCTATTTAGTCAATAGTCAGAAATTGTAAACTAAGTAGATAAAAATGTTGAAAGGTCCAAGTTGAACATATAAATAAGTAGAAGGCTTGGCAAAAGAAAAGAATATTTGTATTTTTTATTAAAGCAGTTAAGAGTAATTGTCCATATACACCTCAAAGACATAAAAACATCAAAAATTGTAATAGTGACCAATTTATTAAAAGTATAAAAAAAATCAAAACAGCAGCAATTAGATAAAATTAAATTACACAAAAAAACCTCATCCATGTATCATTTAACAATTTAATAGGCAGTGTTGCAATTGCTCACCTTCCTTCTTCCACAAATACAAGCATGGTCACATCCCCCCACTCACAATAAACAAAACATCTTAGTTACGAAGCAGCGTGTCACCACTCATCTCACAACTGCTTTAACCAAAACATAATCATTGAAAAGGAAGAAACAGAAGAGGGGTTCAAACCCAAACCCCTCATCACATAAAATAAATCTGAATATATACATTCTAAAAAGTGAAGACCCACTATCTAAAACAAGGGATAGGCATGGTGGGATTAGCACAAAACCCACACCAAAAAAGACTGAATCCCTCAAAAAAACAGAACTAAAACATTAAAAAAATCAACCCACCTACCTACCTCATATCCTACTAGCCCCTCTGAGCTTCCTCAAAACACTTAACTATTTTTATCTCATTCCAAACTAAGCCTATTGAACATATTCAGATTAACAATTCCCACCTACTCTGCCCCCCAGTCTTTATCCCATAAGGTGTCTCTGGACAAATATGTCTGCAAGCAAACTATATTTGTCCATATACACCTGAAAAACATAAAAACACCAAAGACTGCCATTGCAACTAATTTATTAAACGTGTAAAGTTGTTAGAACAACAGCAATTAGATTTCAGTGACTTATACAACAAAAATACATTCATATATCATTTAACAATTAAATAGGCAGCACTCGGATTGCTCACCATTCTTCCTCCACAAATATAAGCACCACTCACACTAAACAAAACAGCATACTTATGAACAGTGTGCTACTGCTCATCTCACAACTGCCCTAACCAAAACCATCATCATTGAAAAGGTGGAAACAGATGACAGGTTCAAAGCAAAACCTCTCTTACTCTGTCCACCATCCTGCCATAACAGGCTGTTTCCTCTTTTTTACAAACCCGTAATAAGCTCCTGCATAAACAGAGAAATATGAACATTGACAAATCTATGCCAATCTTATTTAAATGAGCCCCATCTTTCCTGTTTCATCTCGAGTCCCTGTCATCAAAATTTCTGTGTTCGATCACATAAAGACATAGCCTAAATAAAGATATAGAAACCCTGTGATTCAAAAAATGCCCTAACTCTATCAAAACCCATAAACTTATCACCCCATCACCAGAGTCCGACTGGGCACAAAACCCTTTTTCAGTGGAGGCATGGGGAGAAAAGCTCCATTGTTAGTAAACTATTTTGTTAGTAGAAGGAAAATTATATAATACAATAAAGAAATAAATAGTAACAGACATTCATAATGGTAAAAAGACTAGAACAGAATAAATTGGTCAATTGGGAGACGAGACCAAAAATCTTGTATAACAATGCTTCTAGAAGACAGATCTTACAGTAGTAGTAGCAGGTAGTGACATTGTATACAATAAAAGTGCAATTATGATAACCTTCCATCACCTGCTCGAATATAAGCTCACCTCCATTTCCACTACACAAAGACTGTAACTACGTATCCCATGCCACTGTGTATACCAACCTTTCAATATTCCTTTGAAACACTACCTGTTGTCCTTAACCTACTTAATCCATCATTGAACACAGTAATCATATCACCACAGCAGAATCCATAATGCAGACATCCTTCCACAATAAGGTACATAACTTCCCCACTGTAAATATACCCATGTACTTCCCAGACTGTATACATGAACAGAAGTCTTGCTAACTGATTCATCCCTTTCAAAAGCACCCTAAGAAGTTTCCTAATCAAAGGAAAATGATCATCTTCCTTCAAACTAATGA
>NC_056747.1:588692664-588757664 GCF_019279795.1 Protopterus annectens | reverse complement strand
GGACTTCTATATAGGCATAACCGTTATCTCATCCCCTCCACCAGAAAGACCCTCATCTCCACATATCTTCTCCCCTCCCTAATGTATGGCACTCCTCTACTCTTGAGTCTTTAGCTTGGCCTTCAAACTAAATTAGAAACCTGCTACAATAAAATCTGCAAATTCATCACCAACTCTAGGAACTCATCCCATCACTGCATCTCCCACCACTCACTGCAATGGCTTGAGCTTCCCAACTATCTGAGCCTCCTTACACTTACCACTGCTCATAAGCTCATATTTAAGCCATCCTCCTGTCCCTCTCTCTGCACCTCCTTAAACCCCTATGTTCCTAATCGCTCACTTAGGTCAGAAAATCAGAACTTGCTCATAATCTACAAACCTTTACGGCCACCTGGAACACTCTGCTAATCCTGCTCCTTAGCTAAACTGTAGAACTCTCTTCCTCCCTCTCTTAGAAATACTTATAACCACTCTAACTTTAAAACCCTCCTCCATTCCTACCTATCTTCAAAGTGGGAATGTCCTTGCTCCTTCCCCACATAGGACCCTCCTATACCAAAACCCACCTTCTAACTCTGTGCATCATCTCTGTACTCACATAATTTGCCCAGTGGCGAAGGTGAATGAGTTTAAGTACTTGGGATCAACAGTTCAGAGTAATGGTGAGTGTGGAAGAGAGGTGAAGAAGAGAGTACAGGCAGGATGGAGTGGGTGGAGAAGAGTGTCAGGAGTCATTTGTGACAGGTGGGTACCAGTAAGGGTGAAAAGGAAGGTCTACAAGAGGGTTGTGAGACCAGCTATGTTATATGAGTTGGAGACAGTGGCATTGACAAAAAGGCAGGAGTCAGAGCTTGACGTGGCAGAGTTGTAGATGTTAAGATTTGCACTGGGTGTGACGAGGATGGACAGGATTAGGAATAAGTATATTAGAGGGTCAGCCCAGGTTGGAAGGTTTGGAGACAAAGCCAGAGAGGCAAGATTACGTTGGTTTGGACATGTGCTGAGGAGGGATGCAGAGTATATTGGGAAAAAGATGCTAAGGATGAAGCTGCCAGGTAACAGGAAAAGAGGAAGGTCTAAGATAAGGTTTATGGATGTGGTGAGACCGGACATGCAGGCGGTTGGTGTGACAGAGCAAGCTGCAGAGAACAGGAAGAAATGGAAACAGTTGATCTGCTGTGGTGACCCCTAACGGGAGCAACCGAAAGAAGAAGAAGAAGACTCCTCCTTAACCTCCAAACTTTGTTAATAGTTTATTTTCAACAATTTATTGAGCTCAGTTGTAATTCACTGTTAATGACCCTTAGACTCTTCTGTTGCTAGATTTTTACTACTGTTATTGTGGAATGTAAAATGTCAATTGTAATTCACTGTTAATGACTCAGACTGTACAGTTGCTAGATTTTGTTATTATTGTAGAATGTATAATTTTTTTACTGTAGAATGCTGCTTAAAGCTGTATGATTGTTTGCTTTGTATGTGTATATTCTAATATGTTTGTCATTGTTAGCTGAGCTTTTCTCCACAGGCTTCCACTGAAAATGGGCTCTTTTTAGGCCAAGTGAATTTCCCAGGTCATAAAACTGAATTAAATAAAGTATTTTTAGTACAACTGAAAATCATTCTGATGTTTTCAATATACTGAGGTGTTTTATATTTTCGGCATTCTTTCTTTGCTTTTTCAATATCCTGGATTAGCATTCTACTCTTTTTGAACAGCCAGATTGCATTATTTTTTTTCAGTTTCTTCCTTCTAGGAGTTACAAGGCTATTTGGAATATTTAAAAAAGTTGTTCTGAATTCAATTACAGTATTGTCTAAGGGGAAGATTTTTTTAAGAAGTTCCAGTTAATAGGTGATAGTTTAGTAATGAACATTTCTGGGTTAAGCTTGGAAAGGTTACATGATGTTTTATAAATATGCTGTTTAACTGGATGTGTGAGATGTCTGGTTTTATAGATTGGGAGATGATCACTGACGAGAGTCTGCCATTGTACCTGTGATGGGAGTATTCGCTATGGTCTGATATCAGGAATCAGTCTAATAGAGAATTTGATGTCTTGCTATAATGTGTGGGACTATTAATTAGTTGTATGAAACCATACAAGCCCATGCTAGATGTAGGGAGTTAAGAGTTTATGTCCAACCAATTGACATTCACATCACCTAGTAATATTTTTTCTTGTGGAAATGTTATGGATATCCTATCTTGTAATATAGCGGTATTGTCGCCAGGAGGGATATAAAGGACAGTAGCACATATTTGTTTAGAACTGTTTATTTTTTTTCACATAATTGGAAAATGGATGCACCTTTTTGATTTTTTTTTATTGTTTTTACATAATAATAATGCTCCACTTTGTGCTTAAAAATTTTTTTAAAGCATATGTAAATATCTTTATAAATATGTAGATGCCTTTTAACAACTAGTTTTAAACTTGGAGGTTCCAAGATGGCTGCCGACTAGACTAGTCCCTATTCTTTGAGCTCCTCACAGTTATGTAACATCTGGGTTTTTTTTACAACTTTGAAGTTATCTTTTTCCTCAGTTTTTTTTTTACAAAAAGATTTTATAAATCTTTTTCTACGCATCTGGATTATTTTTTTCTTTGGAAATCTTATCCTGAGATACATTTTACCTCAGAACAGTTTTGTTGTCTCAACTGATTTGGTCACCTGCTGCTTAAAAATCTTCCTGGAATCTGATATCCTGATATCAGCACCTCATCTCTGGGCATGGCTACTAAATCTGACTCCATGGAGACTCAGCCAACGAAGGCCAAATTTTCTTCAATGCTCTCACCTGAAAAGGATTCCAGTTCAAAAAGACTAAGAACATCTAAACAATCTTCTGAAATTACCAAAGTAAGTAATAAAGATTTGAATGACACAAATTTTCATTTAGATGAACTAAAATTAGCATTAAAACCTATCCAAAGTGCTATTCAAAATTTCTCAGAACAATTTGCTGATTTTAGTAAAACTTTAAAGCAAATAAGTGACAGAATGGATATGACTGAAAATAAAAATTCAGCTTTAGAGATAAAAACTGATTCATTGGAAAGTGACCTAAAGTCTAAAGATAAGATTATTTCTGAAATACAAGCTAAATTGCTGGACTTAGAAGCCAGGAGTCGTAGAAATAACATCATTATTCATGGCTTACCAGAATCTTATGATAATCAAAATTTGCTATCTGTGACAAAAAACATCTTTGAAACTTTGTTAAACTGTGAAACAACCTCAAAATCTATAATTGTTGAGAAAGCACATAGAGCATTACGTGCAAGTCAGGATTCTTCTTCACCAAGGATTATCTACACTAAGTTATTAAACTTCCAAGACACTTTTCAGATCCTAGAAGCAGCTAAAAGTAAAAAACAGTTTGTCTGGAAATCTCATAAACTGTCATTTTCACAGGACCTTCCTTCTCAAATAAAATTGAAAAGACAAAAACTTTCTCCCTATTGTGCAGATTTGATAAAAAGAGGGATAAGATTCCGTATGTCTTATCCAAATACTTTATCTTTTACATTTAATGACAAAATATTTATGTGCTCTGATCCTAAGGAAGCAAAAGATATATTTTTTAAAACTTTTAAAAAGCTTCCTGATTCTGTCCCCTAATATTCCACTCTTTAGGTGGTTTCAAATGTGATGATTTATTTCATGTTATATATTTTCAGGCAGTATTTGTCATTTATTACCTAATTCTGTCTTTCTATAATAGATGATTCAAATATTTTTATTTGTAGGAAAATATTGATTTTATTACTAAGGTAAATTGCTATCCAGGAATATGGTGTAATTTTGTTTTTCAACAACCTTGTAGTTATATTTCTTTGTTGTGACGAAGTGTACTAATTATTTTACAGTTATAAGAGTTCAGTGCCCTGTGTCAGTTGTATACATTTTGGAGGGAGAATCTACGCTCCTCGAGACTGTCCAGGGCGAAAATCTTCTACTTCTCTCACCAGCTGCATCTTCTACTTGGCCACGCACTTTCTATGGACTTTCGGAGGTTGGTAGTGACGTCATCATTCGCAGAGGATACTCGTTGGTTACAGTATTATTGATGTGTCTTGACTACAGCGCTTGTCTGCTACTTATTGTTTAATCTTATATACTTTTCTCTCTTATTCAGTTGCTGTGGATATGTGATAGCTGTTTTCTGCATCTACAATGTTATCTTTCGTTCTAATGATCAGCTGCTTGCACCATATTTTTTACGCTTCCCTGTGGATTTACGATCTCTACCATAAAGGCGGAAATGCCTCTATTTGTTCTAAATAGATTAGATATCTCTAATCTAAAGGTGCACTCTAAAATAAGGTGTGTATTTCTTTTTGATTTTAGTAAAAGTTAAAGTAAGCTGATAATGTTATCTGGTTTGATACAGCGCTTTCACTTAGAGTTTACGCAACTATGTAAATGCTGTATGGGGATACTGTAAACGTGTTGGTTTGTTCTAACACGTTACTACACATCTAGGGTTTTGGTTGTCTTACAGATTGGTACCTCGCAGGATGCGCAGTAGCAAATCCTGCCCTGTCATGCCCCCGGGCCTGACTAAGCCATATTATCAAGTACCATCCTCATTACGCGACTATACAACTCAAAAACAGATGTTTTTACATGTAAAACAGTCACAGTTGATCAGTTACACAGTAACATAAGCACACAGTTAACAAATGAAAATAGTACTAATAGCTAAATACTCCCAACTTGGAATGTTTATTACTGCTATTAAAGTCAAATTCCGACATAGCGACTACTATGACACACATTGCATTTCTTAATTTGAATGTCTAAGTTACAATCCACTGTGTAGCAGTAACTGTAAAAACACAATTCATCTAATGCTGTGCCATACAACTCAAAAACTGTCTATCGCGGCGCAATTAAAAATAACAGATGTGTAAAAATATTACGCGTGGCTACCTATTTTGGTCAGTTACACAATAACATAAGCACACAGTTAACAAATTAAAGTAGTACTAATAGCAACATTACTTAACTAAATCAGTTTACTACGCAAGTCATTCTGTTGGGTAAAGAAGTGTATGCACAAGCACCGAGTTGTGTTTTCCGTCTTCTAGACCATGGGTCTATTCCTTTTAAATATGAAAAGTGAAGTGAATGTTGTTGAATGAACTGCATATACTGTATAGAAACATCAGCAAAAGAGCTGTGCAGGAGAGTAGTTTTCCCAATGTTAATTTGTAATTTGTATCTTTAGGGAGATTCACTCAGTCTGGTATTTTAATCAAAATTGATTATTGAGAACAAACAAGTTTAATTACTTGTTCAGGAGGCCATCAGGTTCCGTTCTGTGTGAGGGTTTGCACATTGATTTTGGTAAAATGAGTGGCGTTTCATAGTATGGTATGTACTTGTCACATGTGATTTCTGTCAATAAAATGTCACAGAGGCTAAAATGCGTGGCGTTTCATAGAATGGTATGTATGGTATGTATTTTTCCTTACATACTGTATCTGTACAATCTGTTTGATAAAGAGCAAGGTCGCGCTGTTCTTCCGTAGCGTGTTTTAAGTTGTTTTACCTACATACAACAAGGTCTGCTATTTTACCTACATACAAGGTCTGCTATTTTACTTTAAAAACTTGCGGCATGTCTATCAAACCTGCCAATCACAGCAGACACGCCCAAAGCTGCGCAGTACCGCCCGCGAGGTGCTAGTCTGTAAGATAGCCAAAGTTTTAATAAAGCATATGTAGGGTCATGATTTACTGTTATGAACATGCCATATGTGTCTGTGTATATTCTGTTTGATAATATTGACTTATAATTCAGATTTAATTGATTTATTTATGTAAGTTAATGCACGCTTGTAGGGGAATTGTGTGGTTTATTTCCTGCTGGTATACAGCTCTTTAATGTTCACAAAGAGTCTGATAAGTTTACAATTTAGAGTGCTACAGTTCTTAATTTATTTTAAGTGACATTTTCTTAAATCATAAACCATACATTCTTGTGCATATATATATTTTTTTAATTCTAAAGTGACTGTTGACTTTTTGTGAATGATTTTGCTGAAGGTTAAAGAATTGTGCAGTTGCATTTTTCAATTTTTAACACTAGATGGCTCCAAAATCTATTCAATGTATAGTGAACTGCTGAGAGATGTGGATGTACAGCAGTTATATTGGCAGTTATATTTATTTATTCAGTGTTTGTTGGAGAGTGAGTTTCCTGGAGTTTAGACATGACTTTCTTTGGGGTCATGTTCTATACGTTTATTCTGTAAATTAGATGTTATTGTCACATTCATTCTCTAGGTCATTCTTTAGAAATTTGTTGTATCTTACTGTGTGGTCACTTGACAAAGTTTCATTATATTTTGTTTTACTATAATTATAGTAAATTCTTTTTATAACCAAAGCATCATTTTATCTATGATACAGTTAACATTAGTTTCACATAGGGTAAATATACATATAGAGTAATGTTAGATCTATCTTTCTTTTACTTTCTATATATATTTGATTCATTATAATTTCTGGAATGTGGTGTAGATTTTGTTAAACAAATAATGATTTTTGAACTACTTGAGGAAATTCATTTAAATGTTATATATTTTTGCATATGATAGGAGCTTGTATTTTACGTATTTGAGTAGGGATTGAGCATGTTGGACGTCTTGAATTTAGTTAGATTTGTATATATGTTCAGTATTATTGTACTGGTTTTATTTTTTGTTAGGCTTTCATTTAAAGCTTATTATGCTAACTTGATGTTATTGGTAACCAAAAATACAATTTCTACTTTATTTATATCTGACCTTCCTTTATCATTAGGAGTGTGGTGGGTAGGCACTAGGGTTAGGATGAAGGAAGTATGTAAATTTAATATTATTTTTTTCTTACAGAGGGTATTTCTTATTATGACTGTTTATTCAAGCACAGTTCAGAATAATTATGTTTCTTTTTTTCTCTTCTCCTTGATACTGGTTTGTGTGTTGTCAGGACATTACTCTATGTTTTTTTATGGCATCAATATTAACTATTTGCCTTAAGTATGACAAATAATATAATAGTGGATTCCTGGAATATAAGAGGAATCCAAAGTAAAGCAAAAAGATCATTATTATTTCACTTGATTTTTAAATCACAAGCCAACATTTGTTTTATTCATGAGACCCATATTCCTCGAGATGATTGGGACAAAGAAAAAAATAAAAAATGGATCAAAAAGATTGTGGCTTCTGGGGATACGTCTAATTCTAGAGGAGTAGCTATAATCATTAAACAAAAATTCATGGGGAACATTGTTGATGAGAAATATGATAATGAGGGTAGATGGTGTTTGTTTACCGCTACTATTCATAATCTTGATAAACCTCTTTTAGTTTTAAATCTATATGGCCCTTGTGGTCAACAACATTATTTCATCCTAAAAATCTATAATATTCTCACCTCTTACAAAGACCACTATATCATAGTAGGTGGAGATTGGAACGCAGTAATAAATACAGAAATTGATCGTACTAGTTCCTCTGCTTCTTATAACTATCAAGCGACTCTGGCTCTTAATGATTTAATTGTGGAACATAATTTAATTGATCCATTACATTCTATAAAAATCTCAAACAAGAAAGATATTTATACTTATTATTCTAAGTGTTACCGTTCATGGTCTAGATTGGATTTTTTTCTAATTTCCAATTTTATCTCAAAATTTATTTCGGATTTTATTATTGAACCCAGATTTTTTTCAGACCATTCAAGAATCTTATTAAAACTAAACATTACCCACAATATTAAAAATAATATCAATCCAAACAAATGGACTTTAAACAATAATTTACTTTTAAATAAAGAAATTTGTAAACAATGTTCTGAAATTATACAGGAAATGGAAGGTGATCTAGAATCATCTGATATTCCTTATGATATACAATGGGCTGCATGCAAGGCAAGATTAAGAGGAATGTTTATCAGTAAAGCTGCTTATCCCAAAAAGCATTACTTTAAGAAAGAAGAGTTCTTAAAATTTAGAATTCAGTCTCTTGAAAATCAGTTTAGATTGAAGCATGACTCTAGTATTGAAAAGCAAATCTTAGATTGCCAGAAAGAATTAATTTTACTTCATCAAAATAATCTTTCTTTAGCTGAGCAAAAACTACTTGCAACGTATTCAGAATGGGCCCAAGTTCCTTCTAAATTATTGGCTAGAATAATTAAAAATAATTTTGACAGACCAAAAATTTCATCTTTGTGGCACAAGAATAAATTGTACAACATGGATGAAGAAATTATTCATCTCTTTACTCTACTTTATACAGAGTTATACTCAAAACCATCTAATTCAGTTAATGATAATTATATAAAAACCTTCTTAAATTCTTTAAATTTTCCCAAGTTAAATGATAATCAACAAAGACTGCTTTCTGCTCCTCTATCCTTACAGGAGATTTCGGATTCAATTGATAATCTTAAATCTGGTAAATCTCCTGGTCCAGATGACTTCACAACGGAATTTTTAAAATCTTTTAAATTGGTAATTGTTCCCTTTCTTTTTAAAGTATACAATCATATAAGAATTAATGATATTTCAGACATTCATTGGAATACATCTAAAACTATATTAATTTTGAAAAATAATAAAGAAAAATCAGACCCATTTAATTATAGACCCATTCCTTTAATAAACTTAGACATCAAGATTTTATCATCTATTTTGGCTAATAGATTGAAACAGGTTTTACCCTCAATTATTTCCCAAGACCAATCTGGTTTTATGTCCCACAGGCATGCTTGGGATAATACACTGTCCTTAGAATCTATCATCCATCTTATAAAAAGTGATTCTAATCCAATGTATGCTCTGATTCTCAATGCATCAAATGCTTTTGACAGAGTCTGTTGGAATTTTCTTTTTCAAACTATGTCATGTTTTAATATTCCTTTATTCTTTATAAACTTTTTAAAAATATTGTACAATGATATGTTTACTAGACTTTACATTAATGGTCACTCTTCCTCTTCTATAAAGATTACCAGAGGAACGAGGCAAGGTTGTCCACTGTCCCCCTTTCTTTTTAATATTTATTTAGAACCTTTACTGCTGTTTATTACTCAGAACACTTTTCATAATGTTCCTAGAATTCTTAATACAAAAATTTATTTCTCGGCCTTTGCTGACGACCTAGTAGTATACTTTCAAACTCCATTATCTGACCTTAGAAAAATAACAAATTCTATTGAATGTTTCTCTTCTGCTTCGAACTATCTTATAAATCCCTCAAAAACTCATATATTTCCTTTAAATCATATGGTCCATAAACCATACTTGTTTTCTGATCATCAAATTCAGTTTACTTTTAGTATAAAGTATTTGGGTATCAACATGGAACACAATAATAAATCTTCTTTTCAAAATAACATAAATAAAGTTTGGAATTCAATAGTATCTGATATAACCAAATGGGAACATCTAAATCTTTCACTTTTATCAAAGGCTACTATAATTAAAATGAACATTTTACCTAAATTTCTTTATCAATTCTCTTCTTCTGACCAGATAATTCCTAGATCTTTTTTTGAGAATGTAAATAAAGAGTTGGCTAAATTTTTATGGTTTCCCAAATCGGTTAGAATTTCCTATTCTAGACTATCAATCTTTAAGGAAAAAGGTGGTTTGGGTCTACCTAACTTCTATCTTTACTATTTAATTGTTTCATCTAATAAACTTTTCACCATATCTAATTTCAAAAATAATATTCGTATCAATCATCCCTTATGGATAAAAATCTGGTATAATCACATCATATCTAAAAATATAAACCCAGAAGCTATTCCTTTTATTTCTTTGGGCATCAAAACTACCAAAAATCTTTCTATCTTCATTAAACAAAAGATTAAAGCCTTTCAAACTTTACTTAAACTATGTAATCTAGATACGTTTTCACACTTTTTTCAACCACTTCATCTAAACCCTAATATAACGATAGATAACACTCCTTTTAACCTAACAAAGTATCCTCTTATAAAAAATTTGAAAGTTGGGGATATCCTGAAATATAATGACTTGTCTCTAACTGACTGGCGTAAGATTTGGAATGCCAATTGGAATTATTCGGCAATACTACGCCAATTAAGAGAAGTAATTAAGAATAAGTATCCATCCATAGAACCAATAGAACATCAAATGAATAATCTAAACACGATAATTAGAACATTATCTTCATCAGATAAAATGTTATCAAATTCTTATAAATTGATAAAAAATTTAGTGTCGGATCAGAACTGTCTCTTGTCAAACGTCTGGTTAAATCATAATTCTCAAATAACTGAGAATCAAAAACTCTTGGCTATCAGATATACTAAGGAATTTACTCCTTTTAAAAAAATATTATACACACAATTAATGATTAACAATGATGCTTACTATACTCCTTATAAATTAAATAAATTTAATCCCAATAAATCCTCATCATGTACATGTTACCCCCAGGCAGATCTCTTACATATTCTATGGTATTGTCATTTTTCTCATAGATTATGGACCTCTCTGAAAGTTAGACTACAGAGAATGGGTTATCACAAATCTACGTTGTCCTGGGAATTTGCTATTCTTCATATTCCATTAATTCATCTTTCAAAATTAGATACTCATGTTATCATTTTTATTTGCTCTTTAATAAAGCTTTATATAACTCAAAATTGGCTTGATCGTACCAAACTAAATTGGGATACTTTAGTCCTAAAAAAATGGCATTAAAAAAATTAGTATTAGAAAAAGTTTTAAATGTTATCAACAATTAATGCCTTTAAATTCTTTTTTCTGTTTTGTGCTGGTATTTTTTCTTTTTATTTTCTTTTTCTTACTTTTTTATGTTTATTCCCTTAATTGAAATTATCAATGCATAGTATTTTTTATTTCACTCCAAGATATTTTTTTATTTTTCTGGTTGCCTAACTTGTATATAGTGTGTATATTGTGTAATGTTATTATTATTATTATTATTATTATTATTCTTTTTTTTTCCTGAATGCTATTTAGAGTTGCAATTTGTTTAAACAAAGTTATTTATATTTACACAACTCCTAATGTCTTGTTTATATATTCAATAAAAAGTATTTTGAGAAAAAAAAATAGTTTTAAACTTGTGATGAAATGCATTTTATTGGTCATGTGATTTCATGGTTATATAAGGAGGGGTTTTACTGTTTGAATTTGTCTGAAGAAATTCATTTGATATGAGTGAATGAAAGCGCTCACTTATTAAACTTTTGGTTTGCCTTTGGAGCTGTGGCCCTTTGTTACTTATTTTATTAGTGCTTTATTTGTTTTTTTTTTTGCTGTTCAGTTCATTTGTTTGGGCATGGCTAATGAAGGTGAAGTTAATACCCCTAATTTGTTCTCACAAACAAAATGAGAACAATGTTGCTGCATCTATAGCAAACCTTACGAGGATTGTACATACTTTATCACAGAAGGTGGATGACTTGAATGGCAGGCTGTTGGCCAAATAAGACTAATTGAAGAAGAAATGTGCAAACAATACCCAATGTAAGTTTATCTAATGTGGGTTTATCCTCTGTTACTGAACTCCATAGTTTGTACATGGGACAAACGTCCTCCATTGAATTACCCTGTAGAGCTAACCGTGACCAACAGCCAAATGAAAGACTGAGTTATAACCTGCATGGAGGTGAACTGCCACAGAGGCTCATTGGAGTTCCAGAGCTAAGGGAATGTTTGGAGCAAGGTTTTTCTCTTGGGTTACAACAAGATAATCTTAATGCTACAGTGGAATAACCGGTCAGTGGCACTAATATCAGGACTGTCCTGAAGCAGTTCGATACAGGTTTGCTTAAATATAGAAAGACTTAACTGGAAATAGTCTACATAGAAGAATGTCTGAAATGTGAACAGGTACCTAAAGGGTTAAGGCATTGTCCCTATCCAATGGGGGTTATACCAAACTCCCAATTTCACTTAGAACTGGTTTCATTCTTTAACCAACACGGGCTTAGCTTAATGAAAATGATGATACCTAATTATAAAGAAGAAAATGCCGAGCTCTTTAATGAACTGTAATTGCTGGAGGATAGCATTAAAACCAACACGGACTTTGGTAGATACAAATTTGAATATAATAGAACTTTTGAGTCTATCGTTGCCTTGATTTTAAAATATAAAGCTACAAAAATCAAGAAACTTCAGAGACCTTAAAGACTACACTAATGGGCTGGCTTTCCCACACCCAAGACTGCCCATCAAGAGTAGCAAAGTCCCTGTAAACCAACCACAATGCTTTGTTAATATTAATATGCATGAGGAAGCTGAGGCAGATCTACCCACTAGTGATGTCACTGGTGATGTCATTGAACCAGAGGTACAGGAAGGGACAAGCCAGCTAAGAAGAAGTGAACATTTGCAAGGCAGGAACAGCAATGGAGTTTCAGGGGAACAAAGTTTTCATGTTCCTACGTACAACGGGCAAATGCAATGAGAAGGCAACAAAAGGAAGGCAAAATCATGGAAAAACAACCACTATAACAAACAGAGATAGTAGCAAACTGGGAAATACAGTTTGAAGAAAATGAGCAAAGGACTGTTATTTCTGGTGAGGAAAACAACCACAAAGAAGCAGCTAGACATCCTGTTATTCAAACTAACCAGCAAGGTGACTTTAATATATTTAACTTGACTACTGTGACTATAGAACCTAATTTAATCGAACTTTTAGCAAGGGGATTGACATTTATACCAACGCAGAAAGCAAATATAGTTACTCTATTCATAGACTTTAAACTTTACATTCGTAAGTTAAATTTACAGCTTTTATTTCATGGTTGTGAAATGAATAATGTGAATGAAACTAGTTTCCAAGTACTTTCAACCCACCCTTGCATCCCACACTAGCACTATTCGAAAAACAATATGTGAAACTGATTTTAGAAATAAATTAAAGGGCTCTTATGCTCATGGGAGATTGAAAAAGAATATGACTAATGAAAATGTACTGGAACTAAATGTTTTGAGGCTTGCCAGTATCAGTCATGAAGCCAGACAAGGGTGGGTGGGCTAGTATTTATGACCAAGGATGATTATAACTGTAGAATGGAGGAAATTCTGAAACAGGACAGTTATGAAATGGTGTCTTTAAATGAACTTACTGTAGCCTATAGGAAAACAAGAGGTTACATTAATGATTTATTTATTTGTGGTCAAATAGACTTGATATGTTTAACTATTTAACAGCATCAACAGTTATCACACCTGTTATCTTTGGCACTCCAAAGATTCATAAGAATCTTGCTAAACCTCCTCTACGCCCCATAATTGATGGGTGAAATTCAGCCACGTATGCTTGTGCTAAGGTGGTTGATGGTATCTTGAAAAAATACACAGCAATGGAACACCAAATTTTTAAAGACTCCTGGTCATTTTTAAGGGACATGAATAATCAGGAATGTAGAGAAGAGCTGTACTTTCTAACTGTGGATGTAAAAGACCTTTACACAGTCATCTCCCACAATTTAGGAATTGAATGGATGGTAGATGTGTTAGTAGAAAAAGGTGCCCCTGCAAATGAAATTAGATTATTTGAAGAACTATTATACATCATTTTGCAGAATATTTTTTTATATTTAGTGGTACATACTACCTACAGAAAAATGGTAATAGCTATGGGGTCCCCATGTGGCAGTAGTTTCGCCAACCTAGTTATGGCCTTTTGGGGAGCACCATTTTGTTTACCAGTAGTAACATCAAAGATAAAATCATGTATTATACGCAATTTTTGGATGATATATTTATGATCATAAATAGAGATGAAACTACGGCTAAGGAAATAGTGGATGAGATGCCAGCACATCCTTCCTGGAATTCACATCCAATTTTGACAGGGTAAAGATTGCTTATTTGGATGTGAAATTAATTAAGGACATTTTAAGGGGATGCTACTTAACTAAAATTCATAGAAAGATAACCTACTCAAACTCATTTTTACATTACACAAGCTGCCATCCACAATACCAGAAAAAATCTATAGTCAAAGGTCAGCTGGTTAGGGCAGCACGGATGATCACCTTGGACATAGAATTTGTGCAGGAATGCAATAATTTAAAATTAATGTTTGACAGAAGGGGCCATCCAGAAGTGTTACTGCAGGAACTCATAAAAGAGGTCCAAATAAAAAGAAGGGAGGGGCACTTCTCACTCATTTTGGGACTACCAGTCTTATTAGCTCATACGCCTAGCCCTGCCACCGCTGAGGGTAATAGCGCTGACATAAATACGCCAATGCATAGTGATAAGAATAGATATATTGTCAGCTTGATTACTATATGTACACCTTATGGTAAGTCCATAAGAGGCACCCTGTTAAAAAAAACTGGTGTATGCTTATGGGAGACATAGACCTTAGATCTAAACTGGGCACCCTACCAAAAGTTGTGTATAGAAAAGGAGCTAATTTAAAAATATATATTGGAGAAAGAGTATAAATAGTACAACAGGAACCCAGGATTGGTTAAATGTGAAGCATGTGCCTATTGCAGGTACATAGACATAGGTAGGGACAATACAATTGCTAATAGGCATTTTTCACTCACTGCTAGATATAACTGTAACTCTAAAAGCATGGTATATTTGGCAAGATGTCAACTCTGTCCAGTGTTTTATATTGGCAAAACCAATCGTAGGTTCAAAGAAAGGATCTCTGAACACATTTATGGTATGCATAGAAACAGAGAAAATAATGCTTTGGCCAACCACGTTAGGGACAACACTGGACACCACTCTAAATTTAAGGTGATGGAGAGCCCTAGAGGTGGGCATACATCCCTATTACTCGAAAGACAAGAGTTATGGTGGCAACTTACTTTAAATGCACATAGTTATCCAGGCCTTAATGAGCAGTGTTCTGTTATGTGGTTACTCAAGCTTAAAAGTTTATTACACTGAATAAATTTATGATATTCAGTATAGAATGTTCTTATAACACAATATTTTATGTACTTACAGGTTTGTATGGATGCACCTTTTTGATTTTTTTTTATTGTTTTTATATATTAATAATGCTCCTCTTTGTGCTTAAAAAATATTTTTAAGTATATGTAAATATCTTTATAAATATGTATATGCCTTTTAACAATCAGTTTTAAACTTGTGATGCAATGCATTTTATTGGTCTTGTGATTTTATGGTTATATATGGAGGTGTTTTACTGTTTGAATTTGTCTGAAGAAGTTCATTTGATTTGAGTGAACGAAAGCACTCGCATATTAAACTTTTGGTTTGCCTTTGGAGCTGTGGCTCTTTGGTACTTACTGTAATATTAAATAGGTTTTGGTGCAATGTATGGAGAGTGTAAAGAGGAAGTATGGACAGGTAGTTGGGACAGAGCTGGAGAGATATGCTATATTACTGGATCATGGTAGGATGAAAGATGGCCCACTAGGAGGAGGAGAATAGAGGATAAACTGAAGACTAGCATAATTAAGTACGGGAATCTGTATTTTATAAATGTCAGGTACTGGGGAAGTAGCAATGAAGAAGAAAACAGGAAGCTGCAGGACAGTAGGAGATTCAGTGATGGTGGATTCTGAAATGTGGAAAGTGATAGGTAAGTAGAGAAAGTTCTTCTATAAATGAAGAGAGAGAGAGGTTGTCCTGATATCTTCTCTGGAATGTAAGGAATATAGGGGTATTAAAGGGTAGAGTACAATAATGTATTCAAAATAAGAAGAAATGAGTTTATTTGGGAAAAAACAAAGATACAATGTGGAATAGATAAGTACTATTAGGGATGGTTCTGATTATAAAGGGATATAGTGCATAGCAGTATGGAAAGGAAAAAGATAATTGGGAATGGGGCTAAAAATTAAATAGAGGTAGGGAAATAGGAAACGAGAAACATAAGTGTAAATCTAGAAGTAGTAAGGTCATTTGGGGAGGGTTTTGGAATAAGAGTCACAAGTGAAATGTATATGTAGGAAGTATAATATTACAGTAAGAGGGTGTGATGAAAGTTGGGGGTAGGGTAGGGGAGTGAAGCAAAGCAGAGCATAGCAAGGGTGAGTAGAGCAGGCCTCCCACCCTCAGGTCAATTACAAATGAGAGCAATCAGTGCATAGCCAGAATAAAGCAATTAACAGAGATGCAAGTAAAACTGTTTGTCATTTCCTGAAACTAAATAACTGATGCATGCAATATAGTCTACTGGTTAAGCAAAAAGAGATAGTGGCCAACTAAGTAAGAGGTCTGTAGAGTGCATGCACTATTTCACATGAAGTGAAAGCTTGTTCCAAAGAAGTGGCAATCTCTGGAAGATCTATCTCTCATTTCTGCCTGTAAATCCTGATATTTTATGGCTTTCTGTCTCTCTGTAAGTGAGATGCAGTAATCACTAGTTGTAGCTGTTTAATTGATCTATGCTACTTTTTTCATTAACTACATCTGTTTTTCTCACATATATTTTTTAACGGTTAGTAATGGGTGATCCAGTGTGATGTGCACATCATCATTCTCTATAATGCTTTGTGGTTCTGCACTACTTCTATACTGTAGTGTTTGCACAATCCCTAGTGCAACAGTCTTGCCACATTATTGTGCATTTCAACATACAGGCCTTCTGGCATGAGTATATCTCACCCAGCAACAAGGTGTGTGACTGTTGCCAATTCTTATTTACAGAATATACATTGTCTGTTTCTCCACATGTTCAACTGACTTTGTAAACCAACCTTCACATAGCCCAGGCTGTCATTATTAACCTATCATCCCTTGGTTTTAACTCACTTCTCCTTAACCATTCCTGGGTCAAATCCTGATCAACATAAAGTTGTTCCAGGAGATCTCTATACTTGCCACTATATTTATGACTTTTCAGCAGTTCTTATCTTTGCATCTGATCCTTCTCCTTATATTCTTTATTATTATTTTTTTTTTGGAACAGTCAGTTGTGTGATTTTTGTCTGTTTCTGGTTTGACTTTCATTCCTGCTTGACACCAGAATGTTTTTGTTAAACTAAGCAAACAGGCCATCTTAGACTTCCTTTCCTCATGTTTTAAAATGTTCACTATGTTTGGATCTGATAAAGTCAGCAGATATGTATGCAGTCCAATGACTGCAGATCTATACATTAAATCAATTTCAAGGAGGCCCATATCTCCTTCAGAGCATGGAATATATAATCTTAGTATGCACTGATTTTTATATATCATTTGATAAATGTGAAATATTTTTCTTTGTTTTTCTGTGTAACTGATCCAATCCCTTATGGGGCCAGTCAGTCACACCACAACTATAAGTAAGAACAGGAAGAAAAAAATTGGTTTATAGCTTGCACTTCCTAGATGTCAAGGCTGTTTTCAATATTAGTTTTAGCCTTCTGAAGGATTCCTTACTGAGTTTTATTCCTATTTGTTTATATTTTATTGTCAATCCTTTATCAATTCCCAAATATTTATACACTTCTTCTCATTCAAGTTCTTTTATATCACATTTCTGTCCCAGGCTGATTTTTTCTTGGTACTGAACTTTCCTGCTTTAAACATTGCTTTTGCACATTTATCAAGACCAACTGTCATTCTTATATAATCTAAGAAAGTCTTAACCACTTGCAGCTATGCTTTCAATTCCTCATCTAATAAACTACATAGTTTTAGGTCATCTACAGAAAGCTGATGAGAAGACTTTAAGCAAGGTTGCTTTCTGGGAGCCAAATTGTAACCAAGACCTAATCTCATTTCTAAACAGCTTAGTGGGTTAAGGGCAAGACAAAACAACAGTGGTGGCAAAGAATTACCCTGGAATATCCCCCCTTTGAATTTTTATTGTCAGCATATTTATTTCCCCTTTGTAATGGCTTAACTGCAAAGTTGTTTGCCACAGTTTTGTGGTCACTGTCATGCAGTTTGCCAATGTTGGATATATCTCATACATCTGTAAGCACTCATTTATCCATGAGTGTGGGATTCTGTCAAATGTTTTCTGTAATCTATCCATACCATACTTAGAGTCTTCATCATTTTCACAATTCTCTATTATAGCTTTATTTAGCAACAAATGATCTTTTGTTCCGTATGACTTTCTTTTGATAGCCTTCTGTTTTATTTCCACGACTGAGTTTTCTTCTAAATGATTATAAACTCTGCATCATTTCAGTATATAGTTTGTAAATCATCAGAAAGCAAATTATTAGTCTACAGTTTTTAGGATATCTTATGGGTTCACTCTTAAGGAGTATCATTTTTCCTGTCGTTAACCAGGATGGTGTCTGTTTGGGATGCAAGTCTAAGTAATTTTTACTCTGGGATTAATCTTTGTGTAAAGATATGAATACTTTTAGCCAGAAGTAAGGTAGTGTATCCTGGCTTGGGATTTTCCATTTATGAACTTTTCTTTGTTTTGTTTCAATCTCTTTGGCCATTACTTCATCCCATTTCATATCCTGTATATTTGAACTAATTAACATTTCTTTTAATTTTTCGACACATTCAACATCTATGTTCCATGGTATCTTCATAAATATTTCTTCAAAATGTGTCTATTTTTTTCTTGTTGGTGGTGTTTCTATTCTTTCTGCTTTGTTTCCCAGTTCTTTATAAATTTTTTGGGCCATCAATGAATTTCTTATTTTGTACTTTTCCTTTCTATTTATCTGCATAACTTATAAGCTTTTATGCCTGTGGTGATATCTTTAGTTTATCTGATATAGTGTATGATAGATCCTAGTCTATTGTGCATTGCTTTTACAGTGTCTTTTTAAGTGTTTTTGTTGATCTGTTCTCTCTCCTATATTCTTTTAACAGTGACACTTCTTGTCATAATTGCTTTGTAATTTTCTCTATTCAGTGCTTCTGTGACGAGCATTTTGTTTCTTCCCTTTCTTTCCCTTATTGCTCTATATTTTTGTGGTAAGACTTTACTTGTTTTTAGTTTAGCTGCACAGAAATATATCCTATTTACTTCTGTTACATCACATGAATTTCTGTTAATAGTCTTGAATACTGTATTCATCTGTTTTATCAGACTTCTAACATTTTAGGTCTTATTTACTTTCTGTAATCTATTTATTTCATCAATCTTAATATGTCTAGCCATCTCTATTAAATCAAGCAACACTTGCCTTAGATCAATTTCTTCTAAACTGAGAGCACATTCTTTACTTCATGTTTCCTACAGGCATTCTACAGAAAGTTCCAGAATGTCTATCTGTGGCATATCAGCTTCAGCTCCATCCTGCGTCACCTGCTGTTTCTTCATATGGGATCTGAATGGCCTATCACTGCACAACATGGCCTGTGTCAGAGTTGCCACTGTTTTCTGATGCCTCCCTTGCTGTGCAACTCCAACTGAATATTTGCACTGGTTTCCTAAAGAAGGCACCAGAGCATCACCATGTGGCAAGTGATCAGATGCTTCCTGTTTCTCTTTAGATTGGGAACTCATTGTTCCATCATGGTGTGACATTTCCTGAGTTGAATTTTCCACACTAAATCCTTCACTAAGCAGGTAATCCATAACTTTGGTTTCTATTTCTTTCACTTCTCCATCACTGATCCTCTTTTTTACTTTCTCCCTTTGTTTCCTTATTTTTTGTATTGTGAAATTTTCCAGATCTGGATACCTTTCCTGTATTGCATTCAGATATCTTTGGTGTTGCTTTTTTGTATTGATTAATTTAGTTTTACCCTTCATATAAACATTGCACCATATCAGATCTCTTTTTCTTTCCCATGTCCATATTTCTTGTTTATACCTTTAAAAAACTCTAGGCTTTGTTCTTTATATTTTTGTACTTCCAGGCATCCCAAAGTTTTTTTTGCCTATGTAATATTTTTCATGGATCTGTTTCATTAATGAATGTAAATTTACATTTGAAGCTTTTGATAGTTTTTTCTTTTGCAAGTATTTTTCTTTCCTCTAATTTCTATCTCAACATTTCTGAATATATTCTATCTAGTAATTCTGGGTTTCTTGCATAATTAATTCATTATCATCAATAGACTATCAGTTTTTGTGGACTAGTTCTTCCTTCTACAACATATGGTCATCCTTACCCAGAGCCTGGCCTAACCCCATTGAAGGAATTTTTCCATGTCTTGAGGATTCTACATGGCCATTTTTCCAGTCTTGGCATCAATGCACACACCAGGATTGGGCACTTTTTCATCCTTGGAATTGTGCACCCAGCTGCCTCTCTTAATTTTTAACCTACATCTCACCATAATATATGCTATATAAAATACAGTCTATATATCAGTGTTGTCTTGGTGAGATTTTTGTGAAAACAGGCTCCACCATGTGAAGATACTTACCAAGACTTGAATACGAATTCAGTTCCACCCATACAACCCTCATTTACTTGCTGATGTCATTATATCTCCATTTGGACCCCTATTCATTTCACTGGTATACGTTAAGTGATTATGTATAAACATTTCTCAATTCTACCCATAATCTTTATTTATTGCACAAGGGCATATCATAGGTACATGCACTCCAACACAATTACTTATTCAAGATGATATTTAATTGGACTATGAAATGCACAATACTGCTATTGACATGATCTGATGGGTTTTGAATTAACCATATTGCATTATTATAGTGTGTATGTATATATATATATATATATATATATATATATATATATATATATATATATATATGTGTATATATATATTTATAAAATACTGTTGGTTATGAGCATAACTGCTCATTTTTAAGGTAGCTACCATGTGGCTGTGCATGTTGGGTATCTTCTAGTGTGAATAACAATAAATATTGTATCACTGACATCTGCTACTGACACACATTACAACTGTCTTGCGCTTAATTTTTGAAATGTATATTGTTGCATCCATTCATGTTTATAAAAACACCCTGATACTGCCACAGTATTATAAACTGCCCTGTTCTTCTGGTACTTGACATGGAATTTTTTTGCCTTTTGCAATATTCCAAGTCTTTAACTTCATGTTTACATCAGTGAGGATATCTGTAACCATAGTGTTAATGGACGGTACATAACATTTGAAAGGAGTCATGCAGTTTTGTTTTGTGCAGTTACAAATGTATGTATCTTGTTAGTGTTTATATGATGCATTACTAATGCATTCAAAATGACAGCAGTAAGGGGAATGTATAGTTGTTCCTTGCAGGTTTAATATGCTTTTAAGAATGTATAAAACTACTGTTAAAAATCAAATCTTCTGCACTATGTTTTTTTTAATAGTATAATTACTGGATTGCTAGAAATGAGTTAGACAATCTGCAGTACAAATATAGTGAAGCAAAGTGAAGTTGGTAGCTTTGAGTTACATACCCACTGCAGTAGTGTATCCACATTGTTCTGATTATTTATTTTATGCTGCAGATAGTTCAGCGTTAGCGGCAAATGCTCAGTATTTCAGCGTTCTCTCAGACTGATGTCATGATTTACTTTCAGCATTACAGTCCCTCTACACTGTCTCAGTATCCTTGAACATAATCATATGTTTAAAAGCTGGTGTCATAATATAACAAATTTCTATGAAAGTTAAAAGCGTGAAATATACATTTTAAATGCAATATTATAGCTTCATTATGTTCAATATTGCCACCTAAACCCATGACATTTACACTTCTATAGATAATTTTATAAATGCATCATCTGACATTTTCTGAAATGAAGCCACGCTTTTTTCTAAACCAATAACAAATTATTTTACTTTACTAATACAAATGTATAAGTCACTGTAGGAGAACCTTCCTTATTAAAATATGACCGTTGTCTGCCAATTCATTTTGGGCCTTTTATTAAGACTCATGTACAAATACAGCTTGACATTTAGAGAAATGCTATGCAATAAATAGTATAGCTTCCAGCTGCCTATTTAGCAGTAATATCTACAATCTGACAAAGAGCTGAAAGAAGTATGTAAGAAATCTCAGGAGAAAAGGGAAGTAAAGATTGATTGAAAGTATTAGCAGGTCAGGCTCATTCAATTTAAAGTGTTATGCACATATAAAATTCTTCTCAGCATCACTTATGAGAAGTTATTACAAAGCTGATGTATTGCAAATATCAGTCTCTCTTGAAAACATGAATTGGCCATCTTTCTTCAAAAAAACAGACATTAAGACATTGTGTATATCCTCAAGAGGTTTTTTTGGGGGTGAGGAATACTAATCTTTTCAAAGGGATGTTATTCTCTTGAACTTTTGTTTTGTTCATTCTTAAATACCATGGCTTAAATATGTGAAAGCTTAACTAAAAGTTGTCCAGTATAAATTTAGAGTCAAACATCCTTATTAAATAATTAAGTAAAATCTTGTCCGGGCTAAGCAAGTTTATGTTTAAAGGAAGACCCCGCGGTAGTAGTGCTACGGTAACGTTGTCACCTCACAGCAAGACATTGTCCCATTCGATTCTCAGTTAGACCGTCTTCTGTGTGGAGGCATGTGTGAATGGGCGTGCCTTCATTGAAGGTTGTGTGTCAGGACTGGTAACTCGGCACGTAAAAATCCACTACCAAATATTAGCAGACCGGAGTTCCGCTGTGGCAACCCCTAACCGGGATAAGCCGAAAGACACAACAACATGTTTAAAGGAAGACCAAAACTTTCATGAGGTAATAGTGTATGAAACATGAACAACAGTTTTTGCCATGACCATCTATAAAGATGAAGCTTACAGAAGAAATTAAGTGGTATGGTTTCATTATTTCTTCCTTAAAAATGGTCAAATTACTGTTATAAGGACACTACTTTTTGTTTTTCAAATGACACTGGAAGTAAGTAGCATTTATTTGATTTTTACCTAAAAAGATTTTATGCAAGGGTAATATTTGCAGCCTGAAATGGTAACCAGCACAAAGACTCCATTCTGTCTTTGCTGCACCACCATCACCATTAACATCACTAATAGTACTGAAGGCTTGGATGTAACATACATAATCTTAAAGCAGTTCTGCACTATTATAACTAGGAAATGCTTTATTTCAGTGCTTGTGCATACTTGGACATACTGCTGAAGGGATTGAGGGGGGAAATGTTTCATTTTGGTGCTTGTGCATACTTGGACATACTGCTGAAGGGATCAGTGGGGGAAATGTTTCATTTTGGTGCCTGTGATACTTGGACATACTGCTGACGGGATTGCTTGGAGAAATGTTTCAATATGGTACTTGTGCATACTTGGACATAATGCTGAAGGAATCGGTGGGGGAAATGTTTCATTTTGGTGCTTGTGTATACTTGGACATATGGCTGAAGGGATTGAGGGGGAAATGTTTAATTTTGTTGCTTGTGCATTCCAGGACGTACCGCTGGAGGGACTGGTAGGGAAATGTTTCATTTTGGTGCTTGCGCATACTTGGACATAGCACTGAAGGGAACACTTGGGGACATCTTTCACTTTGGTGCCCGTGCATACTTGGACATAGTACTGAAGGGAACACTTGGGGACATCTTTCACTTTGGTGCCCGTGCGTACTTGGATATAGTACTGAAGGGAACACTTGGGGACATCTTTCACTTTGGTGCCCGTGCATACTTGGTGAAACTACTGAAGGGACTGCCTAGGGGAATGTTTCATTTTGATGTCAGTGAAGTACTTCTGCATACATGGGCAGGCTGCTGAAGCTATCACTAGGAAAATAATTTATTCTGCATCATTTTAGTGCTTTTACATATTTAGGCAAACTACTAAAGGGTTGCTGGGGGAAATAGTTTTGTGTCACATAAGTGCTTGTGCATACTTGAACAAACTACTGAAGGGATTGTTGAGGTCAAGTTTGTGGACTACAACTCAGATATCAGAGGTGAAGTATC
This sequence comes from Protopterus annectens, assembly GCF_019279795.1. Classification (NCBI taxonomy): domain Eukaryota; kingdom Metazoa; phylum Chordata; order Ceratodontiformes; family Protopteridae; genus Protopterus; species Protopterus annectens. The sequence goes on along the minus strand of NC_056747.1, from coordinate 588,733,860 downwards.
ACTTTCAACAACAGTTGCGTGCACTACACAGATATTTGACTACGAATCAGAAGAACATCTAATTAGCATATACCACTTTACATTTATTTTTTGTTATTCCTAGTCCTCTCAGGAGTCAGACACTTTCTCTATGCAGGCAGAAAAACTCTGAAAGGCTTCATGATCAGACTTGTGTTTTAATCAGCTAAGCTCCAACTGTTTGACATTTTGGGCAGGTACAAGGTACCCTGAAGCTTTGGAAGCTGGCCAGCTGTTATATTCTTGGTGGAAAATAACCCATGGATCTAAGGCTACTGCAGCAGTGATCATTCAAACATTTACTGTTATGATAAATTCAGCTTACACTACTGTACTTTCAGTGAAGGAATACAGAAATCAAACTTTAATCAGATGTGAAAATGCAAAAAATGTTTCTGAACATTAAGCAGTTTATTTGCATACAATTTAAATAGTCTGCAATGAACATTCACTCAGTGTAGGACAGGAAACAGGCAGCATAAATTTGATTCCTTAACGAATCATTCTAATCTTCCCTGGTGCTATATCAGACCCTAAACTGTCTTCACCTGGCTGTTTTTTGGGTATGTACAAAATAACATTATTAAAAGACAACTCTCAGAGAGAAAGCAAGAAAAATGTATTTGCTTACAGTTTCTAATGAGAGTACAATTTTTAGCTGCAGCCAAACAAAAACAGGATGAGCACAAACAATTTATGTCTGCTGTGGGATGTATTTTCACTGACATAATTTGCATCAGTCTTGCCAAGCTGTACACTGCTGCTGCCTGTTTATATGCATCCCAGAAAGAGGAACAAAAATGGGGATGTGGGCATTAATAAACAGTCCTTTCTGTCCCTGGTCTAATGACAGTCACCATAGAAACAAATGAATTCCAAAGCCACTTTGCTTTCACTGCACTGATGATTTCTCATATTTCCATGCAAAAGGCTCTGTGAGCTTGTTTCTGAGTGTCCGTTATTCAGTCAAATTCCTCAGTACAGTTAATTTATCATATAAATAATCATGACTACTAGAATGGAAAACACATCAGTCCACTTTTACTTTTTTTCAGAGATATTTCTAATGTTGTTTTAGAATTTCAACTGTCCATAATAAGATATGATGGATTTATTCATAAATAATACCAGAATCTCATGCTTCATCTTTACCAATTAGCGGACCGGAGTTCCGCTGTGGCGACCCCTTACCGGGAAAAAGTTGAAAAGACAAATAAAACTCATTTCTAAAAGAAAAGAATCATCATTTAAAAAGTATCACTGATATCAAACCTTAGTGCTTGGTTACATTTTTTTCTTTTGTCTTTAATTCTTTGGAAAGAAAAGTTGAGAGATTTTGGAAAAACAAGAAACTAATTTTCCAGTTAAGCACCTTTAAATTATGTTACATTTCTTCTAAAATTTGAAGAATTAAAAATCTGTCTACCTCATGGCAAACTTCTTACAGTTAATGAAGAACTGTATTGACCACTTTATAACCAACAACATCCTCTAGAGTGAATATTACAAGCAATGATGCCAGAGAGGATGGTCATTACAGGAAAATAATGGACGACCTAAGAATATAGTGAAGCCTGATACTGCAGGAGGGGGGTTGCCCCACCCGTGGAATATCCATAACTGTCCTGTAACAACACACTCTGGTGGTCATTACTGTAAAAGTGTTTTGTATTTCTTTTATTCGTAGTATTTTTGAACTTGTTTTATTTACATTTTGGATCATACCTATCAAATGTCTAGATTTTTCCAGAATGTCCATATTTTTTCCTCATATACTTGGTCTGTTCCTCATAACATTTGTGGTTTTCTAGCATATCACTGAGGACTGAAGTCACTAACATACATTTGAGTTTCAAATTTCATATCCTTCAAAACATGCATGCTGACACAAATCCTGTTATTCTAGCAACTTACTAAATTTAACATCTGTCCTGGTTTTGGTGTCCTTGTACCCCATCCAGATTTCTTGGGCTAAGAAGTTGAGAGGTATATTTTAGATGTTAAACAGGTCCGCTGCTTAATGTTTGAAAGTTAATGTAGGATATGTAATTGTTGCTGTAGGAAGTATTTTGCATCCAAAATATAAGCTTTGCAAGTATGTAATACTTATCCACATGTAATCTCTCTCTCTCTCTCTCTGTCACACACAACCAGTCATATAACCTCACAGACAGATGGAGTGGTAGAGATACAGTCTCACAAACATACAAAAACTCAGATGTACACATACATAGACAGACACAGACACACACACACACATATATCTAAGGAAAGTCACAAAAAGAAATATGCAGAGCAGTCACTTCCTTGACTGCGTACACCTCAGATGTCAAACTGTGATCAAAGTAATGAAGAAACACATAAATAACAAAAATAATATGAGGCATACAATGTAAGGCATTACAACGTCCTCCCATACACACAAACACACACTCGCTTACCCTCCCAAAAGGTCCTTGCATTTGATGCTAGCATGTTACTTTCATTACTACTTCTACTGCTTACTAAGTATGACTTTTTAAGATACAAGCTTAGTGAGGAGAAGGGAAATGGCAGGTCCTTGAACTGCTGCTGGAGGTACTTTCATTAGTTCAGGTTTATTTGATTATTTTTGTAATTATTATGTTTCATGCTTACTAACCAAGGTGTTTCAGCCATGTTTAGCATGCATCAGCAAGATGGCTGCCATTTCTTTTTCCATACATGCTTCACAGGGTTTAGTACATTGACATGAAGCAGTGGACATCTTTTTTATCAGGTTATCATCACCATTAGTACACTGTTAGAAAATGCTAATCCTTCAATAAGGTACCATTTGATATTTTCCACATTTTATAAAAGGAAATAATTGAGCTGTTAGAAACAGAGTTGGATCTTATACAACTCCCCTGACTGTTCATTTATTTCCCTAAAATGCCCATTGTTGTCAGGTATTACTGACTACATAAGACCACTGTGAGAATGGCACAATTAGTACATTTCTATGCCGTATTGGTTTCAAGAAGATACATACAGGAATCCATCTAAAATACAGAAATATTTTCAAATTTCCCTTCAGTTTCACTGCAAAATTTTTAAATGTGAATTATTTCCCTACATATATGATTGTAAATGATTCTATCCTTGTAGTATGCATGTGTGTCTGTGTGCATCTCTCTCCATACGTGTGTGTGAATAAAGATTCAGATATATATGTGTCACTACTTATCAATCGTTCATTAGCAGAGGCCAAAATTCCTGATATCTGGAAGGTATCCAATGTAATACCTCTCCACAAAGGTGGCACTTCCACAGAGCTCTCAAATTACAGGCCCATATCTATACTTTCCCCTCTAGCAAAGATAATGGAAAAATGTGTTCAGAAACAGTTTATACAACACCTACTCATCAACCACCTATTAGCTGACACTCAACATGGCTTCAGACCTCTCCACAGTACTACCTCAGCCCTACTTGTCTTCTCTAATACCATAAATACCTATCGAAACAATAACAATATTTCCTCTGCACTATTCTTGGATCTGTCCAAAGCCTTCGATATGGTGGACCACAAACTTCTAATTAACACTCTGCAATCAGTCTGGATACTATAGCCCTTCAATGGTTTAGTTCCTATCTAAATGGAAGAAAACAGGCAGTTTTATGGCAGACTAAACTCTCTACCTTACTACCCAACACTCTGGGAGTCCCACAAGGATCCATTTTAGGACCACTGTTATTTTCCATCTTCATCAACGACTTGAATACAGTCATACCTAACGCCAGTTGTATTCAATATGCAGACAACTCCACGCTGATCTGCTCTGGCACAACCCTCACAGAGTTACAATTAACAACCCAGACCACTTTTAGCAAAATAGAAAACTCGCTCTCCAGTCGTCGCCTGATACTTAATCCCAAAAAAACTAAAATGCTGCTGTTTCTACCTACACAAAGGTCTAGCCCCATCTACTTTTCGATCCAAGCCAAGGACGGGACCATAATCTCTCCGGACCTCTCTACTAAATTACTAGGTAATTATTGACAACAACCTAAAATTTGATATACATGTAAACCAAATGATCAAAACCATCAATAAGAAATTAGGCTCGTTATATAGAATAAAAGCTTTTGACCCCCAAGCCAAAACTGCCATTGCCCAAACTCACCTTCTCTCCACACTCTTGTATTCGTCCCCTCTACTTCACAATATTAGTAAAACTGTCATGAATAAACTCACCATCTGCTACAATCATATCGCCAGGTTTGTAACTGGGTCACCTTTCAGGACCCATCATTGTACCAATCTAACCCAGCTTAACTGGCTTGAGCTACCAAACCTAATTTCTTATAACCTAGTAGTTCTGACCCACAAAATAATATACAACCCCGACTACACTCCCTCGCTCAAAAAACTGGTTACCCCTTGTAATAACCCTCGACCTCTGAGGTCATCCAGCTGACTCCTTATCCAGACATGCAAAACTAAAAACATAGCTGGTGATTCCTTCCTCACCAACTCTGCAGGGAGAACGTGGAACAAACTTCCCCCTGATATTACCTCGCTCTCCTCTTTAAATCAATTTAAAGCCAAACTTAAACCATACCTGGCATCAATACGGAGTTGCCATTGTCTAAACCCTGGTTAGCTAATTCCCTGTTTCACATAGTTTCTGGTACCTGACTATCACTGCATATTTCTTTATTATGTCAATTCTCTAACATCCTGAACAATAATTATGGAATAAGTAATAGTTTTTGTGGTGTGAATTGTAAATGATTTTGTGACTTTATTAAAGTTTTGTACTGGTTGGAGCTTTTCTCCCCGGGCCTCCGCTGAAAATGGACATGTATCCAGTCGGATTATCCCGGTTAACAAATGTAAAATAAATAAAAATAAAAAATAAAAAATATATTTCATTTTGGCTGACAGAAACAGATGATTGACAGGTGTGAAAGATTGACAGTTCCCAGAGTAGCGGAATATGTCTTTTCCCTAAATGCTTTGCAACATACCTGTCAACCATTCCGAATTCCTCAGTATTTACCATTTGGGAGGGCAAAATAATGGAGTGCCACGAATTCCTGAGTGGCCCCTTTAATTCCAGTTTTTTTTCCCTTTTTTGTGGAAATACAACTTTAAACTTATTGCTGATGCGTAAGGACATTGTGAGGCAGATTGCATTATATCAGACAAAGACTCTCATTAGTTGGAATACCAGCATTAAGTAGGCAACAGCAGCAATGATCTGATGTTATTTCAATTTAATTCAGTTCAACATGACTTTGACATGTGTTTCTGCAGAGTCCAGGAGATATTCCACCCAGTGCCCACCACCACCCATGTCTGCACTCTACAGGATGAGAAGAAAATTTACTTTCTTCGGCACCTCCAGCAGCTCCACCTTGAGATATAGTAAGTAAAAAAAAAAAAACTATTTAAAAAAAAGGCGGGTAGCATAGCATATATCAGCAGTGCAGTAGTAGCAAAGACTAAGAGAAACTGCAGCAAAGGAATCTTCTTCACTTGAATTTCTTTCTTTTATTGTAATATAAACTAAAACTACAGCTATATAGCGGTGGCGTTTTTGTGTGAATGATGTGATGTGTGAGTGTGTGATCATCATTATAGGGCTCCCCAACGCAAGTCTTGAATGAATGAAGACAAAATTTTTCTTGGGTATTAGGATGCAATGGGTAGGATTGGTAAAGGGATAGTGGAGGAGGGAATGTATTTGTGTTTTATAGTGGTTTTCTAGGAAATATCATAGTGCCTCTATTGTATGTACTTCATACTTAACTGTAATAAAAAAACAACTTCCATAAAGGATGCCCGTAGCAAGTGCAACAGCTTACAAAAAATATTTTGTTGTTTTTGTTTTTTTTATCTCATTGTGGCAAGTTGTTTTTTTGTTGTTAGTATGTTTCTTCCAAAAAATGGGCTTCAGAGTTTATCTCTTATTTGTACCTAACCATACCCATAGCAACTGCAACATGTTAAAAAAAGTTTTGTTGTGTTTTCGTTATTAGAGTGTTTCTTCTGAAAAATGGGCTTCCAAGTTTATCTGTTATTTGTACCTAACTGTACCTAACTGCAGACTATACAGTTGGTGATGGTGAGGTAAAATTTCTTTTTTTTTTACAGTACTGAAGCAGCATTTCTTAAATAATAGTTAGTATTAGAACAGTGGTTGCTAATACTTGTGAAGTTGTGGTAGAAATGTATTCTGAACTCTGAGTAAGTTACTAATCTAGACACTGTTTCCACCACAATTAAAATGGAGATAAGTGTAGAGCCGTTATCATCACAATGCACTCTTATGTGGTGTCGCACCAGTTATAAATGAAATGTATACTAGATTATTCTTTGGTTTTAAACATGAGACTGTTTAGTATCTTATTCTGTTGAAAATTTGTTAAAAAGTACTAGGGTGCATTTTGAGCTGAGCATTACAAAGGTTTAAAATCACTGCTCTTAGCTCTACTCTGTAAAGCAAACAAAAATAATAAATAAACTAATGTCCGAGTTCAGTGCTTTTTTTTTAATTAGAAAGTGGCCATTCTTCTCAACCTCTTAATACAAGAAATGTGGTCAAATCCTAAAATAATAATGGGGGGACAAAGTGGTGACAAAGGCCCAAAAATAAGGAAAGCTTTTAAATATTACTCTTATAAACTTAGAAAGCCGGATTTGTGTAAGAAATGCATTTTCTGGAGATTACAAAGTCTCAAGCTCAGGTATCTTTATTTGGTCATTATTTACTGAGGGCCTGAAGCACAGTTCATTTTATTTTTATAAAGGGAAATTTTATTTTAGTTTTGCACAAATTCAAAGCCTGATACAAGTTCAAATATTAATATAAATAAAACACTACTGTTCCGTTTGTTTTGTGTTTCATGATCATATATTTTCTGTTCTTCAGTTTGTGTTTAAAAGTTGGTATCCCACAATCTCATTGTAGTGGGTGGGGTTACATAATTATGTATGCAAATTTTAAGTTAATCAACAGACAGATTTGTACCTATTTTTCATGGGCCTTTGCCCAGATTTTGATATTTCCAGGTTGAGAGGTATGCTGTACAATACCAAACGAAAAGCAACAGGACACTGCTGTAAATATATTAAAATCAATAAAAATTTTTTTTTTTTGCTTTTTTGTGCTTTGGAGTTGGCAGGACTTTGGCATAGCATACAAATTTTTGTTTTTATGCTGTACAATCTGAGACAGTATATATGATTAATATGGAGTGTGGGGTTTAGGGATACTTGTGTCCAGCAAAAACACTTTTTTTTATTTTACATGCACCGAGGTTAATGCTTGGAACATGCGCAGACAGCTGCTAATTTGTTATTGTTGATATTGATGCATCTACAGTTTGGCAGTCAATATAATGACCATTCAATCTGAAATACCACATCTGCTGATATATATATATATACACACATATATAAACACACACACACACACACACACACTCACACACACACATACACACACACACACACACAGACATACATGTATTATATATATGGGTCTACTTCATACGAATGAAAACCATTTACCCGAATCACTAAATGTTGAGATGACTTCACTGAAACCTCAATTGAAGAACACTCGTATCACTGCTTAGAAACTCTGAGAAACTGACCACTTGCGGTACCACAAAAAACATCAAACCCACCCATGTGGGGTCTTCACCCACCACATCCCCCAGCTAAATATGCCAACTCTAAGACTGCACTACAGTGGGGAAAGGGTCAAAGTTCACCATGATAGCTAAGGGGTTCTTTTCCCACAGCAATATTCTGGTGATCTGGGTGTTCATTCAATTGAGGTTTCGGTGAAGTCTTCTCAGCATTTAGTGATTCGGGCAAGTGGGTTTCCGTTCTTATGAAGTACACCCATATATATATATAAATAACACCACTGCAAAAGTCCGGCACCTGCTTGTAATCACTCCAGTGGCTAATAAACCATGAAAGGCAGAATTAAAGTATTTAATCCAACTTTACACCAATGTACAAGCCTCTGAACTGCAAACCAGTTTCACCATACAGGAGTCTTCACTGCAAAAATTAAACAGGAAATGACACAACTCTCTTCCTTTTATAATAACCGTTTAAGCACAACATATCCCCATTATCCATCATCAAAATAAAACTATTATAATTTTAACATACAAATAAATACATTTTCAATTCTACCAATTTTCATTCAGTCCTGGTTTGTATAATGCCCCCAAATTAATAATCCAAGTTTTTATTTATTATCTAAAATTTTATGTTTTCTCATCTGTGACAATCGATCCCCCTTAACCCTATCTAGATCACTAGACCTACAAATACAAAATGTGCCCCAGCATGTTCCAAATGATGTTTATACAATGCACTCCTCAATCTTTTACAATTAATATCACTAATGTGCAATGCTCATCTATGTTTAAAAGGTCTTGAAGTTTGGCCTATATAGAAGGCACTTGTAAACTGCCATATATATATGACACAATCTGTATTACATGTAATTAGTGTCTTAATGTCATACACTTTCATTGTATTTACTGCTGTAAATGATTTTGTTCTGGATACAACTTTACAGTATGTACAGTTTCCACAAAATGTACTACCTCTTAATATTTTACTCTTCCCTATTTTACTCATGAAGGAACTTTTTTATATCTATTAAGATATGCTCCAATGTTTTTCCCCCTCCTATAGCCAAAATGGCAATATTCATCCAATATTTGTTCAGAAAAGGTGTCTATATTTAAAATAGGCCAATATTTATTAATTACATCCTTAGTTTTGAATGTATTTGTTCCAAAATGTGGAATAAATCTATGCCTATATCCTACTGTCAAATTTAAACAAACTATCTATTTGATTTTAATAAATCTTTCCTATCCTGTCCAGAACTAAACATATATGCTTTAAAGACTGAATCTGTAGTATATCCCCTTTAAAAAATCCAGATTTCATCTTACATGTTTCATCTTCAAATACTTCATTAGTACTGAATAATCGTCTAAGCCTAAGAAATTGCGCTTTAGGTATATTCTTACTAATATGTGCAGGATGACAACTGTTGGCTTCCAATATAGAATTCTTGGAAAAAGGCTTACAAAACAATTCAGTAGCCATTGTTCCATCTATAAATTTAGAAACATTCACATCCAAGAAATCTATATTAAATGGTTGAATTTTACCAGTAAATTTAATGCCATACTGATTATTATTTAAGTAACTCACAAACTTCATCCAAGTTGCAATAGAACCATACACCAGCAGTCATCCAGAAATCTATGCCGCATACTAACAAATTGTTTGTATTTATTCCCATCATCATATATTAAGTTAACTTAAAAAAAAAAAAAGGATAAATAAGTCAGCATATATTGGCGCAAAATTAGTGCCCATTGCTGTACCATTGATTTGCAAATACAAATCTTCTCTATAAAAAAAGTAATGTGCTCCAAAATCAACCCCAATGCCTTTAACAAAAATTCGATATATATCAATATGCATGTGTGCACATATTTGTTTACATATAGATATATATGTGTGTATATATATATATATATATATATATATATATATATATATATATATATAAAACAAAAAACTTCAATTTTTGTAGAAAAATAAATAAGCGGAGCCAGTAATTAGCACTTTCATCCCTTTATTCAGTATATATATGGATTCACTTTATATCCTCGAAATACTGAAATATCGAAATTCATTATTTCGAAGCTATAAAGTCGAATTTCTGAAACCACAAAATTCAAAATCTCGCACACCAGAGATTTTGAATTTCGTGCTTCTACTGCACACACACACACACACACACACACACACACACACACACACACACACCATCCTCCCCACACACAAACACAAGGTCTCTTCTACATAAAAGCAGGGGGGCAATCCCTGCACCCCCCATATCCCCCTACTTAAATATTCTTACTCTGAGGTTCCACTACACACAAACACACACACACCACCACACACACAACAGCCTCTACCCAAAATCCTTAACACACACACATACACTTACCTGAATCCATAACCACAGCGAAACCTCAGAAGTGCAAAACTGAAAACCACCAGTATTCGAGGTTTTAAATTTCGTGCTTCTGAGCTTTCGCTGTTCTCAGGATTCCACTTTATGGACTTGAAGTACTGAATTTCGAAATTTCAAGCTTCCAAAGTAAATCCAAAAAAAAAAAAATTTATAAATATATATATATATATATATATATATATATATATATATATATATATGTATTAATGGGTCTACTTTATTTCACTGAAAACTCATTTCACTGAAACTCAGTTGCCTGCGCACAGTACACTGCAAGCTCATTTCACTGAAACTCATTTAATTGAAAGTAATATATGGCCTTTTCCCCACTGTAGTGTGATCCTGGAGATAGTATATAAAGTAAGGGGGTGTGGGGGTCAGAGACCCCCACATTGGGGGGTGTGGGGTGTAGCCCCCCACATATTTTGGTTATATATTGTTTTCTGTAAAGAGTTATTCATTGGACATGTAAGTATCCAGATCTATGGTTTTAAACATTTAAAATAGGTGGGGGGGCTATGCGCCCAAACCCCCCAATGTGGGGGGGTATGCCCCCTATAACCTTACTTTATGTACTAATTCCATGATTGCACTACAGTGGGGAAAAGGCCATATATAACTTTCAACAAAATGAGTTTCAGTCAAATGAGTTTTCAGTGAAATTAGCTTTCAGTGAACTGAAGTAGACCCATATTTATATATATATATATATATATATATATATATATATATATATATATATATATATATATATATATTTATACATATATAAGCAGATATATATATATATATATATATATATATATATATATATATATATAGATATATATATATATAGATATATATATATATATATATATATATATATACATATATAGATAGATAGATATATATACATACACACACACACACACACACACACACACACACACACACACACACACACACACACACACACACGAGTGTCAGATATTCTATTCAACAGCAGTTTGACAGTGTTTTCAGCTGTGTAAATAAATTGAATGTACCCATTGCTGAATGCATTTTATGTCAAAAGCAGGAAGTTCAAAGATTTTGTTGTTGAGTGAGTGGGTAATGCCAATACTCATGCATGCAAACCTTAACCCTGTCCCTATCCTTACCCCTAACTGTGCACACTGACTTTTGAAAATCTGTTTAACAGTACCATTATTTGGACAAATTTGGTCTAAAGGCAATAAAAGGGTGAGATTTTAATAATAAGGAATCCAATTTGTTTTCCTCTTTCAGCCGCTCTGATTCCCTATTTTATTTTTTTCTGTTCCTATGCATTTCAATGTGCTGGTATTCACTCATTGTGTGTCAGTGTTTATGCAGTTCAAAGTAATGTACTGTAGACATATATAAATAAGCAATACGTTCTCTCGAGCATACGTTTCGCTTGGTATTCTTAGTCCCGTGCTTCACAAGTGCATACGGTGAATGTGCAAACAGTGCTACTAAGCTGCATGTAAATAAACAAGCTGCAGCTGAGCAGTGCTGGCTTTAGAAGTTCTCAGACTTTCAGTGGAATTCCAATTCTCTTCTTACATACCTCAATATGTGCAAACTGAAATAAGATTAATTTATTTATGTGCAAACTTGTCCAAACTATCCTGCACAAGCCTGTAAGTAAATTAATGCATTTGTATATTTTTGAAAGGCAGCAGAGAGTGGTGGCGAAAGCTAAGGATAAAGCATATAAAGAGTTGTATGAAAGGTTGGACACTAAGGAGGGAGAAAAGGACCTGTACCAATTGGCTAGACAGAGGGACCGAGCTAGGAAAGATGTGCAGCAGGTAAAGGTGATAAAGGATAATGAGGGAAACATACTCACAAGCGAGGAGTGTGTGTTGAGGAGATGGAAAGAGTACTTTGAGGGGTTGATGAATGAAGAGAATGAGAGGGAGAGAAGGTTGGATGATGTAGGGATAGTAAATCATGAAGTGCAATGGATTAGCAAGGAGGAAGTAAGGATAGCTATGAAGAGGATGAAGAATGGAACGGCTGATGGTCCAGATGACATACTTGTGGAAGCATGGAGGTGTTTAGGTGAAATGGCAGTGGAGTTTTTAACCAGATTGTTTAATAAAATCTTGGAAAGTGAGAGGATGCCTGAGGAATGGAGAAAAAGTGTTTTGGTACCGAGTTTTAAGAATAACGGTGATGTGCAGAGCTCTAGTAACTACAGAGGGATTAAATTGATCAGTCACAGCATGAAGTTATGGGAAAGAGTAGTGCAAGCTAGGTGAAAAAGGGAGGTGATGATTAGTGATCAGCTGTATGGTTTCATGCCGGGAAAGAGTACTACAGATGTGATGTTTGCTCTGAGAGTGTTGATGGAGAAGTACATAGAATGTCAGAAGGAGTTGCATTGTGTTTTCGTAGACTTAGAGAAAGCATATGACAGGATGCCTAGAGAGGAGTTGTGGTATTGTATGAGGAAGTCAGGAGTGTCATAGAAGTATGTAAGAGTTGTACAGGATATGTAGGAGGGTAGTGTGACAGCGGTAAGGTCTGCTGTGGGAGTGATGGATGCGTTTAAAGTGGAGGTGGGGTTACATCAAGGATCAGCTCTGAGCCCTTTCTTATTTTCAATGGTGATGGACAGGTTGACAGACGAGATCAGACAGGAGTCCTCGTGGACTATGATGTTTGCAGATGACATTGTGATCTGTAGTGAGAGTAGGGAACAGGTGGAGGAGACCCTGGAGAGATGGAGATATGCTATAGAGAGAAGAGGAATGAAGGTCAGCAGGACTATGACAGAATATATGTGTGTGAATGAGAGGGAGGATAGAGGAATGGTGAGGATGCAATGAGTAGAGGTGGTGAAGGGGGATGAGTTTAAATACTTGGGGTCAATAGTTCAGAGTAACTGTGAGTGTGGAAGAGAGGTGAGGAAGAGAGAACAGGCAGGATGGAGTGAGTAGAGAAGAGTGTCAGGAGTGATTTGTGACAGACGAGTACCTGTAAGAGTGAAAGGGAGTACCTGTAAGAGTGAAAGAGAAGGTCTACAAGAGGGTAGTGAGACCAGCTATGTTATATGGGTTGGAGACAGTGGCATTGACAAAAAGGCAGGAGTTTGAGCTGGCTGTGGCAGAGTTAAAGATGTTAAAATTTGCACTGGGTGTGACGAGGGTGGACAGGATTAGGAATAAATATATTAGAGGGTCAGCCCAGGTTGGAAGGTTTGGAGACAAAGCCAGAGATGCAAGATTACATTGGTTTGGACATGTGCTGAGGAGGGATGCTGAGTATATTGGGAAAAAGATGCTAAGGATGAAGCTACCAGGTAACAGGCAAAGAGGAAGGCCTAAGATAAGGTTTATGGATGCGGTGAGAGAGGACATGCAGGTGGTTGGTGTGACAGAGCAAGATGCAGAGGACAGGAAGAAATGGAAACAGGTGATCCGCTGTGGTGACCCCTAATGGGAACAGCCGAAAGAAGATGATGAGCAGTGAGTGCAAAGTTGAATTAGTTTCATGAGAACTTTCCAGAAGAGGTTTCCTAGGTCAGCACCACTGGCCAGCAGCTTATCAAAACCTTTTTTATAGCTTACATTCACTCTGAAGGTGTCCTTATAGGGGCACCATCTTCTGGCTTTTATAAGTTAGGAGAGTGGGAAGACAGGACATTCAAAAAAGGGAAGGGAGTAGGGAAGAAAAACACAAAGAGCATTAAGAGGATTGTATTGGAAGAGGTGGAAGTGGTCAGGTAATATTTCTATTGTTGTGTGGGATATGCCCCCTTGTTTCCAAATATCAATATATATATATATATATATATATATATATATATATATATATATATATATATATATATATATATATATAGGTTCATAGATTAGTACTAAGCTAACTGCCCTTGCAAGCCATTTTAAGCCCAGCCAATTATCCCTTGTGAGACTCAAACCCCACACTTTGTTTTTGTAAGGCAAACACCTTAACCATTAGGCCACCCTCCCAACCCACTTACAATGGGAGGTGTATAAATTAGAAGAGTAGTGTGTGCAGGAGAGAGGAGAAGGGAAAAATGAAGGATATTTACATGAACATAAAAGATAGAGAAGAAAGACAAAAACACTGTGTAAGGATGGCATCTGGAAAGGAAGACATATGTACAGATGACAGACAGACAGGCACCAAGAATATGATAATGAGAGTCTCATGACCAGCAACATCACTGTCTGGAAGGCCTCACATATTTCTTTCTCTGATGGGTCTTAAAGAGTACTCTGATGATAAAGAGGTAGATATCTCTAGTGGATTGATGGTCTGAGTTGACCAGGACAGTGAGTTTTGCACCCACTAAAGAAGAAGCACATATGGGACCCACCACCTCTCCACTGTCCTGTCAACTGCAGTTTTCACCAGATCCTGAAGCTGAAGATGGTGATTATTCAGGCTGCCATGTCTCAGGTCACTCACAGAGGAGGATCCACCAATCCCACTTTGTGAAGCAATAACTGGATGGGCAAGGGGTAATGTCAATCTGTCCTACACCTGGCTCAGCTGTGGTCAAGATGCCCCAGGTTCTACTGTACCTATAGAAGGAAAAGAGAGAGAAAGAACATGAGGCAACAAACTGACTCATAAGTGTTTAGTAGCTAATGCATCTATTTCACAGACAAAAAATGAGACCAGTGATATTTTTAGTCAGGAGTCTTAAATTGGCGGTAATAAAATACACGACTACAACTAAATATTTTAACAGTAAACACTGACAACTGCTGGTTCAGTTTCATGTCTGGTGGCACTAGAAAAGTCATTACCTTTGTAATATTGCATTGCTTTAATATGACTAAATAACTACATGGATTTCTGGAGTGAAATGGCATTACCCTCCTACTACTTCCTGCTCTAAGTATGAAAGCTGAACAATATGGAAGATGCACCATGTTGTTAAACAGCATTTCTTTTTTTTTTCTTATTGGTACTTTTTTAGATTCTTGTTAGTGTTATACCTTACATACAGGGTGGGTGACCAGCCTCAGTTGCATCCTCATGTACCTTGAATGGTTGGTAGCCATTTCTTTAGGGGATGTGAAAATACGACAACAAGATGGAATTACTGAGACTGAGTGATTATGGTCTCTGCAGTCTGCCTCATATACATGCAGCTGTAATACTTTTGACTGATACATGCATATTCTTTCCCCACATGTGTTTGGTTACACTGAGTATATGCTGTAAAACTTATGTTTTGTACGTCCCACAGACACATACACATGCATTAATGTCCCTCAAAATTCAAGTTTTAACAAGTGAAGCATGCAACTTTGTAAATGTAATCAAGCTTCAGGACACTGTGAAATAGTTATGTTTAAAGTAGGTAAGGAAGTCATCCTCCAGAAAAAAAATGTAATGTATTCCAATAGAAAACGACGGAATAATTTGAAACTGAAAGGAAATTATTAAAAATAATACTAATCTGCAATGGACACATTCAGAGGCACCAAATACCTCTGATGGGGGATGGCATCTTAAGTATAAATCTATTTACTGGGAAGACTTTGACACTATTTTTTTAATTAACCTACATTGATATATATATCTATATATATATATATATATATATATATATATATATATATATATATGTATGGGTCTACTTTACATGGTCAACTTTTCACAAAGTTGACTTTCATATGGCCGAGACCATATGATCGACTTTCAGAAAGCCGACCATGTAAAACACAAAAAACACAACGAACACTTACCTTAAAACTGTTAGCAGGGGGGCAAGCCCCCTGCAATCCCCAGTGGGGGGCTCTACCCACCACACACCCCTGTAACAATATATATCAACTACAAGATTGCACAAGTCTGTGCGGAAGAGGGAAATTTTCTCATTCTGCACTGCATGGAGATAGCGGTTCACCATGGTCAGCTTTTCAAAACTCGATCATATGGTCTCAGCCATATGAGTTTCGACTTCGTGAAAAGTCGATCATGTGAAGGGGACCCATATATATATATATATATATATATATATATATATATATATATATATATATATATATATATATAGGTCTACTTTTTCTTATAGAAAGCTCATCCTTTCAAAAAGAAAAAGTACGAGCCCAATTATGTGAAAGTGCACTTAAACAAAACTGCACCTTCATGTCTACTGGCTCAACAAACTGGTAATATTACAAAAAAACCCACTACAAAGTCAGTTTTGCATGGGGGACGTGCCCCCCACACTGACGCTACTTTATATATACTAACTCTAAGATCGCACTACAGTGGGGAAACAGGTATATTCCCTTATCCCCACTGTAGTGTGATGTGGTGTTGCAGGTTTTTTTAATATTAACAGTTTGTTGAACCAGTAGTCACGAAAGTGCACTTTCGTGTAAATGGGTTCATGCTTTTTCTTTTCGAAAGGATGAGCTTTTGATAAGAAAATGTAGACTTATATATATATATATATATATATATATATATATATATATATATAAAAAATGTGTATGTGTATATATACACACACACACACACACACACACACACACACACACACACACACACACACACACACACACCTGTTATTTAACAATGTTACAGAAATGGAAATGTATTTCTTATTGTAGGACTCTGGCTTTCACTCCCAAACCTCTGCCATCTACTGGGCCAAATGATCTCCCTGTTCCCTCTGCAGGTCCTCATATTCTCAGCTGCAATAATCCATTGACTGGCAGACAGGGTTGACATTCTATCCCCCGACTCAGACCATATGTTTCTGTCTGTCTAGTGTCAGACCTGACAATTTCCATTCTTTACAGGTATACTGCATGCATAAAGTAAAGGAGTATCTTTGGCTCCTTTTCACACAGCTTAGAGCATGGCCCTAAGCCTTCACAGAAACCCTCTTTTCCTTGCCAGGTTTAAGTAAGAATAAAAAGATAAGTATGACACTGAGACTAATAGGATGTGAGGACTGACAGGAAGTGAGGATTAAATAAGATAGTTTAAAACAGGTACAGTTCAGATAAAGTAATTGGAAATAGGCAATTACCACTGTATTTCACTGTGACATCTCCTGGATTAGTCCCTGACTTACTGGTAAAGTGGGAAACCTCATTATGGTGCTGTACTTATACATGTAATTGGCTGTGTGAAGCTATCATACTTAGTTACGCTGCTCAGTAGGTTAACATGTGTAAAGCAGATTACTAGGAACTGTGGTATCTGGCAATGGAAATGCTCAGGACCAAAGTGCAGGCAACCTTACTGCTATCAAAGGAATAAACAACTGAAAATTACTTCATATTGTCTTTCCCTTACCCTTCCAATACTGCTGCACTGACATGCATTTCCCTGCACACATCCTTATGAATAACCCAGGTGATCAATATATAAAACAAACAGGAATAGAAATGGAAAAATCATTACAAGTGTGAATCAGGAAGTTAACAGATCTGACATGCATATAACTATTTTTTTTTTGTTTGTTTTGCTAATGTTGAATTACGTAATCAAATATGTTGTACAGAACTGATTACACTCTCAAAGAGTATGTGTGTGTATAGTTAGTTGAAAACTTGTCTTTCTAATGGGGAATGTTGTTGCAGCATATAGGACCAAGGCATGAGAGAGACAATTTTGCTTACTGAGGAAAATCACATTCTCCTATATGCACTAAGGACTTAAGGAAAACATTTTGGAAAGGAGGATAGCATGCAAAGATGTGGAATTGAGTAGTGGATGACATAAATGCTGCAAGGGAAGACAAGAAATCTTGACACAGTGTAAGAAAAGAGCTAATGATATGGTGGTAAAAGCCAAGACAAATGTTAGAGGCAGAATGCAATTGCTTGTAGTAGCACCGGTGAAGGCCCTTCTACACTCCGACCTTTAACACCTGATGAGTAGCACCTTCTCTATAAGGGGTAATGACTTTGAAACAGAAGAGAAGGGTGCAGGAGTCATTCATGGTGGCATGGATTCCTATAGTTCTAGCAACCTCCAACAACTACATACACGTGGGGCAGAAGGTCAGTATTTTGTTGACATTGCCATTTTCACACATTATGTACTTGTTATGGAAACTGTGTACATATAACTGCGAAATGTTTCATATTTAGGTATTCCGTCAGTTTCAGCTGTAGCCCCACTCTGCAGACAGCACATGGCAAGTACAGACATATTAACTTTAATACAGTCATATGCCTGTCACAAAAATCAACCGAATCATTATGTAGTTCCTAACAGAGTCAGAACCAATCACTTGCCATGCTGCACCACTGTAGGCTGATGTTAACAGAAGAATGTCTCTTGGAGATGATACTGTTATTCTCATATTCATGGCAGAACATCAGTACATAGTCATAATGTGAAGTGGCAGGGCCACTTACTCCACAGCAGGTAAATATCTCTGTAGTTAGTAACACAAGATCACACACAGAGAGTAATGCACAAATAGCATTATAAGGAGTGTGTGACACAACGTGGCAAAACATCTGTTTCTTATGCATGGGTCAAACCTACGGATGAAGAAGCAACCCTTTCTGATGTACCAATACCCACTGTTATGACTGTACACAGGGGTGATAAGTAAAGACATCTTTCATAGTTTATTCCAGAGACATGCATGGCCTGGTCTCCCTGCAGGAGATGAGCTGTGACATAATTCAGGCCCAGGATTGAGAGTGATATAGAGATGGTTAGAGTGATACAGGCTATACAAGAGGAAATTCACCATGCATGGGAATGGTGGAGGCCAGAGACAATGGTATGATAATCCTCATGTACACTGTGGATGCCCACACTGCATCCATGTCAGCCTTTATCCACACACAAGTAAGGACTTACCAGACATTCACTGGAGATGATGCGGGATATGGATGAAGGTGTGTCCACATGTATTGTGGAGGAGTAGGTTACACACAAAGTATGCATAAAGTGATACAGGTATTCATGTGGAATCCCCCAAGAAAAAGGTTCCGTCCATATCAAATGATGGAATTGCTGAGTCAACATTTAGGTCCTGAGGCACTGTTAGGTCAGTATCAAGAGATTACCCTCCATCTTGTAAATCTGGTCACTAGAGCAACTCAGCATCAAGCTCACATGACAGCACTTGCTCAGGGTGTTTGGGAACATCAACGGCACTATCTTTAGGGGACATTGTGTATGACACCTTCCAAATGAACTGAAATTTTGAGCAGCTTTAACACAGAAGTTACTCAATAGGAATATAACATGCAATCATCTATAGATGATACCATATTGCGTCTGTTTCAAGTGAGAAATGTCACTCAAACTTGAAAAAAATATCAGTGTATCAAAAAGAAAGGGACTCAAAACGACAGCCAAAAATACCAGAAATAAACTTTACTAAAATAAAAAGGTGAGCATTTTCATCTTTCACATGAGACTTTATCAGACAAGAAACTTAATACCGTCACTGCCTATTATATGCAAAGTTTTTTTTCTCTGGGTTTGATACTACTTCAAATTAAGTTTGAATTTCAAATGAGAAACATCATACTTTTTTCTAATTCCTGAAAAATGAAAGAGAAAAAAAAGGAAAACAGTTGCAGCAATGATAATTTCATGATGGAAAAGAAAATACATTTTCTTTACCAAGTAACTACAGCTTAAGTAACACACCAATTAATTACTCAGTTTGCAGCCCTAAAGTTTTCTCATAATGTCATCTACTTTACAAGTTCAGCAAACTCTGACAGTGTAACTACCACTTATGCCACTGACTATGGAACATTGTACAAATGATAACAGACTGTTAACATTTGAGCACGTAATTTGTCTATGATGTGAAGTCCCCTACTCTGGGACAGTAATCAAGCAGCCTCAATCCTCACCAATGACACTGGTGAGGGATGGCCATTAGAAACAAATATAGATACACACAACAGTTTTAGATTCAGCTCTCTGCAGCAAACACAAATTCCCTTATGAGCACACAGGGAGCACACTCCAAACCTGGGGTTGGACTATATCTCACCCCAGGCCACACACACACACACACGCACACACACACACACACACACACACACACACACACACACACACACACACACACACACACACACCTGGGAAAGACTGGCAGAGATTTGCCAGCTCTGCTTCTCTGCGCAGACTATAAGGTATTTACGTTGCCACCAGTCAGCTAATCTAAGGTTGTTACAAGGGTACCCAATCATACTGAGTAAAATTAATACCAATACAAATGGTAGTTTAAGCAAGGCGTTCAGGAGTGGCCACAGTGTCATTAAAATAAGCATAAGTGCTCTTCAGATGTTAAAAGTACTCTTTAAAAGACCAGCCACAATGAAAGGTATATAAATATTTAATAATAATAAATAAAACAGAAAACATGAGAATACTGAATATTTAGTTACATGTCTAGTATTGAATTTAAGCGCATTGTGAGGACTTTTTGGTCCAAGGATCATTATACCTGCAACACAACTAATGTTTTTTTTTTTAAACACAACTTTATTTATTTCATATCAAAACAAAACAAATCCAAAAACAACCAATATACAAATGTGCCAATTCTCTTAAGTGTACATAAAAACAAATCAATAATTAAAGCTAGATAAAAAGAATGCACTTAATATACTACAAATCACCTTGAAGACTACAAATACTCTATATTGAAGGAATCAGGAGGAATAAATAAAAATTGTCATAGATTACTAATCATTGGATAAAAGCTGAAAAATGAAATCCCATAGTTTCTGGTAGTATTTCCATCTACTAGGATTACTTAATAACATCTTATGAGATTGAATGTACTGAATTGCTAAGATCTTAAAATCTTTCCATCTAAGTTTAGTACGATCCAACCAGTGTTTAGTAATATAATATTTAATCAAAAGACAAATAATGATTAGGGCATGAAGTTTGATTTTAGGCATGTGAATGTTTGTAATATGCAGTAGCGCCATTTCCCAGGTAAGTGTAGATTTATGATAACCCATTTTCTCTAAACAGATTTTAAGTGAACACCAGAGGTTATAAGCATATTTGCAAAACCATAATATATGTACTAAGTCGGTATATGGATATGAGCAGCAGGAGCATATAGTGGATTGATTGGGATCAAATTTGTTTACATGAACTGGGATAAGGTATAAATTATTAAAGATCATGAATTGTGTATAAAGAAGCTTTTTATATGGGGAGAATATCACAGTATGTTTAATAGCCAGTAATTTCTGATTCATTATGAAGTTGTTCCCCTGATGATCCCAATAATCCACCAAAACAATTTTCCCTTGATTTGAAAAGTTGGAAAAAGATATGTACACTATTGAGATCATGTTTTTCTTATAGGTTAGGTTTTGAAGAAGGGTTTCTACCTGCTTCTGTTCCTCCTCCATACTCGGGAAGTTATGTATTATGGATAGAGTAAGTTCTCTAAGTTGTCTCAAAATAGAGATATATTTTTTAGATACACCCAAAGCCATTCATAGGTCAGTTATAAAGAGGTTATATTTATGTATATCCCATAGGGTAAAATCTTTAATTAATAGGAAATCATTCAGTTTAATCATTACATTGTTCAAGGTTATATTCGGATTAAGATGGAAAGGCTGGAATAGAAGAAGGGCATTTTCCAGTTTAATATATTGGAATAAGTCTTGGAAAGTTTTAATTAGTGAAATGATGCAGACAAAACCAAGACAAGAAAAAAATAATCCACGACCTTAAGGAAAGAAACCGGAACTCTGCTAAAATCCAAAAGGCAGTTTTTATTTACTGAAGTATTCCAAAAGTCACAAGTAAAATCACACAAGCGCTTTCGCTCAGGCAGTCCTGAGCTTTATCAAGTGAAGACAAATTGCAAAGTGTAGTACCCTCCTTTAAATAGCATAACAGTTGTCCAATTAATTAATTAGTGAAATCCAGTGTTTAAAGTGCTTTAGTGCTTACAAGTTGGATATTAAAAAGTTGTAATCACTACATCAGACCTAAAAAATAAAATGTTCACAGTAACATATTTACTTAAAAAAGTCTAACCATAAAAAACGTTTTGTAAAAGTTTTAATTAGTCCTTTAAGCATGGGGAGAAGATTTAATTTTTTGAGGTTGTATTTATTTAAAAAGGGTAGTGCCTTAGGGTTGATATTATTCGCTAGAGTATAGTTGTACCATAGTTTAACCCATAACGGAGACCAAATGGTCGAGTTTGGTAGATAGTTTGCAATAGTGTAAATTCTATTTGCTTGAATGATTTTATAATATAAAAGTAGATTGGGCATCGCTAAGCCCCCCTGTTCTTTCGGTAAAGTGAGCTTTTGATATGAAATCCTGACCGATTTAGGGTACCATATAAATTTAGCGAAAGCTTTATGAATTTTGTTAAAGAGCGAAATTGGAGAGGAAGAAAGTGAGAAGTTAAGTAGGCAGAGAAGTTTAGGAAAGACATTCATCTTAATGATAGAGGTTTTGGCAAGCATTGGGAGGTTTAATTTTTGTCATCTTGAAATATCCTGGGAAATGGAAGTCCAGGTTTTAGATAAATTAGACTGTAAAATAGACGTAGAGATGCGGTCATAGTGCACTCCTAGATATTTAAGGGAATGCTCTATATGAGCAGATAAGTCTGGGAATAAAAAAATTTTATGTGCCAGGGGATTAATCGGGAAGATGATGGATTTATTTTTATTTATCTAATATCCAGCTATATCAGCAAAGGTATTCAGGGATCCAACTAGCTTTCCCATATCGGTCAATGGATGTTCAAAGTAAAGATTCAAGTCATCCGCAAAAGCAGTTAGGCTCACTTTTGTATTAAAGAATCTAGGGATCGAATGATGCATTTGCTGGGTTAGAAGTAAAAAGAAAGGTTCAATATAAAGGTTAAACGAAAAAGGTGAGAGAGGACAACCCTGTCTGGTTCCATTTGCAATTTTTATTGGTTGTGAATATTGACCATTAATGTGTAATCTCGTAAAGGAATTGTGATATAATGTTTTAATAATACTGATAAATTCAGACGGAATATTAAAAGAAGACAGTACTATGAATAGAAAATCTCAATTAACCCTGTCAAAGGCTTTACTAGCGTCTATTACCCATGCATAAATAGGATTCCTTTCCCTTTTTGTAATATTTATCATCGATTCTAAAGATAGGGAATTATCCCAGGTATGTCTGTTAGTTGTAAACCCAGATTGTTCAGAAGAAATTAGGATGTGCATCATCTTTTTAAGTCTATTGGCCAAAATAGCTGTAAAAATTTGTATATCCACATTCATAATTGATATTGGTCTAAAGTTATTTACGTTTGTAGTATCAAGGGTGTTTTTAGGAATTAAGATAGTTCTAGAGTGATTAATGTATTTATCTGAGATGCCATTGTTTGTGATATGGTCATAAAGTTGTAAAAGAATGGGTACTAATTTAGTTTTAAAAGATTGATAAAACTCAGAGGTAAACCTGTCAGGGCCAGGAGCTTTCCCCAACTTAAGATTATCGATAGCTTTGTGGATCTCAGAGCTCTTGATTGGAGCTATGAGGTCCTTATTCTGTGCATTGGATAAGTTCGGGAAAGAGAGGTTGGCTAAGAATTCCCTCATCTCATTCTGTGAGGGTAGAGTAGAGTTGAGAGCATAAATATCACTGTAAATTTGATGAAACAGATGAATGATTTGTGCATTAGTCTTGTATAAGTTGTTACAATGTTTAATTGATGTGATTCTAGGGGCTCTGGGCGAACAACTTATCAATCTGGCAAGAGCCTTAGATGGAGTTTGTAAAGATTCAGAGTATTTGGCAATATAACGAAGTTCTAAAAGAGAGAAGTTGGATTGTTGGAGTTCCAGTAACTTCTTTTGTTTAGTAAATAATTGCTTTTCTGCCTCTGGAGAGAACTTTTTCCGGAGTTTATCATCCAATGTTTTGATCTCTGAACTAAGTTCATCTTCTCGAACTTTGTTAAGTTTCTTGAGATAAGTAGCTTTCTTAATGAATATTCCCCTCAATACAGCTTTACATGCGGCCTACCTGATGTCAAATGGAATATCCATGTCTCGAGAAGGTGCGAAAAGTTCTTTAATAGTAAGTGTGATTTCCTCAACTGTTGACTGTTCTCTAAGTAAATTACTATTTAGTGACCAATTATAATTTTTGTACATTAGGGATGAATTAACTGTAGAAACTAACTCCAGAGAAATTTTTGAATGGTCAGATAAGAATCTCGGTCAGTTGTGAATTTAGTTTGGTCATTGGATAGAGCACTTGAAACTAAAAAGAAGTCTATACGTGACCAAGAATGGTGACATTTAGAATAATAGGTAAAACTATTATTGTTTCCAGAGTCGTTATCAAATGAGATAGGGTCAATCAAATCAAAATCCAGGATTAATTCTTTTAAGACCAGGGAATCCTGAAGGTTTAAGGAGGTCGGCTTGCCTGTCCTGTCTATATTTGGGTCAATGACCATATTCCAATCACCCCCTAGAATAAACATATGGTTATGGAATTTAAGAAGAAGGTTGTAAATATTAATAATAAAATCTTGTTGACCCGAACATGGTCCATATATATTTAGGAATAGGATTGGTTTGTTTAATTCATGGGTTAGACATGTGAAGAAACACCATCTACCTTCCTGATCCATCCCTCGGTCAATAATCGGTGGTTTAAAGGATTTTTTAATGATGATAGCGACTCCTCTAGAGTTATTGGAAATACCGGAGGTTATAATTTCTTTTACCCATTTTCTATTATTCTCCTTTCCCCATTCATCATTTCTCATATGGGTCTCCTGTATAAAGCACACTTCAGCCTGGGATTTATAGAGCAAGTGTAATACCAAATTCCTTTTGTCCTTTGATTGGAGCCCCCTAATATTCCAAGATAGAATATTCCAACTGTTAACTATTACAAGACATGAATAGATAATCCATGCAAGAGTATTTGAGATATAGAATAATCACAAAATGTAAATTATTAGTAGTGAATTTGTAGTAAATGTAGATACAAATAATGATGGCACCACATTTTCTCAATACCAACCCCGTGCCTAGCCACATACTTCTTAACATTGAGAGAAGACAAAAACTATATACACTATAGAAAAGCAGTTTTGTTAAAAAGGAGGTGTAATGAAGGATTAAAAAATACAAACAATATCTACAATTAATATACAATATCACAGTAATTCCCTCGCAAGTCATCCAAAACCCTTATCATATCCATATAGCTTCCCCCAACATAGGATTACCTAAAAAGGGGAGTGTTTCATGTAGAGTATTTACCATACATCTATTGGTTTGATTAACTGTAGAGATCATCACAGATAGTTTCCAGGGGATTTTATTATGAAGTCTTAAGACTATGAAAATAACAGCAGTTGTGCCCACATATTTCAGGCTGAAATGAATGCGTATATACCAGTTTGTTTTGTTTTCCAGTATAATAAATGAAAGAACTTTTAATGTGTATACCTAGTAAAGAGCAGCAGGCTACATATTTTCTATCAGGTTCTTGTATCTCTTATCTTGACTGATGGCATGACTGTAGGATGTAAAACGCTTTCAGCCTGGAGGATTCTAAGACAGCATGTGTCTAAAATTAAAGTATTTGTACAATACTTCAGGCTAGTAAGATTGATATGATTACCAAACCAAGATACATATATCTAAATGAGGTTTAGCATAAAACTATATACTGAGAATACCCTGTTCAGGATTCCTTATTTAAGAACATAGCTTTATTTATTTGACATAATAGTTTCATTGAAGCTAGTTCTAATTAGAGAAGGAGAAAATTCCTCATGTAATCACTAAATCACAATGTAGACCTAATAGCAGAGCTCGATGAACATCATTGGTCCACAAGATGAATGGGATGCTGTTTGATTTTATACAAGCTGGTCCAGGGAATTCTTAGTGAGACATTTTCTTTAGGACCAAACCTATATAAAACAAGAGGGTATATGCCCCACTTCAGTATGACTACTCAAATTTCCCCAGAAGTGAATCTATAGGTAAATATATGGTTGTTCATAAATGACAATTTATCTGTCAAAAATCAGATGAGGTACCAAATAGATCACCATCCCCAAGACAACCACATCAGTATTTAAACTAAAATGAGACGAAAGCGAATAAAATGTCACCTTGAACCCAATAAAAATTAGTATTTAGTCCAGTAAGTTTATTCACTTTCCAAGGGTCGTAATCTGGGGTACTATTCACTTGGGCAGGAAACTGTTCTATTTTATAGTGGAACAATAAGATTACTATTTATTTAAAACCAGAATTGTAAAACAGGTATTGAGAATAATCTACTTATATATTCTGTCCAAAATAACATTGAATAGCAGATAAAATATGAAATTTAATGCAGAGTATTCATCGCGAGTCTCATGTCATTTTGAAATGTACAGGTAGCATTTTAGGATCAAGTATGCAAGTATCGCAGTAAAGTTCCAGTTAGATCAGGACCTAGTGATCATTTAGAGCTCATCTGAAAAGTAAATACCTTCCGCTCAACCGAGCAAGTCATTTAGATGGGATTCGAAGATCCTAGGAGTGTCAAAGTAAAGATCTCATAAAAATCCGATGTTGTGGGTAATAAGATTCCTTCGCAGGAGTGGAGGAAGTTTACTATTGTCATTTCCAGTTTAGAGTGAGCAACCGTCAAAAACTGACAGTGCGCTTATAGATAATAGGTCCCCCACTCAACTTAAACCAGTATAAATGGACCCATTAGAGTGTCTTTAGTGACAAATCAGGAAATAAATTTTTTGCTCTTCGTAGCTGTATACACGTAACATCGGTATCAAACAAGGCTTATGAAATAACCAGAGAGCCTAAATTTACAAATACAAAGGGCCAGAGGGATTAGTGATTCGAAGGCGTTGATCCGAAGCACTTCACAAAAATTGTGTCCGCTTCATTAGGCGTCGACATGGTGTATTTAACTTCTTTGAAGGTGAAGGATAATGAATGTGGAAACCTCATTTGGAATTTTATTTTTCTGGCTATAAGATCCGAGCAGTATGAGGAGAGCTTGCGTCATTTCTCTCTAATTTCGGTGGGAAGGTCTTGTGAGATGCTGATTTTCTGGTTATTCCAAGTGAAATTTATTGATTTCTTATAGGCTGTGAGAATGTTTTGGGTGTCCTGAAAGTTAAGCATTTTAACGTATATGAGTCTAGGCGGTGCAGATGCCTGTTGTTTCCGTAGGGCTCTATGTGCTCTTTCGATGGTATATTTGGTAGGAGAGTTATTCACTTGTAGAAGAGCATTAAAAACTTGTGTGATGGTTTCAATTAGCTGATAGGCTTCATATTTTTCAAATAATCCCCTTATTATCAGGTTATTACACCTACTTCTGGCTTCCAGATCTATAATCTTGGTTTGAATGTCAGATATGGTTTTATCTCTAAGCTGAATTTCAGATTTCAAATGCTCAGTTTCTGTCTCGTTTGATTTGGATTTGTTTTCAGCTAGATCCAGTCTATCAGCTATTTTATTTATTGTAGAGCCAAAGGAAGTAATTTTCTCCGACAGTTCTTGGATCGCTGAATGCAAGGGAAGGAGAGCACTTTTCACCTCATCGATCTGGAGTGTACCTTCATTTTTCTGTTTTGTTGGAATTTTTATCATTTCTTGATTACATTTAGCAGATCTAGGTCTTTTAGCTTCTTTTTCTGGTGAATTTGAAATAGTGGAGAATTTAACAAGTGTTTTGAAAGTCCATGTTTTCAATTTCCTTCGGCATAACCAATTGAGTTCTCTGAAGGGTGCTGTCAGTTGCTGTAGTACTGAACTCCTCAGGCCTCTAAAATCCACGTGTAGGAGCGCTGTTCTCTCGTATTGGATTAATTGCAGTAATTTATAGCAGTATCTCCCCAAGAAAATGTAAAATTCCAATTCCAGATTTTCCTTTCAGATTTTAGGTTTGAATTAGTATGGTCTAAGATTGGGAATTTAGTGAAACTGATATAACACTTGTTAACTGGAAGTGGAGCTATAAGGAGAGGGTGTTTTCAGACAATCGCCATATTAGGAATCCACAACACAACTAATGTTGTTTATTGTGCTAAGTGTGATACATGTGACAAGTTTTACAGTGGTAAGACCATTAGAGCTCTTAACAAAAGAATTTACGAACATTGTTTAGCCATTAGAAAGAAAGATGGTACCAATGCGTTGGCTGTTCATGCTAGAGTGTGTCCCCTCTTTAAGAAGTTTTCTTTTTTTGTGTTAGAGAAGGTAAACTTAGGCTTATTTATAAGTGATTACAAGACCTTTTTGGAGTGTCGAGAAAGTTTATGGCAAATTATGTTGACTGCTGACCAAACTCCTGGCCTTAATGGCACCATTAACATTAAATGTTTTTTAACATTAGCTAGGAGTAGGTAGTCAATTGTGAGGTGCAGTTTTATACACACATCAATTCACATAGATATATATATATATATATATATATATATATATATATATATATATATATATATATATTATATTTATTTTCATTTTTTATTTTTATTTCTATTATTTTTATTTACACATATACATATGTCTTTTATACACGAATACATGTAAATATGTTGTATAAGTTATCTATTTTTACATTTATACAGATTTATTATTATCAACACTGATTATTTAATTATTTAAACATTTAAATATTGAACATTATATTAATGTCCTGTTGGGATTGTTATGTGACTTAATTAACTTAATTGATTACTGTCTATAAAGGGATTAATTGTGTAAGGTACTTCGTTCTGAAGAAGCTCATTGTTAATAAAGTGAGTGAAAGTGCTTAACCTAAAATTTACGGTCCCGGTATTGGATTTTACTGTTTCCTTTCTGGTGTTATTTTATTTTATTTTGTTTGAAGTTCATTTGGTTTTACTTTGCTAAGATCTGTTGCAGCATCTGAAAGCTATAAAACAATTTCCAAAACTTCCAACCCTCCATGGTAGCAATTAATTCACCCATAAGGACAATATAGTAGGATTCCTAGTCCTGGTTTTCCCAGACATTTTTGTCTCTGGCTGCAATCAGACCTGTAAGATAAAATCTTTATGGTCTAAACAAACCCATTTAATTTTCAACCTATTTTTCAAAATTAGCTGGACTGAGATTAACCTCTTCCCTTCCAGAATTCTCTGTTAAAACATATACATTTAATTAGTCATAATAATACGGTCTGATGTACATGTCTATCTCTTTTCTGTCCAGCAGAACCCACTGTTGATGCATTTTTAACACTAGCAACTTTAAAAATACATTTTTAACACAAGCATCTGTACAAATCAGTGAAATAGTCAAATTACATAAACTTTTTACAAAACTCCAGCTAGCTATGCCGGCATATGGTACATATGCACTGCCCTACTCTCCCTGGCACAGATGGCACTACCTCATATCAGCACATATGATATGATGAAAAAGTCTGTTATGCAGTGCAAGGTGATCACGCACCACTTGGCACAGCCCACAGGTAACAATATATGCACCACTTAATATTTTTATAACTTTACACTGTCATATAGTGAATGCCATGGTGCACAACTGTGAAGTAGACATTGCCACTTTACATCTGCAGACATGTACCATACATTAGCCTACCAGTTGGGTTGCTGTGCTGTCATCTGGCCACTGATGTTGTTGTCTCTGTTAGGAGCAATGATAGAGGGAGCTGCACTGTCACTACTGGTGACTAGCTGTGGCAATTGCACACCAGGCCTATGCATAATTATGCTAGGCAGAATGCAGCAGGCTGTAAACATCCTGCATGCAATAGCAGCCTCATACTGAAGGCTACCCCCAGATCATCCAGACAATCCAAATTGACTTTGAGCAGGTCAAACACTCACTCAGTGACTGTCCTTGTCTGGGACAGGGCACTGTTACAGCACTCCTTAGCAGCTTCCTGGGGGTTACAGACTGGTATCATTAGCTTAGGCTCGAGTGAGTAATCTGCATCACCTGGAAAACAAAACAGGGAGGGGACACATAAAAAAGGGTGGGATAAGTCATTACTGCATATGTCAATATATATAGATAGAGATATAACTATGGTTAACAACACTATAATCCTCTGCACTTACCAAGCAGGTAACTATGAGAAATCCTACCATGCAAGAAGTGACAATGGAGTGAGCTATTGAACCATATATGGGAATTGCATGCATTGCCAGGATGCTGGGCAGAGTTGTTGGTAATGCACCACCATGCATCCCATGCTACCTGGTAGTTGACAGAATAAGAGGCTTATCTGTTATGACACACAGCCCATTCTATTATGTTACCTCTCTCCCCATGGTCAAAATTGGGCTCTTATAGCAACATGAGTGCAATCTATGACAACAAACATCTCAGGAAAGAGTGCCATTCCATATAAAGAAGCATGGTTTTGGTTCACTAATATTATGACACTAGAAAATAATTATGTTTATCCACATGTACAAAGAATATATCAATGGATTACTACAGAATCCCTGAGGCAGAAATCTGTGAGATATCTGGCGTGCACCCAGTCTATGTCTGAAAGGTCCTTTTGGCAAGTATAGTGAGGGCTGTATATTCCTTGGTAAAAGCAGATATAGGAAAGCTACACAACCCTACTCTTCCATTTGTGAGCCACACAAGCTCAGCAAAGCTCTTATTATATCTCTGTTCACTCTAAATCTATCCACTAACTCATATTTAGCAAGTTCAGTAGAGTTATGTTCTACATACTTCTCATTCTCCCTGCGTGACAATGACGGCTTTACATTCTGGGTTACAGCATGGCAGAGACAAGCAGTTCAAAGGGAAAACAGTAAAGTTTGCAGCAATATCAAGGGAAAGATGCTGATTAGCATTTTATAAACCATTTGCACTTAGAGTAAATGGGCATCAAAAAGTGACTTCTTCTTCTACTTTCGGCTTTTCCCGGTTAGGGGTCGCCACAACGGATCATCTGTCCGCTCATGATTGGCAGTGGCGTTTTACGGTGTCGAGTTGCCAGCCTGGCACCCAACCTTCCACAGAAGGCACACACATGCACACACTCACACCTAGGGCCAATTTAGTGTTCAATCCACCTACTGCATGTATTTGGGATGTGGGAGGAAACCGGAGCACCCGGAGGAAACTGATATGACCAAAGGGAGGACATGCAGACTCCGCACAGAAGGCACCCCAGCCGAGAATCAAACCGGAAAACCTCTTGCTGTGAGGCGACAATGCTAACCGCTGCACCACCGTGGCTGCCCAGGGCATCAAAAAGTGACTATGAATTGCAAAAGACAAGAAGGGAGCCCCGTGTACATAAATAAGTCACACAGTCTTCATGCTTCTTTCTTCTGCATCTCATTATTCCTCATTTACATAAAACTTTCTGAATAGCTCTCTAAATGCTGGACATTAGCACAACATATACTTATGAAATACACCTCACTTGAGCTTGTGTGCAGCCAGTGCATATACCCATTGCACTCTGACATTATGACTGCGAATGCCACCCTTAGTCAAACCTGAACTATCAAATATTTTGAGTGATTTATGTTTTACTGAATGGTCCAGGTTGCTGTTTATATGAGACTCTCAGACAGCAGAAAACAGGGAGTTTTCTTTTTTCTGAATTGTTGTGCTGTTTAAGAGTTGATACATTTAAGTACAGAGGGTGAGGAGGGTTATAATTACAGTTTTACAATTTATATATCTCTATGTGCCTATCTATCTACTGGATTTTGTGTGTGTGTTTGTGTGTCTACATATATATATATATATATATATATATGTATATATATATATATATATACACACACACACACACACACACACACACACACACACACACACACATATATATATATATATATATATATATATATATATATATATATATATATGTATAGGCATGCAGACAGTATAGGTTCATAGGGGATTACTAGGCTAACAGCCCTAAAGGGCCATTTTATGCATAGCCATGTTTCTGGAAAGTATTTGACTGGTTATGATATCATTCACTGGGTTACCTTCATTTGATCGAAATTTCATTTGACTGAAACACATTTGATCGACAGTTCATTTGACTGACAACTAGTACTTCAGTACACTTTAAGGCAAATAACAGGGATTTGTCCCCTTCCCCAATGTAGTGCGACCCTGGAGTTGGTATATATAGTTAGGGGAGATGTGGGGGGTGCAGCCCCCACATTGGGGGTGTGTGGAATAAAGCCCCCCACCTAGTGTCATTTAAAAGATGAAAATATCACAAAAAGTATGTCTGCACAACATATCTTAATTATACTTTGGATGAGGGTCATTTCCCTAGATCAGGTGTTTCTGATGCTATTTGTATATGAAACAGGCTCATAAGCATTGGATCAGAAGCTTTTTTGATACATATAAGCAGTTCCTTGCATGCAGAGTTTTTTTAAGCCAAGTGGACAAATACAAAGTTTGTGGAGAATGAATATGTTTGTAGAGATATTGACTTAACCAACAAAACCTGATGCATTTATGTGACACTAGACTTAGACTAGATCAGATACTGAGCTGGTTTCTGTAATTAATCAACCTGAACTCTGAGAAAAATGTTAAAGTTAAAGAAAGTCATGCTTTATGGAGAAGCCCAGGCCTCAAAAATATGATACAGTCTGAATTATGACAAGTATTGCTATATGTGTTCAAAGCAGATTGAGTTTCTCACTTTAATTCTTTGTATGTTTTTTTTTTATTTTGATAACAGCGTATAAACAATGCCATTTAAATCACATAAAATTGGCCAATGGAGCAGAAAGAGATATATGAAGTGTGATGTTCCTCCCTGTTAAAAAAACAGTATGAAAGTAATTTGTGTTGAAAGTAGTGTGAATTATTGTAGAATGATATACACACAATAGTCACATAAAGACAGATATAGGTCACACTCCACATACACTTGCCGTACTACCAGGTATCAGATTCAAATCTAATAGAATTATGCTGCTGTGTCTTTTAAAGCCCTTTAATACACTCCACAGTTAGTTCTATTTTCAGCTTTTCTTTATTCAGAACACCTAGTTCTTATCGTCTGATGACATTTTGTGAAAGGAAGGTGCCACATTCTGAAATACATGAACTTAGAAGGTAAATGTCAATTAACTTATTTGGAAACAACTTGTATGGCAAGGCTTGTATCTGAGATAAGATTACCGAAACATTGCAAGCTAGTGGAATATCATAAAAAGCTGTTTGAGTCAACTACCAGCGAGAAACAAATGATTTCTCCAAGTATTTCTCGAATGATACTGAATCAGTTGAAGAGGCAGTCAGATTTGAGTTAACACCATGTAAGGAAAAGTGACTGATTTTTGTATCTGGCTACCAGAGGATGATATTCTACATTTGTTACTGATTGCATACTTCTGTCTTCCCCAATATACACCATACCCCGCCCTTCTGCTTCTCTTTAGTGCCACATCTGCCTTATGAAGGAATTGCTCTCCATAATACAGCCCTTGATTAACCACTTTTTTTTTCAATTTCTGGCATCTATTAGCTTCATATGTACCCAAAGCAATGACACTACTATTACTGCATTGTCCAGTGTTTATTTAGCTGAACACACTATAGCACATTGTCTCAATAACAGTGCAAACTCCAGAAAATACTAATTTTTGTAGTAACACCATCATGTTCATGCCCCAACCATGTAGTATGTAAAAATGCACACATTTCTCCAAAAGTTGTTTCCTACATTCTTAAAGTGTCACTTTGGTCTTATCCGTACAGTGATAAAAGTGTCTGTTTTAGATGAAAAGAAAGCAAATTTTACATATGTTTTCAGTCAAAACAGATGTAGACATGATGTGGTCTTAATACTCAGAAAAAATATGTATATGTGCATGTGGGTGTGTAATACACACACACACACACACACACACATATATATATATATATATATATAGGTTTACTATGATTTTAGCGATCATAACAATATTGAATTGCTAAATCATGTGACCAGAAGGTCACAAGATGAGAATGCCAATTCCCACTTGTTCAAACACCCAGATTACTATGGTTTTAGTGATCATAACAATATCGAATTGCTAAATCATGTGACCAGAAGGTCACATAATGAGAATGCTAATTCCCACTTGTTCGAACACCCAGACTTCCCCCACTTTCTGGACCGAAGTTAGCACTTGCTCGTGTCCATGCAGGTCAGGAGATTTGATGTTTGACATTGTTCAAAAGTGAGAATTGGCAATCTCATCTGATTCAATATTGTAACGATCGTTATGACCATAGTAAATCATATATATATACATATATATATATATATATATATATATATATATATACATATATATATATATATATATATATATACATATATGAGTTCTGTTCAGAATTTCAAAGCTCAGAACTTCGAATTTCATATGATCAAAGCTCATATGTTCGGAGTTTCAAAACTTGGAAATGCAGAATGGAGATTGGCATACAGCACGGACTGGGAGATTTTCCTTGTCCTCACTTGTATGGAGTTGGTATATTCAAGTTGCGGGGTGGTGTGGGGTGGTGCAGGGGGCCTTGCCCCCCTGCATACAAATGTTTTATTGTGTTGGGTGGTGTTTTGGGGGGGGGGGTCACAATTTCAAAATTCAAGATTTTGGGATTTCGAAATTTCGTAGTGAACCTATATATATATATATATATATATATATATATATATATAGTGGTTAATAATCAGTGGTATATATATATAGATATATATATATATATATATATATATATATATATGTATAATAAAATAATGTAAAACACCCTGACCACGATAAATAAACCTCGAACTATAAAACAAAAAAATAAAATACGTAGGATGAACTAGTGTTTTAGCACTTTCATCTTTTATTGATGGATAAGACTTCTTCAGAAACAAATACATAAATGCAGTGTGATCAGTTGTACACACTTGATATTCTGTAATTCAGAAAAATACTAACCTGTCATAAAGAGATAGAATGTCAAAGGGTAAATCATAAGTCTCAGCAATAAAATAACCCGACCCATAAAAAATGCTGTGATTACCAAGAGATGTCAGCATTAAAAGGTAGTTACAGTTCATCCTACGTGTTTTATTTTTTTTTTGTTTTATAGTTCGAGGTTCGTTTCTCGTGGTCAGGGTGTTTTAAGTTATTTTATTATAGCTTAACTTCTTAGTCTCGCAAGTTGTCGGTTATTTAATAAATATATACATACCACTGATTATTAACCACCACAATGAATGTGACTTATTATTATTATTCTTTTGGCTTTTCCCGGTTAGGGGTCGCTACAACGGATCACCTGTCTGCTTATGATGGCCAATGGAGTTTTACAGTGTTGAGTTTGCCAGCCCGGCGCCCAGCCTTCCACAGAAGACACACACATGCACGCACTCACACCTAGGGGCAATTTAGAGTATCCAATCCACCTACAGCATGTCTTTGGGATGTGGGAGGAAACCGGAACACCCAGAGGAAACCCACGCATCCACAGGGAGGACATGCAGACTCCGCACAGAAGGCACCCCAGCTGCGGATTGAACCGGAGAACCTCTTGCTGTGAGGCGGCAACGCTAACCGCTGCACCACTGAAGCTGCCCAACACAATGAATGTGACTACAGAAGAATATTATTTTTGTGCTTATGATGTCTGGTGTCGATGCTTATAGATCATTTTAATACAAACAACTCAGTGACCACAATTGCCCCATGATGGGACTTGTGCTTTCACATATATTTTTTAGTTCCTTCTTAAAGCTGGACTGTGAATGACATATTTTTTCAGCAAAGAGATATTTTATTGCTAAGGTGATGGAAACACTGGATAATGAAACACTTCCACATACTATTGTTAATAAAAGATTTTAATGTTAACTGTGTTTGCACATATATTGGGCTTCCTTGCACTATATCCCAGACATAGTATTAGAAGAGAATATTCCTATCCTTTGTTGCTTAAAGTATGAGCCCCATGTTACATCTGAGGACAAAGAGCAGTGTGAGATAATTCATTAAATGTATCAGGATAACTCAGGTTTCCAAGTCAAGCGGTTCTTTTTGTCATGAATGCTTGCACCATTTTAACTTATATGATGTGCTTTTTTTAAGAGCACATGGACAGGGATATTGTACTCTAGGATTGGCTGAACTAATGAGGTATAAAAGGGGAACAGTGTCCTCCATAGACCAATTAGATATCCACTTATAAAAATACAAACCACACAGAATGCTTTCCTTACTACTGTGATGACATACCCCTTTCAAGGAGGACATTCTTCATCCTTCAGCTCTGACTTTTTTGTTTCTTCTGGTTCTCCATCACATGCACTCCAAGGAGTGATAGAACCAGTTCCTCCTTCCCAGGTGGGGAAGTGTTTTTTTTTTCAAGGATGTTCTTAATGCAAGACAAATCAAATACTTGGAGACCATTTTTGGATCTTTCTTTCTAAAGCATGTTCCCGATGGTGTTCCATATTCAAAATGATGCTACTTCCTCATTCAAGTTTCTTGGTAACACTAGACTTAAAATATGTTTGTCAATACATCGCTATTCATCCAGATTTCAGACATTTCATAAGGTCCTCATCGCCAAGTGTGTTCAAAAAGTATCTGGCTCCAGTTATAGCTCATTGCAAGCTACAGGATATCCACATTTTTTCATATTTAGACAACTTGCTTATCTTTGCAGTCTTTTTTTTAAAGTGTCAGGAATCTCTGCATTGGGTGAAAGATCTCTCGCAGAATCTGGCATTTCAAGAGACTATACAAAAGTCTTGCTTGACTCCTTCACTCAGGGGTGTGTTCCTGGGATGTCAGCTAGACACCTAAGTTCAAAGAGCTTTCCTTCCACAGGAAAATATAGATCTACATCTAGATCTATTTCTAAAGTTTTCCATTCAAACTTCAGTCACTGTGATGGAATATCTCACAATTTTGGGTCTCATGACTTCTATGATTTTCAAGATACTCCTTTCAAGACCACATAAGAAAGATACAATGGTATCTGAAGACTCTCTGGTCCTAGCATCAAAACCCACTGTCTTTTCAAATCCCTGTGCTGGAGTTTGTCAGAAAATAAATAATTTGGTGGAGACAACAGATATCCTTGAATGCAGGTATCTCCTTCTCCCTGCCTTATCCAAAACAGGCAGTCACCACAGATGTTTCGGACTTTTCTTGGGGAGCCGTTTCAAGTGGGATAAAAATGCAGGCTGCATGGTACATCAAGGACAGTTGCAAGTAAATCAGTATCAAAGGGATGCTTACCCTGATAAAAGCACTCAACTCTTTGAATCATCTTTTGTCCCTGGAACCTCATCATGTTGTTACAGACGATACCACAGTTATGTGTTACATCAATAAGCATAGGGGAACCAGATTATACCCCTTTTGCAGACTAGCCATGTTGGCTTGCAATATAGATTCACAGCACAATCTCGCACTGCAGGAATTTTATATTCTTTCAGAGCAAAAATGTATAGCAGACAAGCTGAGGAGGACCAGGGCAGACCCTCATGAATGGAAACTAGATCAGGGGATCTTTCAAGATTTGATCCATCTTTGGAGAGTTCCAGAAACAGGCCTCTTTTCCTCCTCTCAGAACAATCAGCTGGTAAGATTCTGTTCCAGGACTCCATGCAAGAAAGCTTGGAAGACAGATGCCACTGCTTTTCCTTGTGCAAGAATGTTCTTGTATGCTTTTCCACTCATATCCAGGGTACTTCTGAAGATTCAGAAGGACTCCCCCAAGATCATTGTGGTGGCTGCCTTCTGGCCCAGAATTACATGGTTCTCCCTTATTTTGGATGGCCAGAGGCAATTACCACAAATTTCCTCACAGACTGGATCTATACACAATATCAGGGAGTTTGATACACCCTGGTATCGATCAACTTGAAATGACTGGCTGGATGATTGGGTCTTAATTCCTTTTTGGCACCTGTTTACTGAGGATGTGCAGTACATACTAATGGAGACAAGAAAGCCTTCTGCTAGAAAATCCTATATTAGCAAAAATAAAATGTTTGCTGGTTGGTGCCACCGGGTCTATATTAGAACATCAAAGTTCCAAAACTTCGAATGCTTTAATATCGAACCATATTCAGCGAAAGCTGAAAACATCGAACATACAGAACAGTGAATTTTTTCCTAGGGAAAAAATTTGCTGTTCCAAAACACATACACACAACACAAGCACGCCAAACAAACAGCAATCCACACACATGCACCTAAAATCTTACACCTAACTCTACACCAAACTATACACACACCACTAACTATCCATTTACCTTAACCCAAACCCTAACCCTAAGGCCTGTCACTATCGCACACTCACCTCACCCGTACCCTAACTCATTTACCCCACCCTAACCCTCACGTCCACACAATCGCACATATACCTAACCCACGCCCTAACCCTAACTCACCTAACCCGCCCTAACCCTCACGTCTACACAATCGCACACATACCTAACCTGCACCCTAACCCTAACTAACCTAACCCGCACTCAATCGCACACTTACCTGAACCCGACCTGTAACTTTCCACCACAACACTGCAAATACCAAAGCAACAGAAACGGACAACCAAATTCTTTCCCTAGGAAAAAATTTGGTTTTCTGTTGCTTTGATATTTTCAGCTTTCGCTGAATAGGGTTTGATATTAGAACATTTGAAGTTTTGAAACTTCGATGTTCTAATATAGACCCGGTACCAACAACCAGCATAACCAGCAGCCATTCAGGGTTAGTTATTCTCTGGTTTTACAATAATTGTGCAAGTTATTATCCTATGGCCTTTCTTATTCCTTTACCAAGGTTCATTTACTGGCTGTTTCAGAGTGTCTGTCCATGGATCCTCATCTTTCAGTGCTGTCTGATGTAAAAATATTTTGAAAGTGATTTTTCAGAAGAGGCTTCTAAGTAAAACATTGGCTCCTCCTCAGGATCTTAATTTTGTGTTAGAGAAGTTAACACTTGCTCCACATGAACCAGCTAACCTTGCTGACTTGAGGTTCCTAACATAGAAAACAGTTTACTGATTGCTGTGACCTCTGCATAAAGATCATCTGAGTTGTAAGCCCTTATGGTGAGTCAACCCTATCTAATTTCCACTGGGGTATCATTTCTTTGAGAACTAATCTTTCTTTTTTGCCTAAAGCAGTATTAGAGTTTACTTTAAGCCAAACTATACATCTCTTGGTTTTCTTTCCTGCCTTAAAAATGAGGGAGAAAGGATACTCCAGATTGTTCAGAAATGTCCACAGACAACTTGGGTATGATCTTGGCAGAACTAAACCTTTGAGATTTTTAGATCAATTGTTCATTTCTTGTGAAGTTAAGTGTTGAAACAGAATATTTGCATGTGGTTGTCTAAGACCACTGCCTTTTGTTTTACTAATCATAACCAAATTATTCCAGGCAGGGTAAAGGCCAACTCTACCTAGGCCTTTGCTTCCCCTATGGCTATTTGGAGAGGCTTGGATTCTAGAAATATTCTAGAAGCAGCAACTTGGTCCACTATACGTAGTTAACAAATCACTATAAGCTTGATTCCATTTCTAGGTTCAGGTCAGGCTTTGCTATAACCATTCTTCAGGGGCTCCTGGACTCTTCTTCTTCCACCTCCCAAATGTAGTAAGCTGGGGTAACCTATACAGATATCTAAGGCTACTGCAGCAGTAATCAATGATGAACATAATACAGTTGTGTAAGTCAATTTGCCAAAACAGTAGGTTTGAATAATCACTGCAGCAGTAGCTGCTCCCTCCCTCCCCTTCATTTTGGTGTGTTTTGATGCTCAGATGTGGACATTTTTTTTGTTGTTCCTAGCATTGTTACTTCGGGCTCAGCCTTCCTTTGCATGTTTACAGGAAAGCTCTGAAGAGCTTGGTATGCAAACCTATGTTTTTTTAGGCAGCTTAGCTTAAGCTGCCTGACAGTTTTAGTGCATGTGAGGTGCCATGAAGCTTTGGAACCTGTCCAGCTGTTACATTCTTGGTAGGCTATAACTCATATTGCTAAGGCTACTGCAGCAGTTATAATTCGAACATTCGAACATCTACTGTTATGGTAAGTTTACTTATACAACTGTACTTTCCTTGGACAAGGTGGTAAGGTTTCATAGCTATGATACACTCTTAACAGGCATATACTGATACATATATAGAAGCAATAACTTTCTCAGTACAGAGAAAATGCATATATGTTCCAATATGGCTATACTTAAATTGTTTTTCCAATTCCTCTCTCCTTGTTTGCATTGCTTTTAAAGACATATGGTATACAAATATTTACTGCATTAATTCTTATTAATTTGTACCCATTACATCAAATTCATGTTTTTCTATTTTGGGATAGGGTGCATCAATTGGACTGAAATGGTTCTAACAAAAGTATAGATAATAACTACAAGATAAATAACTGCAGTAGTGCCAATATAAACACCAATTCAGATATGAACCCTGCTCTGAACATTCAACAAATAAATTCTCTTGAGCTTAATATCTGACATCACACTGCTATCTGTTGAAAGAATGTGCCTGATTTATAACTAATATTCCCCTTAATGCAAATTTCAGTCTCCTTTCTATAAAGTTTTTGACCACACAGCACAGTTTAGGATTGCTCACATCTTTCACTTTTAATTTATTCATTATATTGTAGCCATGATAGAAATGTTATTTAAAGGTGACCTAATAAGGAAATGCAACTATAATGTCTTCTGTGCAAGTATCACAATAACTTTCTCTCTCTCTCATACAAAGTCAGCATTTATGTTTATTTTACAGAATTACAGCTTACGTAATTTAATGCAGTGATCATCATGTCATGAGAATGCACATTTTTAGACTTGAGAAGTATTCATTTATGTAACAGTTTTGTGTATTCACATTAGAAAGACTGAAAAATTAATGCACCACATCACTTAACTGAAGTGACGGTGCTCTATTCACACCTTTAAAAGCACAAAACGTGTCTGAGAAGGCATGGCCATTAACACTAATTAAGTAGTGAGATACTAAATTGTATACTCTGGTTGTGAGTTAAGTGTATTATATGGGCTACTGTGCATCTTTTTTCTTTTTTTTTTTAGTAAAAGGCAAAACTGTAGGGCTATTCATTGCAAGC